>NC_143384.1:98330978-98640002 GCF_980474605.1 Leiobunum rupestre | reverse complement strand
TATTTCTGCAAGGTATAAAATTTAAACGAAGGGATAAAATTATATTTCTGCAGGGTGTATTTGATAAAAAATTGTCTTTTGACTTGATTTTAAAACAGGTTAAAATCAGGATGTAAAAATTAAATATTCTGAAATTTTTTCTTATAAAAGCGTGATTTTCAACGTATTCCTTTTATAAACCATGGGCTCTCGCGAAGTTTTGACTGTTTCTGGTAAGATTTCTCATCCTCTCGCTATTAACCCTTTTTCACTAAAATATTTAGCTTTACGTAAAGTTAGGAATTATAACCTTTTTAAAATTAACGATATTTCAATTAGAGTTGAAAATTACTGTATGAGAACTGTCTTTCTTGAGTGTAAAGCATTAATAGAACCCTTTAAAAAAATTGTTTTTGCCTGTCCCTTTATAAAAAATTCTTTCAAATTATCGCCAGCTGTTTTCGCTTCGGTTTTTTCTAGAAGAATCAATAACAATTCTTGTCTATTTGACGTTCATTCTGTTAATTTTGTCTGTCCCCACGAGGCTTTTGAGTTTGACGGCTTATTGTTCCACACTCAATCCTCTCTTGAAGGCTGGTTTTCTTACGAAATTTTACGCCTAATTGGAAAACATTTGCGCGTTTATCAAAATTTAAATAAGATCCCATGGTTCCATCAACACAAAAATCGTAGGAGCCTTCAACGTGATCTTTTGATACTCTTTCAATTACAACAAGTTTCCTTTTTTCGAAAAAAACATTTATCTATTACAACTGACTTTCGCCTAACACGATATAACATCCGTTTAGAATTAGGCATGATCGTTCTATTTTTTATTAATGATTTGGATCGACAAGAAGTTAAAATAGTTACAACTTTAGAGTAAGGAATACTAATTTAAAAAAAATAATTACAATAATTAAAATAAATATTTTTATTTAGTTGCAAATTATCTCGACCGAATCAAAATTTAAACGATCGTCGGCAACTTTTCCAACTGCGATTCAAGGTATTTACAATAATTTATTAATTTTTTAAAAAAACTAAAACTATTTATTTTTTGAAATAGGACTCAAACCTTATAAAATTTTAATTTTTTTATTTAAAGACTTTTTGTGTTTTTATTTTTTAATTTGTTTATTTTGGTGAAAGATTTTAATTTTTAAAATGTTTTATATTTTTTATTTTAAATGTTTTTATTTTAGAAAGTTTAAGTGTTTTTTAAATATGTTTTCCAAATCAACTAGCTTTATTAATTTAATTCAGGCGGTGGAGGTTGTTTTTAATATTTCATAATCTACTTTTTCTTTTTTAACTAGCTTTATTAATTTAATTTATAGTATTAGATTTTATTAACTGAAATTTGATTAGTACGCTTTGTACTAGATTTGATGTTTTTCTATTATTATTATTATTATCTTTTTTGTTTTTTCATCTCTTGCGCTATCTTTTTTGTTTTTCATCTCTTGCGCTATCTTTTTTGTTTTTCATCTCTTGCGCTATATACCCTTGGGCCTAACCGCCTATATCAAACGACCCATTAATTATTTATTATTCTTTCTGGTTTTTTTTCATGTATTCTATGTACTTTTTTATACTAATATCGGTTAAACTTTAATGTTTTATGTTTGTTTTTGTAATTGATTAGTATATTAACTGAAAAAATGTATAAGTACATTTTGTACTAGGTTGTTTTTAAAAATTGAATATAATTGTTTTTATTAATTTATAAAAACAGGTTTAAGAAGGATAGTGATAATTAGTTAACCTTAGTTGTATTAAAAATTAATAATTATTCCCAAAGACAATATTTTTAAATTTTTAAAATAAAAGTCGGTCTTAAACTATAAAATCTCAATGTAAAGGATTTTACCAGGAGAAATATAGACTCAAGATGTCTGGTGAATTACATGTAAAGCCTGTACTTTCTTTGCCGCGATCTTTAAAATTTTTCTCTTCGAGTAGTAAGAATGTTTATTCTTTGTAATACTCGTCAAATTTCGCGATGGAATCACAAGAATTTAAAGTCTGAACTTCATATGTTAGATCAAATTCATCATGTTGGCATTGAACAACATTCGATCTGTTTTAATTCAGACATTCTCGAACTGTATACTTCCGAAGCGATTAAGACCAAAACCAGTGTTTTATTCGTGCGATGGTAGAGCAACAAAAATAATTCTTGTGGTAAATATTTTTTAGATATATTCATTTTTAATAGGTTAATTTATTTATATTTATAAATTCTAGCCTGAATTTCCAACCCGACATCTCGTTTTGTACCGAAGAAGAAAAATACCTTCTACGAATTGATGTAATTATAATTATTTTTTATTATACACTTAAAATATTTTTAACATTGTGTTTTTATATTTTTTCAGCCTTTAAATTATTTATATATCCTTCTTTAATTCTTTATTATTTATTAATTTAATTTGTTAGATTTTAGTTTTATTTGTAGTGTTTCATATGTTGTTAAGTGTTTAAAAAAATATATTGAAAATATTAGTTATTAAATATTATAATAACTAATTGTGTTTTTTTGATTACTTAAACTAGCATTGTTTTAAAATAATAAAATATTTGCGAAAAATGAAAAAACTTATTTATATTAGTTTAGTTGATTAAAGTATTTTGGGTGGTGCCAAAACCGCCAAGGGTATAAAGCGAAGGTCGCGAATTCGTTTCCCCATCTCGCAAATAACTAATTAGCATTTTAAACGGCGAAAAAACGAAAAAAACGAAAAAACGAAATCAAAAGTAAATAAGTGGAAGTATTTGGTGGGGTTACATATTACCGCCGATATCTCTGTTCGACCTTGTCCGATCGTGACCAAACTTGTTGGGAGTATAGACCGAGGCTTAGTGGTTGTGTACAGGTGTCAGGCGTCGAGGTCAAAGATCATCTTCAAGGTGAAATTTAAAGTTAAAAAATAAAATATTTTTCCAAGGACAAAAATTTTTTGAAAATATTTTTGGGGGATGTGGGGTTGGTGGCCATCTTGGCGGCCATCTTGGAAAAAAGCGTTCATATTTAGTCCTTCTCTACTGGCGACCTAAGTTATGAAAAAGTCGAGCGAAAAAAGCTACATTTTAACATAACGAGTAATACTTTAGAACGTATAGTATAGTTATCTACCATATTATTATTGAGAATTATATTAGCCTTAAAAAAACCTAACCTAATTTTAGTTTATAATTATAATTGCAATTTTATATTAATACATAATAACTATAAGTATGACACGTCCTATTCTCCCAATGCTACGTTAGTTAATGATAGTCTGTCTCGGCAATTACCATTCATCCTATGGACGAACAGATTTTTGCAAATTAAATCGGGACAAATTTTAAACATTACCCTGGTGTTTGAAGGAAGTGCTTTGGCTGGTACATAATACGTAGGTGTCATTTTTTCGACGAATTTGCAGTTTCTAATCCACCGATTACGCAATCACCCCGCGACAGATCATCATTAATATCATTAACCGACGTCGTTCAGTCATACTTATGATTATTATGTTAATTATGATATTATATTAAATCATATATTTTTTTCAGTTGAGTGGTAATCAGCTTATTTTAATAACAAGTTTTTAACAATAAAAATATTTTGGTACAAGCTAGAGCAGTACAATTAGAATAATTACGTGGCGAATTGAACTAGCGACGAAATAGAACTTAATCGGCGATGATTAGGTTCCATGTCGCCACTAGTTCATTCCCCACCTAAGTAATTATCCCAATATAAGAGTATCTAATAAGGGTACAAACTGCGCACTTACAAGGAGAATCCCCGATGTGTTAATTGCCGATTTTGTTCAAAGTCGGGCGTATATAATCAAAGATAATTTAAACTCGTTCCCTAGATTCGAAATCACTCTCTCGCGCGTGTACGATAGCGTTTACCCACTTCCCGCTGGAACTCAGAAAAAATTCGCTCCATGGTTTGCGCCTTACCGCAACCGATGGAGCCCGATTTTTCTGAAGTCACGTGCCGGAAAAGGGTAAACGCTTCGTAACAAAACCGTCAATGGGAAAGCTCTCAGTATTCGAATCTAGGGTACGAGTGAAGAATTTCGGTTTATTTCTTCTCGTAACAATTTTAATTTTAGGAGAGCGTTTGATTTTAGCAATCGGACTGAAACAATCCACTAAACTATCGTTTGATCGAATTGGTGAAATAACTAGTGAAACAAAGTATATTTAAAACCGAGAAAAATAGCTTTATTTTTTAGGACTTCTATTTTTTACAAGGTGAACGCTTTGGCGTCCGAAAAGCCAAAGATACCGTTTAAACCCCGCTCGTCTGCTTTCCGCTCCCCCCAAGAGATAACACTTAACACGTGTCTTGGGCCTTCTAGAAAAGGAGCATCCGCGAACAATGCGGGAGTCCCGGGTCTCATCTGGCAGCCATTACAAGGGCTTGTCGAACTTGAAAACGTGTACGAATACATCATTAACGACAGAAAGACAAGTTTAAAAATACAAAATACTTTTTAAGAAAACCTTTAATTTTTATCTTTTTGACATTTAGTTTTGAAACTTTTAATTCTTAATTTTAACATTCCACATAGTTTTAAACAGTTTCTTAACAACGAGTTTAAATTATCTTTGATATAATGTAGACCTATCTTAGATATGAAATTTCCCAAAAGGAGACGTTGCACTTCCCTTTCGATTTGCCATGGAAGCTGAAAATGTTTTGACCACTTTAAACAAAAAATCTCCATTTTAAAAAGCATGGAATGTTTTCGGTTTTACCTACGAAAATTTAAAAAAAAAATTAAAATCTAGAAAAATGGTAATTTCGACCACGTTTAGGTAAATTGGAACATTTTTGGGTAAATTTTAACATTTTTGGGTTAAAGTTGTAAATATTTTTGGGTAAAATAAGGAAAAAATCTCATTTCTGTTTTAAGTGGTCAAAAACATTTTCGGTTGCCACGGCAAAACCAATGGATAGTGCACCGTTTCATTTTGGTAAATTTCAATTTTCATATTGGTCTACATTAAGCCCGACTTTGAACAAAATCAGAAAAAACACCTCGGGTACTCACTCTCCTTGTTAGTATCCGTACCATGGTTTATGAAAATTAAATCTGGGGATCTAAATGGCGGAACTAACTTTCGTAAGTTATTATATTGTTTTCAAGAAATTGCAGTCCATTTTCACTTGAAAGGAGGCGTTAGTAGTTTAGATTATTTATTACTGTGTTAAAGTATTTCAAGCAGAAATACAGAAAATGGGAAATAGAGTAGTATCAGTGTGACGTCTCCCATACTTTTCACACGTTCCTAAAATGCTATAACATTCTGAGATTATGTACGTTAGGTTAGGTAGAATCCGACTCCTTGAAAATAAGAGCTGGCCTGTAGTCGTTTATTCACTTCATTGCATCGAGTCTTAATTTTTTTAAACATTTCTGCTCATTTTGTTCTTTGAAATCGAATTTGGAATTTTTTGGATACAATTTAGCTTTACCGAAGCACGTCAACAAAAAATAAAAGCAGACGAGGAATCGGAACTTTTTGCAGGTAAGCTAGACGGCGAAATGAAATGCGCCCAACGGGGCCAAACCCGAGGCCAAACCGAAGGGCAGTTCACTCCTTCTTAGAGTGCAGAAGTAATCAAGGTTAAAAATTTAATTGGATTTAATGTAATACAGCCAAAGCTACAGACATAAAATTTAATCGGATTAAATTCAATACAGCCAAAGCTACAGACATCAAATTTAATCAGATTTAATCAACCAAGAGTGCAGATTTAATCATGGGAGTGAACTGCCCCTTGGGCCAAACCTAAAAACTACGAATTTTCAACGGAGCCTTTTTTCTAAATTATGACAAATTTTGGGGCTTTCCTAATCGAAGAGCGATGCTATTCATTTTACAGAAAGAGAACAATTGTAAAATACGCTAAAATCCCCTGATAGTACATAAACACTCTTTGCTTTAAGGGCGTACCAAAATATTTTTATTATTAAAAATAAAAAATACCATTTAATATATAATATCATAACTAACATAATAACCATTATTATGAAACTGAAAGACGTCGGTTAATGATATTAATGATGGTCTGTCGTGGGAGGATTCCTAACCGGAAATTCGTCTAAAGATTATTTTTACGGCTGTATATACGAGCCAAAGCACGTTTGGGCAAGGTTTGGGTCTCAAATTCGAACAAAACTACCTTCAGAAACAAAAATAAAGTTTAAAATATGTTCCGATTTAACTCGCGGAGATTTGTCAGTCCTTAGGATGTAAGTGACCTTCTTGGTTTCTTACACGAGACTCTTCCACCGCACGATGTTTTCATCTTAATGGGAGATTTTAACCTACATGTTGACTGGTCGAATCCGTCCCTTTGTACAGCCCAGGAGCAAATTTTTTGCGATACTGTGTTTGGCCTTGGACTTCAACAGACGGTATAACAAATCCCACACGCGGAAATAACTTCCGTGACTGGGTTTTCATAAATGACGAACGTTTCCTCACTGAGATTCACACTAGAGACAGCCTACCAGATTGTGATCACTTTGCGGTTGCTGGAAGCCTGAACTTACCTCGGTATTTTGTTCAGAGAATTCATCGAACTATTCTCAATTACAAAGATCGGTCTAAAAATGATCTTGCAGGCACTTTGTACTACGCTCCTTGGGACATTGTTTTTTCTTCAAGTGATATTGATGAGACTTGGGAACTTTGGCTTGATCTCTTTTGGGCATGAGTTAGGGACAATGTTCCGAGTATAACCATTCATGGAAAGAAGCGTCCGCCCTGGATTACGGCTGGTCTTGTTCACGCAAGCCACGTGAAGAATTCTCTTTTTAGGAAGGCCAAATGGTTGGGAAGAGATTTTGATTGGAAGAAGTATCGGGATTTTAACAACACTTTGAGAACTAAGACTAGAGGTGCACATGATATATTTGTGTCAAATTGGCATGATACCATTGCTACTTATCCTACGCGGTTTTGGAGTTTCGTCCGCTCAAAGTCAGAACTCCCTCCACCGTCTTCGTTTAAAGTAAAGAATGGGCAAATATCATGTCCTTTGGCCATAGCTAAGGCCTTTGGTGAATTCTTCTACCGAAGCTTTAGCATGTCAGACACTACCTCAACTCTACCATCCGTTTCGACACCAGAAAAAACGCCTTGAAACGTTTGAAGAATGGATCGGCCTGTGGACCGGATGTTATTACATCCTAGGCTTCTTAAATTGATGTCTCCTGCCATAATTGACCCGATGGTGAAAATGTTTAAGTTATCACTATCGATGTCTTCTCTGCCTTCTGGTTGGAAGCTTGCTAATGTTGTGCCGGTCTTCAAAGGGTCGGGCAAGCGCAACGATCTTTCAAATTATCGACCTATATCACTCACGTCTGTCGTTGGAAAATTACTGGAATCGATTGATTACGAGAAGCTGAATAAGTTCTTGGAAGACAGTTCCTTAATACCTACCTCGCAGTATGGATTTCGAAGGGTCGCTCTTGCACGCACCAGCTTCTGAAGTCTTTCCACGAGTGGTCTTCCTTTCTCGATGAGCGTAACCCAACTGACATTCACGTGGTGTCGTTTGACTGGTCAAAAGCTTTGGCTCCGTTTGCCACAAGCGGCTTATTTTTAAACTTCAAAGAATCGGGATCACTGGTGAGGTATTGCTTTGGCTTCGGGATTTTTTATCCAATCGCTTTCAACGAGTGACCTATCGTGGTGAATTCAGCTCGATTTTGGGACCATTACTTTTCAACGTCTTTGTGTCTGATCTGCCATCTGTGTTGACTTCAAAATGTTATCTATATCAGTATGCGGATGACAGCTATATATCTCTCGCAATTAGATCTTCCACGGATCTTTTGAACTTGCAAGATAATATCACTAGTATTTTCAATTGGGGTGTGGCCAACAACATTTCCCTCAATATTAAAAAATGCAACGTCATGGTAATTACAAGGAGGAAGTCCCATGATGATGTCACCTATAATATTAATGGCGTTCCACTTAACCGTGTGTACTCTATGAAGATTCTCGGTGTCGTCGTTTTAAGAGATCTAAAGTGGACCTCCCACATTAATTACGCTAGCAATCGAGCTCGCCGCTTTTGTGGTCTTATTCGTAGAGCCACTGGTTTTACGCCTGCATCTACCACATTCTTTCGTTCAATGTGCTTGCCAGTGCTGGACTCTGCGTCTCCAGTTTGGAATCCTTATCTCAATAAGGATATTGCAGCACTGGAACGCGTACAGCGTAATTTCCCGAGTTACTACCTTAAGTAGCCTCGGTCGTATTTGCCTGGTCAAATTCCTTATAGCCAACGCTTACGAAATCTTCACCTTTGGCCACTCTCCGTTCGTAGAAGTGTTTCGGATATGGTCACACTCTTGAAAATTGTCAAGTCACCGACCTTTAATACAGATGACAAAATGACATTATGCACCCGGAAGACCTGCCCTACGTATAATCTAAAGTTTGCTAGATGCTTGGCTTTAGAAAATTCATTTTTCTTCAGAAGTGCACGGACTTGGAATCTTTTGCCAGCTGACATCCGGTAGAATGCCACTTCTCTTTCAATTCAACATTTTCGGTCTTCTTTTCGGATTGGCTTATTCAAAATTCTTAATTTATTTATTTATAATTTAATTAATATCTGGTATAATTTATATTGTGTATTTGTTTTTAAATTATTTATTTAATTGTTTGTACTGTTTTGGTAACCACCCTGTATAGGCTTTGCCTCTGTGGTTGCCTGCAAACTTTGTGTTGCGAAATAAATATTATTATTATTATTATTATTATTAATGATCTATATGGTCATTGCCGAGACAGACTATCAGTAAGTAATTTATCATTCGTTTCCATTGCGTTTAAATTTTAAGTTTTGTTCACATTGGTCCTGAAAATGTATTAGTTCATCTACACGGCCAATATTAGCCAACTTCAGTTTATTAATTTTAATAATTTGTGAATTAATAAATGTATTACTCTTATTAAGGCTTATGTTAAATAGAATATAGTTTATGTGTAGTTGATAGTTTCATGATGGTCAAATAATTGATTCAATTGGTTTATTAAAATTTTAAAATCAACATTTTTAATACTGGAACATGAAATCAGATACTTGTTTTCCAAAATATCACTAATGGGAGTAGAAAGATATTTTCCATATCGACCACCCACATACATATCAGTTTTTTCCTAGTATTTCAAACTTTGAGAACTTTTCTAGATAAGGGCTTGGTGTTTAATTTTTTTTTCTTTTCGATCTGAGGCATCTTTAGCGTGATTATCTAAAAGAGCTCTCAAGAACTTCTCTAGAAGGAGGAACAATTACGTCTTGAGGAACTATTACGTCTTGAGGAACTATTATGTCTCGAGGAACTATTATGTCTCGAGGAACTATTATGTCTCGAGGAACTATTATGTCTCGAGGAAAAACTACGACTTGAGGAACTATTATGTCTCGAGGACCAACTACGTCTTGAGGAACTATTATTTCTCGACGACTAGCTTTCTCTTGACAAATGACTTGAGGGCTGGAAGTGTATTCGTAAGTTTTATTCATCACAGGTTGCATATCCATGGTTCGAATATGTGATGTGTTGTCATTGCACTGTTTTTTTTTTCAACTTTGGAATGAATAATATCTGATACTCTGAACAAAGCCTTTTTAAGCTTTTCTCGAGCTGAAATAACAGGTGTGGTTTGTACATCAGTCCTTGGAATATTTCCCACTGGAGAAAGAGGGATTCTTCTTTCGCAAGAGTTCTTAAACATCTTTTGGGGATGAGAATCAGAAATTTCAAATTCATTTAGCGAAATATGGGGCACAACGTAGTTTAAAAGACGTTTTCGACTAGTTGATATACTAAAATCAGACTTGTTAAAATGTTTGCTACAGATTTTAGCATCTCCTTTATTTGATATAAGTTCCTCATGAAATGAAAGATCGTCATCCTGTTGGACGTTAAAAATTGCACAAATCCATTTTTTTCTCATTGACATTTCATTAGGAAATGAATGGAAACTTATATTTTCCTCTTGACCAATTTGGCGTTTCTTTACTCTCTTCCAATCACTTTGTTTGCAATTAGGAACTGAGCAGACAACCATTTTATATTTCTACAAATGTAATTAAACGTTTGTTAATATGTGGAATAAAATACAATTAGTTAAATACTTACTTATTAATGACCACCACGGCGAATCATTGGAAGAAAGATCCAAAGAACAACTTTGCAAAAAACGAAATGCGCACGCTCTAAATTTCAAATTTCACAATGGTTCAGAGTGCCTCTAGCGAGAAATTGCGGCGTATTAGAAATCCACGGTGGGGGGGGGGAGAAAATCTAAGCGTACCCAGGCCTTGATATAACGGAGGCAACGTGTAGATCATCAAGAGCCCTATACAACGGCAAATTGACGTGGCAACACAGGTTGAAGTATATTCGTTTCACGACTGCGCGCATGCGCTTTTCGGCTTCCCGGCTAGAAATGAAATATAAAAAGATGGCCGAACGTCGTTGAGAAAATACGAGCATTCAGGCAAAACGGGTTTAGTTTCTAGTCAAAATTAAAGATAATTCATAAATAATACAAAATCTAGTTGCAAATTGAGTTTGTGCAATAAAATAATTAGCGATTTGACCTGTATGTAATTGTAATTCGGTTATTTCTGGCTATTTCGTTGTCAATTTATCGCTAAGACTTGGATGCTTTTACATTTATATATATTTTTCTTTTTGGCCGTTGCACTCAGCGAAGAGGCCGAAGACGCGCTCTGACAATCTACCGGGCGTCAGTTCAAATCTCGCTTCCGCATATATTTTAGATAAATTTTTTTCTGTTAATTTTATTTTCAGTTTGAACGTTTTATCTGCTTTTTATATCAAATAATTTATATTACTGAAATTACTCGAATTAATTATCTTGTCATTTTAATTCATTTTGGGCTCCCAACGCCATCTCGTTACAAATAAAAATAACCAAGAATTTTGGAATTGCTGTATTTTTCAATTATAATTATTTATAATAGTATTTAATTTCAGTAGTATTTCCAAAAATATTAAAAATTTTAAATTACACTCTTTAAACTAAAATAACTACTAACAATAAACAATCTGAGAAAACTCACGGGTACACGATTCATATTACAAAAATATATTTTTGTTTCCTTGTTTATAACTTTGGTCGTCATTTTCCAAAATGGCGAATTTTTTCCTCTTCTTTAAACGTGTGATAGAAGAGCGCTTCGTACTATTAGTAATAGATTTATTCACTTTAAGCACTTAAACAAAGTTACATAGAATGTTTATGGTGAACCAAAATAAAATAAAAGAAATTAGCACAAGGTTGCCAGGTAATCGGCGAGCGAAGAACTGATGCTGCGTTCCCTCTTTGAACCGCAATAGCAATTCTTTGCGTAATAAATTCCACCGATCGCGGCTCGCCGGTAGCTTCACGAATTCGACGCCCGATTTAAACATCGCAATTTTACAAAATCTTTAATTGTAATATGTGGAAACAATATCGATTTACCCGGTTTCAATGCATGTTTGACAGCTTCCGGTTTGCTGTATTACGCAAAGGGGCGGACTTAGAGTTCCTGGATCAGGGGGCCCCGAAAGATCCCACGTCAATACGCTAGTTCGAAAAAACATTTAGCTTATTTAAACTGAATAACAGTTTTACCCCATGCTTTTTCAAAATGAAAACAACCAATAATTTTGAAACTATATTGATTCTATTTTTCATATTTATAGTATAAACGAAATATGAAATACTCTTTCGACAAACACTAAAAAACGAATTCGAGTAAGTCGAAATACGGTACCGCGTAGCCTCTATTTCGTTTTACGGTGATCTATTGAGGTAAAATGTACCAAAACGACTACCTTGTAACCTTACATAACCAATCTCTTATCCACTCTGTGACTACGTGTCAGGCGCTCAGCAGAGTGGTAGTAGCCCCACCCTTTTCCCAGCATTAAACAAATTTGAATAGTCGAACTATAATTTGGATAATCATGGTCCAGTTGTTTCTTCCTTTAAGTGGGTGCTATGGCATTTCTTTTTTTGGTTTTAGTTACGTTGTGATTTGTCACATATGGAAATCAGGAACGTATGTAATTAAGTGCTTCGTCTTAGACGAGGGGTAGGACACTCTGCGAACTCGGTGTACACTGCCGTACCTTTGACAGTGCTAAATGGAACTCGCGAACTCTTGAAAATATGTACCTTTAACAGTGCTAAATGCACGAACTCGGTGTACCGATTATATGAGACTGTCTTACCCCTCGGTCTTAGAGGGGTAGGGTGAAAAGTTAGGTTTTTGCCTAGTCAAATAGAAAAAGGTTCGTTTTTGGGTTCAAACAGAGTTCAAATAGAGAGGAGCATGCAGTGGTATAGCCACCTCCCCCGAAACGTATGGCTTTTTTTGTTTCCCATTGTGTGCTCCCTCCGAAATCAAATCCTGGTTACGGTGCTGGGCTGGAATCAGGGAGAATGTCACTCAGAATTCAATTCCGCTATTTCGTTCTTGCGTATCGGAATTCTTTTTTGGCATTTGGCTTCCGCAAAATTCTTAATTTCTTATGTTAAATTTAATTTTTTTTTAATTTGGTTTTATCTATTTAAACCTTTCTTGTAGAGCTTTCAAATCTTTAATCTAATTTTTAATGGAATCTAACCACCACGTATAGGCCTCTGTGGTTGCCCGCAGAGTTTTATTTTGCGAAATATTATTATTATTATTAAATCAACAAACCTTTCTAGCTTGAATATTTTTTAGATATAGACGCGTCATCAGTCATTATATTTCAAAACTACTGTGCAATAACACATTAATTGGTATAAACTAGATAGTAACAAATTTGCAAATAGCATTTTTTTGAATGAAGGTCTATTAATTAATTAAGCAAAAACATATTAAATGATTTTTACCTCTCCGAGGGTACTTTGTACCCTGGAGTTGTATTACAATCACCGTGTCTGTCTGTGGGTCTGTCTGTATGTCTGTGGGTCTGTCCGGGCTTATTTATTTAATAATAATAATAATAATAATAATCAGCTAGGCTAATACCCAAGACACCACCTTAGTGGTCATCAAGCAACTTTTATAGTCATTAAATAGCATTTAACAATTGGATATTCGTTATTAAAAGCTTCAAAACCCGTTATGTTTTCGTGAAATGAAATTTAAGCAGATGAATTTTATATATAAGCAAGATTACTCCCTCTAGACCTCCTTTCGAGGAGGAGTAAAAAGTGTAACGTTTGAGCTCTGGAACAAGCGAACAAAATTCGGGACAGGGTAAATCTTACCCCGAGAACAGGCGAATAAAACATTTTAGGGTAAAAAGTTTACACAATACCATTTGTCAAATCACAGTTCTTTCTACAAATTTTATGTTCTTTAATTCTATCGGTAATTGAACGTTTGGTTTATCCAATGTATACATTAGAACACGAGCAGGGAATTTCATAAATTACACCTCGTAAATTTTCTTCGGAAATTTTTGGTTTTAATTTTGAAAGTTGTTTTCCTAATGTGATAGTGGTTTTCGAAACTAGATTAATACCAAATGGTTTTAAAATACGTTTTAATTTTTCCGTCGTGTTCTTCATGTATGGGAGAACCAATGTTTTTAATTTTTCAGAATCAACTGGTTTTAAATTTTGAACTATATTTTGGTTCAGAATAGAAGTCACCAAACTTTTAGGATAGTCCGAGCTTGCTCATTGATTAGTTATAATTTGTTTATCTAAAATGGGATTATCAGATATTTTCTCAATGTGGCTTTTTAGACCCTTTATCACTGATGTTTTCACCTGGTGAGGATGATTGGAATTGAAATTTAGAAATGTTTTTGGATGAGTTGGTTTTTGGTACATCGTGAAACATAAGCCATTTTGTTTTTCTCAATATTAATATCTAAAAACGATAATCAACCAGAGTTTTCTAATTCTAAAGTAAATTGAATTTTCTAATTAATATTATTAATAGATTGGTGAAAAGCGTCGAAATTTTGTCTATTGCCTGACCACACAAAGAAAATATCGTCCATAAAACGTCTTCCAAATTCTCAACAAATAAATTGGCAATGATCGGGGTTGATTATCGGGGTGATTATTAGATTGAGTTGATATGGGACACAGGGCCGTGCAGACAAGGGGAAAGTGGGGGGGGGCAAAATCCGCATTGTCCCGTTGAAAAGGGCCCATGAGGGACTGTTAGGGGGCCCGCAAGCTGAAGGTGCCCACGGGAAAAGTTCAAGGGGGGGGGAGTGCAAATCGAAGCCCCACGAAAGCTCGGCACGGCCCTGATGTGACAAGATTTAATCTTAAATTACAAATAATCATTAATTATAATTTTCAAGTATAGGTAATTTATCAGTTGAACTCGGGTGATGTTATTTCACCAGTACATATTTACATAAGTTTATAATATTTTACATAAGTCTGTCACTTCCTTTTACATGCAAAACTTTTACTGAGAGCTAGATACGAGAGACTTTATAATGGACTTCGGTGACGTTTTGCGTCTGCTCCTTATCGTGTCTAGCCGGGCGATTTTGGTACCATGATGACGTCACTCTGTGATTAGCTCTTACGAGACGTTAGTAAAATATTTTCCAAAGTGATATACGTATTGAATAATATTATAGACGTATGATATTTATAATACCTGAGTTTCAAATATATAACTAGATATAGCCATAGGTGCCATAACTACAATAAGTAGGACACTTTCTATTACTTTAATTCTAATTTCCTTACAGAACCTTTTTGCGACAAAGATACTCTCTTGAAGTTACCGTCCTTGGTGAATAATTTTCTTTAAGAATATAATAAAAAAAACGGAGAGCCCGTTCTGGAGTCGTGAGGAACTTTGCCTTTGTTTTGAAGCCCGCGTGCGAATCACGCGTGCCAAAAAACATATTTCATTTGGGCTCGTGCCGCCGAATTTTATTTTTTATTTTATCAATTAAGTGTAATATTCCGCCGATCTATCGGAAACCAGATATTTTGGCTTAGGCGGAAGTCTCGCGTGTTTTAGACACTAGGGGGCTCTGTGCTGATAAAACATCTGGATTGCGCAATAGCTATGAAGATCAGTTCCGTTGTAAATCTCGTTAATTGTCATACTTACTGTTATTATGTTACTTATGATATGGCCTATTTCCGTTAATTATAGTCCTTTTTTCATCATTTATTTGAAATCAACACGCTTTCTCCTATTCACTTCCGCAAGAGAGCTTTACAACGAAAACAAACTTCACCATTGAGTTGAGAATAATAATTAGCATTTCCGTACCCAAAAAACTACTATTCGAAGTTATGGGATTTCGAAGTTATAGGAATTCGATGTTATGGGAATTCGATGTTATGGGAATTCGATGTTATGGGAATTCGAAGTTATGGGAATTCAAAGTTATGGGAATTCGAAGTTATGGGAATTCGAAGTTATGGGAATTCGAAGTTATGGGATTTCGAAGTTATGGGAATTCAAAGTTATGGGAATTCGAAGTTATGGGAATTCGAAGTTATGGGAATTCGAAGTTATGGGAATTCGAAGTTATGGGAATTCGAAGTTATGGGAATTCGAAGTTATGGGAATTCGAAGTTATGGGAATTCAAAGTTATGGGAATTCAAAGTTATGGGAATTCAAAGTTATGGGAATTCGAAGTTATGGGAATTCGAAGTTATGGGAATTCGAAGTTATGGGAATTCGAAGTTATGGGAATGCGAAGTTATCAGAATGCGAAGTTATGGGAATTTTGTATTCGGGGTTTTGGTTCGAAGATATGAGAATTCTACGTAATGGGCATTCGGTGTTATGGGAATTCGGAGAAATGGGAATTCGGAGATATGGGAATTTATGGGAATTTTGTATTCGGAGTTGTGATTTTAGAAATTATGAGTCGTTCCCGTTTAAACTCGTACCCTAGATTCCAATACTGAGACACGCGGCACACGGCCAACTTCGATCGCGCTTTAGCGGCCCCGTAAATCGCCTCGCATCTAATGTTAATTTGCGTGTATGAATAATCCCGATAGGGGCGCTACATACGACCAAAAACCTACTATCACCAAAGGCGGGGAATACAAGCGAAATCGCGGAAAAAAATTTTTTCTTCGGTTTTCCACTTTCCTATTTAGAAAAAACAAGGTATAGTAAGTTAAACTATTTTTTCGCAATATATTTATGTATAATTCATAATTTAAAAAAAATATTACCTTATAAATATTAAATGAAGAAAAAGAGACGCGTTTTTTATGTGAAGGCGCCATATTAGAATACATAGTTTTGAAGGCTGTTTAGGTGTTTAGAGCGTTTTGACGCGTAAATAATGTCTCTCTTAAAATGTATAAATCTTTAATAATAACAAATCTTTATTAATAGTATATATATAGCAAATTCACGAGTTTATAACTGTTCTTATGTAGTATTTTCTGTAAATCTAATTAGTTTTAAGAGTAAGAATCTTAAAACTAATATAATTGAAGATAAAAGATGCTTAGGTACATCATGGGCCAATAAAAGCTTTTATTGGCCCATGGGTACATCTTTGGAACTAAATAGGTAAAAGATAGATGGTCTTCAGCCTGCATTTCAAGGAGGATGATTTCTGTTCAGGTTTGTACCTTTATTATGGAAAAAAATTCAGTCAGATAAAATTACAAACCGGCCCTTACTAAATATACAATATTATTCTAGGTTTAAAAAGACTGAAGCTTAAAACTTGTTGAAACCTAAAATTAAAATTTATTACTCTTATAATATATTTCAACTTAATTCGCGACCGAAAACTACGGATACGCCCTCATTCGGCAGCAGACGGAAGCAGTTACAGGTCGCGCATTAGCAGACGGTACTAACAATCAAAGTTTTAAATCGCGCTGCAATATATAAAAATATATAATATTTTCCTCAGAAGTTACTAGTTTTATTATTAGAATACAACACAGAATGTCATAGACCCCAGATGTATTTATTTTCGGCTCTAGCAGACGCTACACACACAAGAAGTGGCGGGAAAACTAAGGCACCGCATCGCCACCTAGAGCTGTTTCGGTCGCGAATATTATTTAATACATTTTTTTAAATAATATATTTACCCTGAAGTTACAGTCATAGAGATAGAAAAGAAATAGAGGGAAGATTACCGCGTTAAGGCACCCCTGTTTTTGACCGGGAAAATGCATCCCCTCCCACGCATGTATGAAAGCGGAGATGGGCAGAATTTGCAACGCCATCTATCCTTCTCTTGTTTACATCAAATGACAGTTGATTTTCCAAAAGGCATAATGTAATTCATTTCTCCGCGCGTCGATGGCGCCACGTAATCTGCCCATCTCATGGCTTCCTACATTGGCGAAAAGGGGGTCGGCACTCGCGGTCAACTTCGTCATATACAATAGTGCCTCTATTTCTTTTCTATCTCTATGGTTACAGTGAATCTTCTTTTCACTTTTTGTTTTATTTATTTATTTGCATGTGTTTCAAGTATTAAACAATAATACTGGCAGCATCTAGAGG
Organism: Leiobunum rupestre; assembly: GCF_980474605.1. Lineage (NCBI taxonomy): Eukaryota > Metazoa > Arthropoda > Arachnida > Opiliones > Sclerosomatidae > Leiobunum > Leiobunum rupestre. Next base: position 98,622,480 of record NC_143384.1, on the reverse strand, counting down.
ATGTTCTTGGTTTCTGTTTAACTCTTTTATAATTTATAAACACCGTTACAAAATTAGAATAATTAAAAAATATTATGTTATTAGTTAAATATTAACCTACATTCGGTTTAATTCAATGTTTTTTAAAATGTATTTAAAAATAATTGTTTTTTGTGGATTTTTCCTATCTGACTAACGTTAAATTTTGGTCGTAGCGAAACCCTGGTGGGAAAATATATAAACGGTAAATTCAGGCGATTGACGGGCAACGGGGGCGCATTCGAAAAAAAAGTTGCTCCTCTGGTGAAAACGCTCGTTCTTTCCTTCCTCCTCTTGCGCAGACGCGAGTGATGTCACTGGCTATCGCTTTCTATTTAGGGAGACCTTTTCGGTTTACCGGTATTTGTCTGTCACCTCCGTAGTCACGTAACAGTCGTAAATATTAGACCGTTATTTTAATTTTTTAATTAGAATAGATTAAACATAGCATACATACAATATTTAGCTTTGTCTTAAAAATTCTGAGACCTATTTTAATTAGTTTGGATCATTTAAATTAAAAATAAAAACATTTTATGTTGCCAACACCATGTGTTGAAAAGGTTACCATGGAAATAAAATCATGTGATCGTGATCAGGCACGAACTAAACTTGACATGGGCAAAGCCAGAAACGCGCGAGGAATTCTCACTAACTTCCGTTTCCCATCAGTAAAGTTGATGTCGTGTATTTCGTCACGGAGTTGTAAGTGACGTAATTTACGTCATATCCCGTGAACAAGGTTTCATTAACGAAAATGCTTTTATGCCATACTTATTATGTACTCAGGTATAAATAAATAACTACATTCTTGCTATTAATTATTAAATATATAATTAAAACACTAATAATTATTAAATATATAATCAAAAATGTATTTATTTATACCTAGGGAGAATGTCTATGTCGAGACGGTTTTTAGCCTTTCTCTCAAGCCACCCGTTGGTCCCCCCAGTACGCTCCAATTGTAAGCGTAGCTTTTTACCTCTCCGAGGAGGGGTTATACAACCACCGTGTCTGTCTGTGGGTCTGTGGGTCTGTCTGTCAGGCCTGCGAACGCGTTCGCATTTTCGGTGCAAAGTGTAATCACTGCATACGCAGTTTCTCGAAATCTCCGCGTTCGCAGTTTCTCGAAGGGTTGGCGGTGTGACGGTGAGCGTTAACGGATTCATTTGCGGTTTGGTTTGGATGGTGTTTTTTCACTCACCGTCGTGACAGTTTGGTGTATTACGTTTTGTAATGTTTATGCGTAGGTTGTGAGTGTTGAATTTGTTGTGTTTGTGTTCTGATGGTTGTGCATGTTGAGTCTGTTGTGTTTATATGGGCGTTTTCTCTCCAACATCTTCTTAATGACTTTGGGACGGACCGAGTGCTGAGTGTAATGCTACCTCTCAACGTCCAATGGCAGGGTTTCCACCAGTTGTACACGGTATTCGTCTTAGTATCAATTTGCGATCGCATCGGGCGGGATTTGAACCCGAGACCTCCTGCTTGACAGGCGGACGTTCTACCACAGAATCACCGACACTTGTTACGCCTTATTGAAAATTAGACCTTCAGCTTTATCGGAAGCGTATTTAATAGAGTACGAAATTTTGGTTTAATTGAAATAGAATTGAAATTGAAATTATTGCATCGAAGAAATTCTAATTTAGCGTTTCTCTATTGATTAAAAACAAATGCGCCAGCAAGGTTTCGAACCCAGACCATTCGGCTTGCCAGTCGAGCGCTCTACCACAGAACCACCGATAGCTGCTTAGGTTCACTGAAATTAATAGACACGCATCGTAAGCATAATAGGTAATAAAGTATTTTTTTATTAATGAATTTATGAAGGCCTAATATGGTTTCTTTACGAATGAAATTTTAAAGGTTAAATCTTGTTTTAGCGCAGTCAGCCGAGATAAGAGGGTTAAAGGGTAGACCCTGTGGGTGGTCCACTTTGTTAGTTTTTTGTTATTTATTTACGGGTATTATTAACGACCTATATATAGTTGTGTTAATTCAAACGAGATAATTTAACGTTTATTGCGGTTAGTCAAGTGGGTCTCTGTTGATGGTAAGGTTTTTGCTTCTTGTAAATATAGTTGGTGTGGATATTTGGATATCTACTATTTCTAACGCAGTCAATGATTTCCTGGGTGTGCGAGTCATTATATGATATTGGAAATTGGACGGCATTGGTCTTTTTCATGCGGTATGTGTCAGAACGTCAACTGGAAGTCTACGAGTGTTGAAATAAAATGAGCTTTAAAGATCATGCGGCAAGTATTTCGTAAGCGAGAAAAATACAATTACCATCTGTAGATATTTCTTTCATTAAAATTTGCTTAGTATTATATTCAACTGATAAACATGTACTGTAAAAAGGGTTAAATTCAATTGTGCATTGTTTTAGTAAGTCTAACTCGCTGTTGTAACTACTACACCGGGATATACGGTGCCAGCTGTGCCGGGTTATGCGGGCTGCTGTGTGCCCGCCGTTCCCCTTTAGGAGCTCTCTCCAAAGGGCTTGGCTCCCTGCCTTTGTAGGTGGGGTGTCGGCCGGAGTTGCTAGAGCATCCGTTCTCTATCCCACTGCTGTGTGCGAAGTGGCGGGCTAGTCGTCCCATTGTTGCACCTTCTGCTGGGTTGAGCGGCTTGCGTCGAGGGTGCGACCATCAGTAGTGGGGTTCTGCTACCCATGCTGGTTTTGTCACCTGTCCGGGCTTGTGGACGCTGGCGTAGGGCATTCTGATGATAGGCCTCCGGTGGTGTGGTTCTTTTCTTACCGATACACCGGGCTATAAATTCTGACAACATGCCCTCATACGGAGGCCCGCAGCCCCACAGCAGGCTACCCAATCCGCCGAGGCGGCCAGTTTGCCCGGCCCCTCTCCATTAGCCTGGGCCGAAGCCCAGTATCCAGCCCACACCTGACCGAAGTCGGAGGTTGGAGATAAGCTCATGACGACAACCGAACGAAGCCGATAAAAATTAAGGCAAATAAAAAATCGTAGACATGAATAATCCCCCACATTACCAACAAACAAGAAAAATAACCAACAAGAGCATCAAAACACTCAGGAATTCAAGGAAAGTCAATCTGGTTACACACACACACACAATCCCACAGTAATAGACATTGTATTAACAGAAGTATGCATATAATAAAAATTATAAAAATACACACAACCCAATCAAGAACAACAAGGTAATTCAAATACTTAGAAATCCAGAAAATGTCAATACATATACCCACGGTAATGAAAATTGTAATAGAAAAAACCAAAAACACCTAACCGTTAACAATTCCCGGCTTCTAACGCACACAAAAAAACCTTAACTATAGACAACAGCGCATATCTCAAAATATAAAACCAACTTAACCACATTAATGAAAATGTATCACACATTTTAAGCCGATAAGAGTTAAATAAGCAAAACGAAAAAGCGCGTTGTATACCACTTGAAATTGTATTCATAACTGACCCTTAACGGTTCAAATCGAGTTCAAATGTACCGATAGACAAAAGTCTAACTAAGTCGACGCCCACGGGTTGTACCCTTTAACCTAGCTCTTATCTCTGCTGACTGCGCTAAAACATATTTTCTGACCTTTAAAATTTCATACGTAAAAAAATGTAGACTTTAAAAACTATTAATATACTCTTCCACTTCAGCTGAGCTTATAATTTTCAATGAATCGTAATATGTATCTGTGGTTCTGTGGTAACGTCCGACTGTCATACAGGCGGTTTCGGGTTCGAATCCCGCCCGATGTAATTGCGGGTATTGAAGACTAAAAGTTAAGACCATTTACACCTGGACTTCAATGCCAACGTTACAACTCCAATTTCAGAGTGTCCACTACAAAACACTACCAAGTGGAGAAAGTCCGTGAAAGTAATCCACAAACATGCAGCAACCCCCCTTTCTAGCGGGGGTCTAAATAAATTTTCGGTGGTCTGCAACTTCTCGGCCGTTAAGTGGTTAAGCCTAGGGCCCTAGGCAACAATAATGCCGGCTATTCGGTGCTCTTATGGTGCATGCAAAAACGATATTCAAGACAATATTAAGTTAATTAAGTTTCCCAGTGTAAAACTGGAACGTGCCAAATGTGATAAGTGCGTCAAGGCTTGTGGTAGGTTAAAGATTTGGAGAGTCGATACTCGAACAACCAGCCTAAACGATTTTACGTGTGCTCGTCGCATTAATAATTCATAATTTAACATACCTTCAACAAGTTCCCAAAACGTTTTAGTTGGAATTTCAATAAACTTTGCCATGTGGTTTCCACTTAAGCCTTGACGCCGTACATAACGGGCGAAAATTGGTCACGACTCGCGGGGCGACCGAGTAGGCTAAATGTCGGGAAAGGGCGACGCTATGAACGAAAGGAGCGCGAAGTGAACGCGTTTTTAGTTCCACATCGAGATATATCGAAGTGGGACTATTGCTATGGACCGAATGTCGTTAAGTGTTGTTGTAGTTTGTTTGTTTGTTGTGGAAAAGCGACGACACGGTAGATGGAGCTGCGAAAAATAAATTATACTAACTATTTTATTGGCGGCGCCGAGACTCGAACCCAGATAGCTGCTGGCCGTGTTACTTCTAATACCAACGCCTTTACCAACCAGGTCACGCCGCTGTGTCCTAATTTCACTCGGAACTTCTAGTCGTTTTTAGCGACGCGGGGGGGATTTGGCTAGTTAAGTTGTCGCAATTGTTGTTCCTTTTTCCGCGTTAATTTACGTATATTTACGGCGTTTCAGGGTCAAGTTAACCTCAAACTTCGCCTCCCCCTGCCCCCAGCCCAGGGTATTTTCATGAAGGGTGACACGGGCGTGGCGGGAAGTTTGAATTACAGTGTGGGGCTACACAACTTTTCCCGATGGCCAGTTTCAGGTCTGTCAGGTAAACAGGGGGCACAATTTCAACCCCCCTTATCGAAACCGTGTATGGTCAGAAGTAATAAATAAGTGTGGCACTTTCTTATCGAAACCGTGTATGGTCAGAAATAATAAATAAGTGTGGCACTTACTTATCGAAACCGTGTATGGTCAGAAATAATAAATAAGTGTGGCACTTTCTTATCGAAACCGTGTATGGTCAGAAGTAAAAAATAAGTGTGGCACTTTCTTATCGAAACCGTGTATGGTCAGAAGTTAAAAATAAGTGTGGCACTTTCTTATCGAAACCGTGTATGGTCAGAAGTTAAAAATAAGTGTGGCACTTTCTTATCGAAACCATGTATGGTCAGAAATAATAAATAAGTGTGGCACTTTCTTATCGAAACCTGTGTATGGTCAGAAGTTAAAAATAAGTGTGGCACTTTCTTATCGAAACCGTGTATGGTCAAAAGTTAAAAATAAGTGTGGCATTTTCTTATCGAAACCGTGTATGGTCAGAAGTAATAAATAAGTGTGGCACTTTCCTATCGAAACCGTGTATGGTCAGAAGTAATAATAAAGTGTGGCACTTTCTTATCGAAACCGTGTATGGTCAGAAGTAATAAATAAGTGTGGCACTTTCTTATCGAAACCGTGTATGGTCAGAAGTAATAAATAAGTGTGGCACTTTCTTATTAAAGAGAGAGTGCCTTGTATGGTCAGAAGTAATAAATAAGTGCGGCACTTTCTTATTAAAGAGAGAGTGCCTTGTATGGTCAGAAGTAATAAATAAGTGTGGCACTTTCTTATTAAAGAGAGAGTGACCGAAAAAAAGTTGGTCTCATTCGATAGAACTCTTTGACGCGCACGCAGTGCCATAAATTTCCGCCCACTCTGACCAACCCCCTTAAAGGGAGAGTGACCGGAAAACAAGTTGGTCCCATTCGATAGAACAATAAAAGTAAAAGATTGGAATCGTCTACGCTCGCGTCTACATGAAAGAGTGAGACCAAAAATTTCAAAGCAGTCAAACTTAGGGCCTGTTGCAAAAGTGTGCTTTACTACATGTTAAATTCAATGGGCTAGCACTTTGGGGAAAGAATCTCCGTCTTGCCATATTCTTAGTACATAAATACATTCTTGCAATAATATGATTAATGCGGTTGTTAATAATCCATGTTAAATATCAGCTCTAAGAAAATACCAATTAAGTCACCGAGATAATATAAAAATCGAGAATAACATATTCTATTAATTTCTGTTCTGCAAAATTACATTAATGGGTATTTTTTTATGAATTTCCGAATTTACATGACTTTTGGTGCCTAAACTACCCAAATGTTTGATATAAATTTCCTATAATAAACACATTTGAATCCCAGTTTAAGAATTTCTTTAAATCATATTTCCAGAAATTTCAATAATTTAAAAGAATTACTTTTGTCGTATTTTGCTTACCTATTTCATCTTTGATACTTTCCGTCTATCTAACGACAGGAAATCAAATAGCCTCAACAGCTTTTGTATTGGTTTTCCCCACCCGGGTCTCCTGATGGTGGGCGGTATCCACTCTTTAACTTAGGATGGAAATTTATATATCAAACGATAAGAAATCACGTATCCTAAACAGCTTTTGTATTAGTTTGCCTACCTGTGTCTTCTAAGGGTGTATAGGTTTGTCCACTCTAATACACTGATTTGGAACTAACATTACGGCCTGGGCCGACTTGTTTCAGCCCGAATTCTCTTGTGGACGATAGTTGCCTCTAAATAAAGATGGTGGCGTTGGGGTAGCGGTGACACTAGCCTAACAATAACACCTACCTTCATTGCAGTCCAGGTGTAAATGGTCTTAGCTTGGACGAATACAGTAAACAATTTGTGGAAACCCTGCCATTTGGACGTTGAGATGTTTATCGTAACCCTCAGCACTCGGTCCGTCCCAAAAGTCAATAAGAAGTTAGCGAGAAAACGCCCATACATACAAAACGCAAACACAACACACTTAACACCCACAACCGCCATAACACGAAATCAACATTCCCACATTACGCATAAACATTACCATAACAAAATTTCCAATAAAACTGAGTTGAAGCCATCACGACGGTGAGCGTTAAACGAAAAAAAAAACCAAACCACACCAACCGGAAATTTATCCGTTAACGCTCACCGTCAGATGGTGGTTTTGCCAACCTTTAAACTGCTAAAACGGTTTTTCGACTTTGCTCCGTAGAAAACGCGTTTTGGACTTTGCCCCGGTAACGCGTTCGCAGCCCACAGACAGACACACAGACAGACACACATACAGACACACACACCCACACACACACCCACACACCCACACACCCACACACCCACACACTCACCCACACACGCACACACACACACACACACACACACCCACACACACACACACACACACACACACACACACACACACACACACACACACACACACACACATACACACACACAGCCAGACACGATGATTGTAAAACCCCTCCTAGCCCATTGCAACTTTTCCCTTTTGGAAATTTTCATACTACCATAAGATATACTTAACCTCCCGTAGCTCGAAAGCTACTGTAAAATATTTTAGAAGATTTGTAATTTTTTTAATTAAACTTTGAAATAGACTTCCATGCGTATGTCTTCTATTTAAATTTAGTAACATTATACCGATTCTATGGACAATAATAGTTTTAATTTATCCTGTTCATATTTGTAAGGCGACTTTTGCTGTTATTCCTCCATTATGACTAAGGCTTAAATATTGGCGGTACTACCGAAGAGTAGGCTTATGCTTAACACGCTTGGAACTTAATATTATTTAATCTTCTAATCATCGTGATAAATGAATTTCACACACAATTATTGTTTAAGAAGATATTAAATACCTTTAGGAATATGAATCCAAGTCGATATTATTAATAAAACCGACTAAAATAGATGATATAATCCCCCTGACTCCCTCGTGCTGATTGACTACTTGATTCAATTTTTATCTCTAAGACTCTTAACGGTTTTTTTTCACAGTTTTACCGGACCACGGCCAACTTTGATTTGTCGCTCGATGGCGCGACAGCGAGCGACAATCAAAGTATGATGCATGAAATCATAATGAATGTATGACCCGTTTGGGGCAAACGAATGATTTCTATTATGTAACGAAATTATAAATCAAGGTATTTTTACAAGTGGAATTTAAGCGCTTAACAATTCGAAAATACTGAATTATTGTGTTTTGTATTTCTCTTAGATTGGTAGATATCACAACTAAATTATCTAGTTGAGTGTTTTCCCACAACGCATTCTAGGTTGTAATTTAAATAAATGTCAAAACAGATTTTAGTAGTAGGTATTGTATTATACAGTAATCAAAGGCATATATATATTGGTGTTGGGCTTTTGTGGAAATTTTTTGACAAGAAAAGCACATGCTAATTCCGGCCATGTGTGTCCCTTGTTTGGCATGGTATACACAGAATCACCTGCCTCACCAAGGAGGAGGGGGTCAGCATATGTCTGGTCTGCACTCTGGCCAGCCTGATCTGTTTAAGCCCAATATTGAGCCAATGCAAGAGCTTCCTATCGACATGCGCAACATGACCATCAAAGAGCCGTCGCCCTCTTCCGCTTCCTCCGTTCCTACTTCGCGTCTCAGTCAATGGAAAATGTCCTCGATGGGAGAGAAGGAGGGCGGCATGGTTCCAGGGGGACCTGGAGGTGCCAACCACCCCACCAAGATGGCAGGAGGAGGAAATAGACCCCCGGGTCACAACGCCAATGGCAGCAACTCAAACTCTGGACCGAACAACTCCAACTCTGCCTCCGATTTCAGCCGCGCCCCTGGTTCGATCTCAAAATCGGGCAATGCCTCGAGTGGTGCCATCTCGTCGAGTAGTTCACATTCCAACCAGAATAGTCTGCACCCCCTGTTGACTCAGGGTGACAGCGCCTGGTCTAGTCTACCTCCGAGCCAAGGCGATGCTGGAGGAGGATGGCCCGATTCGAACAATTCCCAAAACCAAGGTGGCAGTGGCAACAATGTTGAACGGCAATCAGCTGGCAACAACAATGGCAGTAATGATCGCAATGCTGTAAATTCCGGAAACTCCTCCCAACCCGGAAATGGCGGTAATAGCATGAACGCAAGCAGTGTTGGAGGAGGAAACTACAATTCTAGTGACGCCAAAGACAATAATACTTCCGCCGGCAATAACGGCAATGGATCTGGAAACCAAGGTCAAACCGCTTACAATATTACTGATCTGGTCCCAGAATTTGAACCGGGAAAACCCTGGAAGGGAAACTCTCAGATGAAAAATGTGGAGGATGACCCTCACATCACACCCGGCTCCATCACTCAAAGCCCCTTCTCACTGAACACTATTAAAGAACCCGAATTGTTCAACTGGAGCGCTGTCACTTCAAAAAGTAGCCCTGTGTCAACTACTAACAGTGGAGGAGATAGCATAGTCTCATCTTTAACTGCCTCACTCACCTCAAGTACTTGGGCTTTCACGCCGCCTACTACCTCACTTCAAAGGTAAGTTATACCTTGATAAAGTTTTACATTAAACTGAGAATAGCTTAAAATGGGAGATTTTTAACTTGTTCACAGCCAAACCAGTTCAGGAAGTAAACAAAGTAACTCCAAGTCCAACTGGAACTCTGTGAATGAATCTACCGATTTGTGGGGTGGTGGCAATGTTTCCAAAACTAGAGGCCCTCCTCCTGGACTTTCTGGGCAAGGAAAGAATATGGGTGATCCATGGAATAGTGGTGGCACTCACGCTACTCCTGGTGCAGGAGGTCGCCATAGCTGGGGATCTGATAATAGATCTGCTGGAGTTTCACCCGGTAAGTTTCCACACACGAGTAGACATGTGAAAGTGAAGCTCCTTCAGAGCGTTTGATTGGATTATGTTTTATTATTTGTAGGTTGGGATAGACAAAACAGTTCAAATTTTCTTGTCTTGCGTAATCTTACACCTCAGGTAATTATCTAATTGATGTGATCATTTTATTTTAATGCCTGAAACTGTTACTTAGTATTTAGTTTGTTAATTCCTAATAATAATAATAAACTAAAAAATAATTAAATTTAAGATTTTGTTAGTTTTATGAATGTGATCATTCTACCATAAATGTCAAATTATATCTTTACACTTTCTAAGATCTGGGCCTATATAATCATTTTTAAGCTAATAATGAGATGGGAATTTGTCACTGATTCTATCCACAAAATGAGATTTAACCAGCGTGATAAATTACTTGTAATAAGGACTTGGCAGCATGATTCCCTTTTATTAGTAATTTTACTATACTACTACAAAACCAATAATAGGTATTAAAATTATTACGATCACCATCGCAATAAGCCCCTCCCATCACCCCAACTGAGGCCAAATACAGTGATATTCCTGGTAGAAATAAATACATCCATGGTATAGGCCATTTACTAAGCTTCAGAGAACTAATTTTCATGAACTTTTGTGTGTTACTAGATTGATGGTTCCACATTGAAAACCCTGTGTGTTCAGCATGGGCCCTTGCAGCTTTTCCATTTGTTCCTTAACCAAGGTCACGGGATAGCTTTAGTCCGCTATTCCTCTCGTGAAGAGGCCGCCAAAGCTCAGTCGGCTCTGAATAATTGCATTTTGGGCAACACCACTATCATGGTTGACGTCCCCACCGAATCAGAAGTCGCCCAATACTTGCAAATTGCCAATGGCGGCGGGCCTAATGGCCAGGGGGGCATGTCGAGCAATCAAGGAGTCACTTCCGGCGTCACCGGTAGCTGGCCCAATTCTCAAAGTCATTCGACTTCCTCGTCATCTGCTGTAGTTGGAAACCAAGCCATCACTCCTGGATTTCGTGGCAGCAACTCTGGTTCCAACTCGTCTTTCCAGTTCGGAGGAGTTCAGGGTAGCAACGGTCCTGTCGGTACCGGCAAAATGGATAAGCCTATTTGGAATTCCCGCCCAGCCACGTTGAATATGCAAAGCAATCATTTGTGGTCTTACCCCGGGTCAGCCAGTAGTCTCTGGGGCTCACCCGCCACTACCCTCTTGGAGCACCATGACCAAGGCTCTCAAAGTTCGCTCAATTCGTTCTTGCCCGAAGATTTACTGGGTGGAGAATCTAATTAGAGAATATTAAGATGATATTTTTCAGATTTAAAACAAATGGACGGTAGATATGGTTATTTAAGAATACCAAAATATTACTATTATTACAGATGGAAATGAACTTTTTCCAAAATGAAATAAGCTAATCATTCCCATATTAAAATGAAATTAACCAAAAAGCTTTTTGTTTGTTTTATTTGTGATGAAAAGTTCTTAATTATTTTTAATTGAGCTATAGAAGTTGGAAAAAAATGTATTTGCATAAATGTTGTTGAAAGTTTTTCTCTCCCCAAAATCATTTAACAAAATGGTGCGTAAAATTTAAAACTGGTAGTCAAAAAAAAATGATTTTGCTTATTTTTGTGTTTGGTTTTTTAAAATAAAAACATTAATAAAAACTGATGGAATGGAAGAAAAATTGCAGAGAAAAACAGATTGAATATGGAATGGCAAATTTCTACAAAAATAACGACCACCCACATCCGGTTTACTTTTCAATAATAAATTGAAAGATTTGATTTTCTTTACCTTGCTTTACCATCACGGCTACTCTACAATACACTAAAACGTCCAAAAAATGTTTTTGTTTACATTTCGCAAAGTTTGTGCATTTTTCGCTTTTTCTAAGAAAAAAGTTTAGAAAACAAACATGGGGACATATTGTGCTAACCTGGGTTTGAGCTTCCTCGTGTCTTTAGATAAAATTGACCCTTGACGCTTAAATATGTAACTTCCCCAACAAAAAGTCACGAAAAAACAACGCTGGTTTTTGTTTTTTAAAATAGACAGTTCAACAATGAATTGCTGATTTGTTATTAAAACAATTCGCCTACTTTTTGTACCTAAAGACAATTAAAAAGGGTGACAACTTTTTATAATAGTAAAAAGGTTAAAAGAATTTGTAAAAAACGTAGAGCCAACTTATTTTGACAAAATGCAAAGGCTCAATGTTTTCACTACAAATCTTACCACCCTTGGATGACAAATTTTCAACAGCCAACAGCGAAGAAGGCCAATGGATAGTAGGACGATATTAAGTGAACTAGTGTTTTTTCCACTCGAGTCTTAACGGAAAATAACACGTATATGAAAGATAAACAAAAATAATCTGCCAGAATTATCAGTGATAGTGATATTACTGTTTTTAAGTTACTTTATTTTTAAGGTGAAAAATTGATAAATATTCCGTATTCCGTAAATGTGCAAAATGAACTAATGAAAATATTATCACTTATGCCTATATATAACAAAAAATCCAAAGAATATATTTAGCACAGCCAATATAAATATTTCTTGAGAGTTCGCAGAAATCTTGAGGAAAAATTTGAAATAACGACATTGTGATATAATATTATAAGTATATATATAAAAACATAACCAAACAGTTGTTACTGTTTTTACGAAGACAATGTTATTAATTCTTCCATTACATAAAAAATAAAAAATGACTATTTTAAGGTGTTTACCAAATGCCTTTAATGGTTAAAAAAAATGGGTTATTTAAAAAAAGTGAAACGACGTGGAAAACACATTGGAGAAGTGTACCCCCCTCCCTATTGTACGTTCGTGTGATATTTTTTACACAAATACAAAAATATTTCGTGTAGAAAGTTTTAAACGGGGAAAACACACGCTTTCTACAACGATTTAATCAGAATTGCCTCACCTGAAAACTAGTCCTTCGGGATTAAACAAAAAACTGTTCAAATATAAACAAAAAAAAACAAATCCAATGGAACTTTTTGATGATAAAAAGGATAAAAAATATGCTCATTCGCGGTTGTTTTTCTTTTTTGACAATGATAAAAAACAACCAAGATATTTAAGAAAAAATAAAAAATATATTATTAGGGGGAAGAAAATTAAAAAGAAATCAAATAACTTTATAGTATTGATGCAAGCGTGCAGTATTTTTAAGTGCCAGAATTAACTAAAAAATAAGCCTTAATACATTGAAAATATTAATACCGCCATATCAATGTTGTTTGTAGTAGCGATTAAGATCTTGTCATTTAGTCACATAAAAAATATACAAAAAAAAACAAAAAAAATATAAAAATTAAAAAAAAAATGTGGAATTGAGTCTCTTAGCCAAAAAAAAATAAGATCAGGAGTTTTCTAGACAAAGAAAAATATATTGGTAGGGAAAGAGTTACAGAACTCTTTAACGTATGGTGTAATATTATTAAAACTATAATATGAACAACGCTGGTCTAAAAAATTGTATCTCACAATGTCACTTCCTACGAAATGAAAAAAAATGTTTACAAATAAGTATTTCTTCCAAACTATTTTTTGTTCCACTTAATAGTTTAAAAAGCTTAAATCTTGTCCCAGTTTTATTACGTATAAAATATTCTAAGTGGAAAGCGATTTGGGTGATATTCCGTTTTTTTTATTACATAGTCTGATTTTTTATCCTGTGTACATATTTATTGACAAGTTGTAAGGCTCTATACTTTTGCACCAAGGTAGTATTGATGTGGAAGTGCAAAAAAAGTTATAGGAATTTTTTGTCAAACATGAAAAATATACTTGTTGAGAAAGGAATTATGGTGGTTCATAAAATTGACTTGTGATAAAACTGCTATATATAAAAAAAATGCGGGTTCCTTGTGGAATTTGAAGAAAAGTTTTATTAGGCCTAGAAGTTCCTCAGTGCGTCTCATTTAAAAACAAATACTGGAAAGTTGAAGTAGTAGTACTATCAAATGTTCATTTACCTTAATTGCCTTTGTTTTTTAATACCCATGCTTATAAAAAAAGACAAACACTCCCTAGTTTGAACTGAAACCGAGATTGCCAAAGTGTATATTCGCGATTTATTCAGTGATTTCTCTTCGATATTAACATTGTGATTCCTTTATTTGGCTTTTTTTTAACCCTCACATTATAAAAAAAGCCAATGTTTTCCTCATCTGCCAAAAAAAAACTTTGATTGACATAATAACCTTAAAAAAATTGTCGTATCATTATAATATTTGTGCATTGAAAAAAAATACGAAAATGTATTCTATTTTTAAAGAAAACAGCAAAAAAATGCCCTTACCCTGCCCACTCCCAACAAAATAACCCACCGCTGCTTTCAGAATGTGCCTGAAAAATGGACACTTATTTGGGGTTTTAAAACAACCAGAACACGAAATTTTCTAAATTGGAAGTGCTATAATTTTGTTTTCAGTGAATTATATGGGATAGAATTCGGTGATTTCTTTTTGTTTTTTATTTTGTGATTTTTTTTTTATTGTACAACGTAATTCATCCTATATTATGAAGATTTTTAGGGCTATGAACTGGTGAAAACTAATGATTTTTTAACCTATCTCACAATATCCTCACACTACCGAAAGGTGCTTAAATATTTAATCCATGCTAGTGTTTAAAAAAATTTGTACCAAATTTTATTTCTAACACTATCTGTTTGAAAAACTCTCCTAAATAGCTGGGGTCTGTTTGTTTTCTATAGCTCTTGTATTTATAGTATCACTAGCATTGCCAAAGTTTAGACTAAGTGAACAAATTAGTTTAAATATGTCCAGTTTTTTGAGGGGGGGAATAATTTTTTTTTAAATACCCTAATTAGTCATTCCATTTATTATTTTAGTCTTTTTGTAGATTATTTTGGGTTTCCTTAATTATTGTAGATTTATTAATTATGGAGATTAATACTTAGTAATTGTAAGTTGTTTTTGTTTTCTATTACAAAAAATATTTGGCACGCTAGTGATGGTTTTTCCCCAAAACACATTAATATTGGGTACAAAGGAAATTAATTGTTTATCGTTATGAAATTTGTACATGAAATATTGCCTCTTAATTTTTAATCCTAGTTACAATTATTAAGTTAAAACTATCATGCTAAATATTGTTTGCATTTTTGCACACAGCTAAAATATTTTCTTTTTATAAAAAAAATACATCAAGCAAAATCGTGTTTTGGCCATATAGTTAAAAATCCCACTGCCTCTTTTCTATGATAACTTGCCCAAAAATGGGAATAAAAATTCATATTACGCTTAAAAAAATATTTAAAAAAAACTACCCAATGTAAATTAGTACCCTAAAAAGGTATATTTTAGTCGAGCTTGTTAGATAATGTTGAAATGTGCGATTAGTACAAAAAACTAAACCCAGTGCAATTATTCAACAAAATACTTCATAATTATTGTAAAATTTTAAATCGTGTTAAAAAGTGATTGGGGGGTTTTATTTTGCATTTGGTTTATATAAAAAAAATTAGTTTAGAGTAATCAGCAAAAATTGTGTTCTATAACATATCATAATTCATACACTAATCTGGCCCTACATGGTATTTCTAAATCGACCCTGCCCAAACATTATTATTTATTTTTAAGCAAATTGGTGCTAGTCAAGCTGAATATTACCCTTAATTTGCTTATTTTTTTATGGCTTAAATTTGTAAATGTACAAGTTTTACAATTTTTCAAATTTAGGAAATTTTTTTTAGTTTTATCTTCAGTCTTAAGGGCATTTCTTTAGAAAACTATGCATAAGATGCTAAATTTATAAAATCACTGCTCCCAGTTTTCTTTTAAGATATAATAGCTCAAATTTGAACAAAAAAGAATGATTTTAAAACTGATACTTGACCATAAAATTCTCTTATAAAATGTGAACTCTTGGGATGTATTGAAAAGCAAAAGATAATCTCAGCCATGTTTTAATACGTATAACCTTTGAACTAGCTATAGTTGAAAAATGTCTTGTGGGAAGGGGGATATTAACACATTGAAAGTTGGCTACATGATATCACTGGAACTTGTTATAATACATGGTGCCATTATGAAAAAGTATAATTGGCTGGCAGTCTTGATAGACAACATAAGTAACATGTACTTCAGATGGTTTTTTAGTTTCTTCGTACCTTATGCCTTAATCACACTCTGGCATCTTAATAATAATGAACATAATGGGTGTATTGGAATTTTTTAAATTTGGCACGCTATACGACAATTCTCCCAACGATGTAAGGCTTAACTTTCAATGTATCTTAAAGTGGACATAAAAGGCATTCAAATAGATTAACTAACCGTCCGATGTTTCATATCCATGTAAAACCTTTTAAGTATCACCGCGAACACTGAAAAGTTTTTATTTAAGGAATATCTTATTGGATAACCTTTTCTTAATGTAAAAAACTAATCTGTAAGAATTTACAATTGGTTTTTGAAGGGAAAATAAAAGAACTTTGTAAATACAATGGTGCTAGCCACTAGTGCAGGTACGGTACTGGTTTTTGTATAACGCTTCAAAAACCGTAATCCATGGCTTTAAGAAAATATGCGCTTTCTCAATTTTTTTTAATATAGTACTCATATCTTGGCTCAGTAAGGGTTTATCTCTAGTTTTATTTAAATGATATTAATGTAAAATTATTACATACCATTAATTAGTTTATAAATTCTTAAATATCAATAACTGCTTAATCCCAATGTTAGTTGAATTATTTTAAGATAAAATCACCATTCATACAATTCTAAAGATAAAGAGATTGTTCCGAGCGTGGACCAAAATATAAACTGTGAAATTTGTAGTGTTTACCCTGAGACATATTCCCCAAAGAGGTCATTGAAATCTCAGCTAGAATGGTCTAGAGAAAGTATTAAGAGATGTCTTCTGTTTGAGTGGTTAAGGAGAATAACCCCTTATATTTCTAAATAAGAAACATATAGCTCCTTTTGCTCAGGAATTTGCCAAAATTTGGAAAGAATGTATATTGAGTCAAATGGTTAGGTAGTATAAGTTGATTGGAAAAATAAAGCCTTCCAAAATGGTACCTTCACGGAAATATATAAAATAAGTGATACGATAAAATTGCTTCCCACCCTTATAACTTTAAATTGAAAAGGCCTAGGCAACAAACGAAATAAAAGCAGTTAAATTCAAAGGCGATCGAATAGAAAATAAAATGTTCGTTGTTTTAGATTGAATGTGTTGTAAATATAATAGCAAATTCAAAAACATGACTGTGTAATTACTTGAATGGTACAATTACTGTATCAACGAAATACTAGCAGATGTAGTCAATTTAATAAGTTGAATTTTTATTATTTTCAAAAACTTTAAGGTTTTCTGTGAAATGTAAAAAGAAACTTAAATAATTAATTGAGATTAAATCTAAATTTACTTTGTGATAAACTATTTTAAAATTGAATTTCCGTAAACGAAAAGCTGGTATTTGTTGGTACAAGAACTGATACAGCGTACCTTTATTTTTCCCTTTTTGATATAGAATTATGTTTTAGTTTATTTTGGGGGAATCTCTTACTATAGACCACACATTATTCGTTCCACATGGGATTTTTTTTTTTAAGATTATGATAATTATTGTTTATTGGTGAAAGGGTCTTTTAAATATGTTTCCATGTATAATTATAAATATTTTGTGGCTAAAGAATTCTGTTTACAATAATCTCGCTTTAATTTAGGCTTTATATTGTTTTTCCTAGTAAATTTTTGTTCATTAATAATAAAACTCAGGGTAGTTAACTTGTGGAGATAAGTTTGGTAATCAGGTTTTTAATTATTCAAATACAGTCAGTTTTAAGTATTGACTAGAAATTACAATATTTAGTCAATTTGTGTTAATTCTCGACCACCCAACATTTTTTTATTCTTTTAAATGCATATAAATATATAGTATATTAAACTAATTGTATTAATTGCAACTATAATGTCAACCCAACTTTTGTGTATGTTATTTAAAGTTGGGTAAAATACATAATTAGTCAAATTTAAACACTCGTACTAGGTATAATATTTGTGTGTATTTTTACGTTTAGGTTTTTGGGAACGGGTAAAGTGTTTTAAGTCTTCTTTTCGATGTGCCACAGATTAAAAGAAAAATATTAAAAAAACAAACAGCATTTGTTAATTAGGGTCTACTAAGATGAAATGTATTTTGGCTTTGAACTATTGTGTAAAAGATAACTTTCAAAGTTAACTACGGTATCTAACGATATATAACAGCCTATTTAGTATAAAATTAGTTATTGACGCGTTTAGTATTTCTTTATAAAAGCATCTCGCCAACCACGATCATTTTATAAGCGTACAAATATTTTGCACGCAAGTATTAGTGACTTCATAGGTGACAACTAGTCACATGGTAGCCCCTGTATGTTTACCAAAATGCCAGTTTTTTGCTCACGTCAATTTTTCATATAAATTCGATGGTTTTTTAGCATAAATTTAATCAAATATTCTTTGGCTGAAAATTTAATAATTTAAATGAAAAATATAGGGTCTGTGATACTCCGCATTCAGTGGATTTGCGCACATGTTTTTCGGTTTGCTTTGAAACTTTTTAATTTAAAAAGAACATTGCGGCTATCACGAATGTTCTTATTTCTCATTTATTTTTGGGCCTATTTTTGTGTAATATCGACAATCAGGCTTTCCCCTTTTAAATAAGCATCAAATTTTAGCTAAATATAACGCCTAAAAATTCATTCTTAGTGTCTTAGTGCCAAACTAAAAATATAATGAAATATAGTGGAATTATATATATAAACTCAAAAAGTCACATAAAAAATCTAGATTAAGTATTCCACTTTATTTTTTTCATTTATTAAGGAGTAAATAAAAAAATTAGTCTGGCATACCAAGAATTCTCAGTTTGTATTAATAATAAATTTATAATATCACATCTTAAGTTAATTTAACGTGATAAAAATTCTTAAAGAGCAATTTTGTTTTCCTTGAAATCCCCATCAATTAGAGTGCAATTGTGTCATAAGTTTTCAACATTTCACATTTAATAATCTCAGATAGTTCTTAATTGGCAATTGCTGTCATTAAAAAAATCTATAAAAATATATAAACTGTTCCTATGTGTTTTAGGGGGTAGAAAAATAATTCTATGCATTTAAATAAAAATTAATGGCTAGTCAGATGAAACGAAAGTGTTACAATTTACGGTACATGCCTTTATCCATACAAAAACCTGTTTGCTGTGAATTTGACAATTATAAAAAAAAACCCATATCTTAAACAAAAATCAGTTGACAACACTGCTCATTCCATTTTAAAATAAATCGTAAAAATGCAAAAAGTGTCTAAAATATGCTTTCTCATTAAAAAGAGACACTTCGCCAATTTAAGAAATAAAAATAATTAAATATCAGTAGAGACCCTCCATTTGAATTTTTTTTTTGAGAAAACACACTACGAGTTGTCCAAATATAAAAAAAATTCTTATTTTTTCAAAATGAAAAATTACGTTCCATTTGCGATGAAATTTATTAAAAGTGTTTTGAGATTTTACTTTTTCCATTTCGTGAAAACTACAGCCTTAACTGTCAAAGTTTTCATGTTTTTTCTAAAATAATCATGGTGGTTTTATTCAATTTGAATAAAAACAAAGGGATTGTTTCTTCTTATAAAAAAATACCCAAAAACAAAAATTGGATAAAAAAATTAATGCTATTAACGTAAAAATGTTCTACCCAACACAAAACTGTGCCTTTAACATATTTGAAAGCATTTCTCACAAATTGAAAGAATGGAATTCCCCTCCCAGTAAGTACTGCCCCCTATCTTTATTTGATTTAAGGCCTAAATTACTCTGATATAATGAAAATTTGAAAACTTTTTTAGTTTAACATATTAGTGCCTGACCAAATATTATGATCTTAAAATAATAATAATAAATACTGTATCGTGTACCTGGTTAAAGTACATTATATCCTTTTTCCTAGGTATTTCAGATATAATAATTACCTTGGAAATAAGCGGTATAAACGAGCGTGGTTTTTAATAATTTCAAATAGTAGAAAAATGTATCAATATCGATAGTTCAATTTAAAACAAAGTTTTGCCATACCAAAAATGGTTATACTCCTGCTGCGCAATGTTAGACTGTGATTCAAAAAAACTCGAGCAAACAATATTCCTGAAATTGATTTTTGTTGCCAGAGGTTTTAGATTTTAAGTTTTTGTCAAATGAAAATAACCATTAAAAAGAATTTGTTAGCTTAAAAAACATTAGTTGAATCCAATGATTGAAAAACGAATACCCAAATTTGGTCGCTTGTTTATTTTATAATTATAAATCTATTTAAAATTAAATTGCCTTAAAAATAAAAATTGGTTATCTTATTTATAACTTTGTTTTTTAATCTCGTTTTTATAAAAATTTAAAAAGAATGTATATATTTTTGTTGAAGATTTTTTTTATGAATTGTTAGGTCTATTGGTATTTTTTAAATTCTTCCTCCAAAAAAGGTGCTTTCAGTATGACCAGATTTGGTGATTTTTCCGTTTTTTTACCAAAATCTCAGATAGATTCAAGTAATGTTAAATCTTTTCGCTACTACAAATTTCATCCTTGTGTACAAAAAGGACTAGTTTTTTAAGTATATCCAGGGTTAAAGGTTTCATTTAGGCCTATCCATTTTTTTAATCTACTTTATGGCTAAATAAACAGTTAACTAAATGAAAACATACCTCCTTATGTGTAGTGCATATTATGATAAAAAAAAAACCCAGAGTACAGCCCAACTACAAAACTTAAAAAAGACTCGTACTCAAAAAAATCCTGTTTGCTCAAAAATATTTGCTGGTGTGTTTAATATTTAAATAGAGAAAAAAAATTTGGCACAAACCTTTTTTTGAGTAAAATAATTATTTAAAAAAAATGTTTTAGATATAAGGTGAAATGAATTTTTTTGTTTGCTGGGGGGTTATTATAGACTAATCGTTATAATTACTATTAATGTAATAGTAATTTTTTGTTGTATCGTAAAAAAAGCTATGGGTTGTGTGTAAAATATACAAATAAGGTGTTGAATTATAGTTGCGAAGATTTTTGTGCTAAGTTATCGATTATTTCTTGTTTACCTAATATTTTGCCTACCCCGCAATTGCAAAACAAAACTTTACCCAACTTTTATTCCCTTTGGCATAGAGCTCATCAAACTATACTATTAAATCATGAGCAAAGGCTTAAAGGGTTTGTCTTAAGTATTTGTAATAAAAATCAATGGTGTACATTAATTTTTCCTTTTTTGAAATGGTTAACTTGAATAATGGGTTGAAACGTGCAAATTATGTAAAAATTAATTAATTTTTCCAAAGTTTTTCCCAACAATAAATCTTTGGAGTTTTTTGTAAAGGTAACTTATATTTTTACGTTTTTAAACGTTTTCAACCCCGCAATATTTTCCAAAATCTTTCATATGTAAACGGGTGTTGTTATTAATACTTGTTATAGAACGTGTTTTTTTAAAAAGGGAAAATATTTAAAGGGACTGAAAAGGCGGTTTCCTGACTTGAATACTGGTTCTTAAAAATAAGCCTTGGCTGAAATGTGTTGTAAGCCTTAGCTCAACTGTATCACTAGAAGAAAGATATTAATTTCCTTTCAAAATATAAATCCCGGATCAGTCCCTTAAATACAAAATCGGAAACAGCTGTAAAATTAATATGTTATCGAAAATATATCCACCCAAAATGAAGAGTTTAAAAAAAGTGCCACTTTTGAAAATAATATAAATTATATTAATAAACTTTTCTTTTGGGGGGGTCACATACTATCTCAATATAAAGGTTTTTGAGATACAGCTATTAAAAATAATAGAACAGAGAAACTTCACAACAACCCTGACTGCTTTTACATAGAATTATGTTTAATTTTTGGCTCTTGTGATTCGTGTAATTAAACATGGCCAAATAATGAAAAAATAATAATGATAATCGGTCAGACAATTATCTTGTATGGCTACTAAACGAGAAAGCTTTTTGGGACTAAAGTAAATATTAAGGAAAAAACTGATCTTAAAAATTTCTTAAGGGGCCTTTATATCACGAGTAAAGGGTTAAACGTAAAAAATAAAATGAGCTGTTGTACTGCTATGTCAATCTTAAAACAAAAAGGAAACTCAAATTTTGATGACGTAACATTCAACGTAAAAAAATTTAAATATTATAAACATAAAACACCATGTGTGGGCAGTGTACTTTTCAAAGAACAACTTTTTATGTGATGTGCCGATTTTTTGTATTGTATCAAAGTTATTCAGGCATTAAAAAGGTTCGTGTACTATGTGTCAAATAAATTTGGTCTTCTTTTTTTTCTTACTGGTAGTACACTCATAAAATTTTTATTCATAAGTTATTTATTTTCAGGTATAAAAATGGTAAGAAGTGAGGTTGAAAAAAACAGTTGTTATTTTAACAATTTTACTTATGATTCATTGGTTATGGTAAATCATCTTATTTTTATGCCTAATTTTGCAGATTTTTTTCCATAACGTAGCCTGTTCTGTTAAAGGGAGTATAACCTGCAAAGCAATCTTTATGGAAAACCCCTTTAATTTTTCAAGTTTCCCTGTACAGTGGCGCCAAATATTTTTAAAGCCAAAGGCAAGAGCTGCCAGAGGTTCAAACGTTGGTGTTCCACACCAAATACCTGAGGTTATATTCCTTTTAACATAGAGCTACTTCCCTTACCAAAAAATAAGTTGGATTTCAGTTTGTATTTAGTTTGTTAACACATTATTAGTTGATATTGAGTTGGTATTAAGTAGGCTCAAGTTGTCAGCATATTTCAAGTTACTATTAAACGGGTAATAAGTTGTTATTCAGTTGGTAGGAAAATACTGCTTTTGCTAAGTTTATAATTAGTTGGTTTTTAGTAGTCAGGAAATTACATAATATTTTAAGTTGGTTTTTAGATGTTTCCCTAGTAGGATTTAAGTTGCTTTTAAATAGTTAAGTGTAAATGTTGATTCTGGTTTAGTTGGAAATAAGTTGAATAATAAAGAGGATTTAAGTTATTATTAAGTAGGCATTTGTCCCTAATACAAACTGAAAACCAAGTTGAAAAACAAGTTGTCCTAAGTGGTTTTTAGCCAACTTATTTTTTGGTAAGGGTTAGCAGGCAGCACTGGAAATTAACTTACAACTTGTTAGTGGCGGGAGTTTTATATGCTAGCAGCTTTATCAATTTTTAAAGGCTGATGTAAAACCAACAGTTGATGAGGCTCTCAGCGTTGGTCACTGGTGGATCTTATAACTGGGCTGCCTGGACAATTGGTTGAAAGAGTATATTTTTCATCTTCATTCTTCTCATCCCATTTTACTCAGTTGCCTTAGCATGTGAATGGATGGACTCAACACTTAGTAATTATGCAAATTTTTTAATTTTCTTTGTATATTTATATATATATATATATATATAGATTTTTTCTCTTTTATTACAATTATTGGAAAAATAAATTGACTAATGCGTTACTAAACTTAGTTATCTTAACAAATTATTTTAGCTAATCAATTCCAATTCTGATGCTTTTTGAAGGACAAGTTTGCGCAGCAAAATGATGTTTTATTTCAAATTAAAACAATACGGCAAATTTAACGTTTAATGTCAACAAATTGAAACTTAAGAATTAAATAAGTACATGGTTTTGTAATATTCAAAACAGTAATAATTTTAAAATTGACATCTGATCAAATTTAACATTCTTTTAAAACCTTTATGAACTGATTGCGAAAGCCTGTTGGAGGGGAAGATGCTTAAAAACTCCCAAGTACTTAATAGGTTTCTAGGCCATGAAAGTTGGACTACTGTGAACTAACATATGAGTTCTGAAATCAAAACGGTTCAAGACTTGTTGGCACGTTGCACAAACAAGGAAATTTTGACGGTTTTTAGGCACAGCACCTCCTAAGTTAGAATTTTCATTATGAACCTTTAGCAATTCTCTCTGTTTAGCTATGTCTGGTAACAGAACTAATAGTTCGCTCAAGACTTTTTCAAACTTTATCTTATCAAAAATTCTTACACATTCATGATAATAATTGGAGGCGGAAATTAGCCCTTTCCTAAACTTTCCAGAATAGCTCTTAAATTCTTCAAATTTATCATCATCATGTTCTAAAAGCTCCATAACTTCTTGAATAAGGTTGCGATTACGATTTTGAAAATCTTCCGGTTCAACATAAACAGTAGAAGAGTGACTCGAGGGGGAAATTTCAGGGGAGGAACTATCAGAAATGTTGGTAGAAACTGCCAATTGTCGAGCTAGTGAACTCAACGTGAAGTTGGCAGTTTTAAGGCCTTTGTCATTTGCAGTACTATTCCGGTTAGTTTTATCAAAGCCAGGAGGTGGTTCCTTAACTTGCTTCTTCTTAATATCAAAACCAGGTGGAACCACTGGGGCTTTGGTGGGCAATTCCACTCCCAATAAAGGTGGGAAATCATCAAAGGCAATGGGAGTTAGGTTTTTGACTTTGGTAAAGCCAGTTTGATTGTCATTGCTTAGTAAATTATTTGTTTTCCCATTTAGATCAATTTTCTGATCAACAGTTGGTTTTTCTTTAGCAGAGAGTGCTTGGTTTGTCTTTATTTCTTTGGGTTGCGATGCTTCTTTCTTTATTTGTGGCTTTGCCATCTCTTTCTCTGGACTATGAGCTTTTGTAAGCTGGTTGTTTGCATTCTTTAGCTTCTTTTTCTTATCCTTGCTGGAAAGAACAACTGTAAACTCTTCATCTTTTGGTTTTGATTCTTTCTTAGCGTCCTTGATATTAGTGTTACCATTGTTTTTGACCCAAGCATTGTCAGTTGTTTCAGCCCTTACATTGGGAGTAAAACTTAGGGTTGATTTCTTGGTTGGTTTTGTTTCAAGAGTTGGGAAATCATTGGAACCTGGTTTGAACCCTTCGGCAAACCAACCAGTGTTGGTGTCTGGTTTATGTTGTTTGGGCTGAGGAACAGGTGCTGCTGAGGCTACAATAGCAGCGGCCGAGATGCTGTTGGGATGGCCTCTACTGGATACTTTGATCAAAACATTTGGGCCTTTTGTGGGAGATTTTTTATCCTGATTATAAATCTCTAATCTAACCGTGCTTCCAACAGCCCCTGCTCCACCCAATGGTGGAAAATATTCAGCATCCATGGCATTAAATTCTCTGTAGTTACGGGGAGGTGGACGTCGTACTGGCTCTCTGTTCATGTCATTAGAATTATTTCCGAGAGAAGGAAAATCAATGGAACTATTGCGATCAATGTCAAAAGAAACCTCGGGTTCAATTTGGCTGGATTCCCGGGTCTGATTTGTTAAGTCTTCGTCTTGATAATGATATCTATTACTTCTTCCAATGGCGCCTCTGGGGCCTTTTCTGCCTCCTCTTCTGCTACCATCCTCATATTCGTCGTATTGGGACCTGGGAGTGATTGTAAACTCGAGTTCTAGAGTTCTGGCCTGTTTAGCTTGTTGTTTTGTATAGTTTTTGCTGTGTTGAGCTGCTATGTGAGTTTTTAGTTCTATATCGGAGCGGAAAGCAGATGTAAATTTTTCATCTTTGCAAGAATCTTCCTGGCACAGGAAATGTTCCTCTTGAAAATGTTTCCGTAGAAGCTCATAATCTCTGAAAATTGTCCCATTAAAAACTTTTTTAGCTTAAAATAATATAAACATACCCATAAAAATCGTAACTTCCATCTGCATCACAAAAATGACAGTAAAAATGTTCTTTTCTTAAATGACGGAATAATTCATCCTTATCTATATATCGTGTATCGCAAAATTGACATCTAGGGTGGCCTCTATGTGATGTATCATCTGAATCTCCAGCTCTTCTATGTTTAGCCAATTCTTTGCGATTATAACATT
This sequence comes from Leiobunum rupestre, assembly GCF_980474605.1. Taxonomy (NCBI): domain Eukaryota; kingdom Metazoa; phylum Arthropoda; class Arachnida; order Opiliones; family Sclerosomatidae; genus Leiobunum; species Leiobunum rupestre. The sequence continues at coordinate 98,596,818 of NC_143384.1, read as the reverse complement.
TTCTTTCAAACGTAAATAGCTATGAAAAATTCCAATTTTTAATAACATAAAAGTAAAACGGATTTTTCGTGTATTTATCATACTTTTAAATTATCTACACATAATTCACAGTAGAATTTTTCATGTATTTTTCTCATGTGATCTTTTAGGTGACCAAAGGACTGAAAAACAGTAACTTGAACGCAAATGAGGCATTTATGTTGGAGTAATATGCGATATTCTTCCTCAACATCTTCATTTTCAAAATAAATATTGGGTTTGTGATCAATATGCGAGTAAGGCTGCCTCAAAAGCACAGAATAAGGCTGTTTTTGATGGGTGAAAATAACCTATAAAGGAAAAAGAAATTCATAGTTACTTAACATATTTTGAAATTTAATTTTAATAGGGAATAAATAATAAATTGAATTTCACTAGGTCTAGCAAAAAAATAGTGAATCCTTTAAAAAAAAATGGTTAAGTGAATCAAAAAAAAATGTTTTTATTAATTTAAATTTAGTGGTTTTAGTAACTAATATGGGAGTAATACTTTAGATTTTTACCTTAGGCAGATTTTTACGACAAATGGGACAATCGAATTTCTGGCACAGAACTCTTAACCTGGCCGAACAAATGAAGCAAACTCTATCGTAATGATCGCAAATGCCAACCGCATATATATTAATATTACGAAAACAAACGACGCACACGTTTTCGTTAGAACTTTTACCTTCCATTTTAACTTTTAGAAATAACTAACGCTGTCTTTAAAAAACCTTGAAAAATTCGATAATGAAAAAAGGAACGCATGTAACCACTATGATAGGAAATGACGTCTTAATTTTAGTACCGTTCTTTCCCTTCAGTATTGCGTAAGGGCAACTTTATCCAGAACTAAATAACCGCATTCTTTATATCTCGAATTGGCCGTAGCAAACTAAACCGGAAACGAGATACCACGTGGAAAAATCGATTAGATATGCATTTTCTGCCTCGTTTCTGAAGCGAGCACAATTCGGGAAAATGACCTTGCTATGGCTGTCTCTATGGATGTTGGCATGAAATCGGTCTTTTGACTCTTTAATTTTTGAGAGGGGGGGGATGGATTTTTGAAAGGAAGCCATTGTCGACCGTTACGGAAGGGGTTGAGAGGCCGTCGCGGTGACCGGACTTCTCTAAAAACTGAGTCCGCGATCTTTTTTGTGAAATTTTTTAATCAATTTAACCTCTAAGCTATCGGCTAACCAAAGTAAAAGCTAAATTTTAAAGGGGAAAAGTTAATTTTTATCCCAAAAAGTACAAAATGAACGGAGGGGGTGCCTACGGGGCTGGAAGAGCTGGTGTCCCCTTCGACCCCATAACCTTCGTGCAGAGACCACAAGTTATTTTGAGACTATTATGTTGGGTACGTTTTTTCTCTTATATCGTAAATTACAAAAATAAGCGTTAAGTTTTTAAATATAAAACTAGATTGAGCTTGATATGTGGTACTTGTATCTATCCCCTAAGCCTTGGATACTTTTGACCTTTGACCTAGCCAAGGGCAACACCCCCTTCATTATTAAGCCTACTCGTTTAATTTGTAATGAAACGGTTGTAATACTTATTTATAATAATTGCAGCTCTTTGCAGTAGTGGTCTTTGGTTGCATTGCCTCCGAGGGTTGGCTAGATGATTATTGCCAATATAACAAAGATCCCCACGCTTGTAATATGGGTGTTGGTGTTGGGGTGATCGCATTTTTGGCCAGTATTGCTCTTCTAATTCTTGAAGCAATGTTTGATAACTTGTCCAGCATCAAACTACGAAGGCGAGCAGTAATGGGAGATATGGCTTTTTCTGGTACGTTCGGTTGAGTCTTATAATGTCCCTCCCCCTCTTTTTTTTTAAAAGATTTTGTCTAAATTTTTACTTTACCTTATTGGTTTTCTCCAGGTTTCTGGGCATTCATGTGGTTTGTCTGCTTTTGCTATCTGGCTGATGCGTGGCGTAAATCTGAAATGGCCCTTGATGGTTATGGGGTTAGCAATGTTAGAGCTGCAATTGCATTCAGCTTCTTTTCAATCTTTACTTGGGTAAGTCTTGTTTGATTCAACTTTTCTGTTTGAAGCTTCATCATCGATGTTTTCTGCATTCAAAAAGCTATAGCATTCTATGGAAAAAATGTTGAGAAGCGTGATTTAGTATAATCCCTTTTATTTTTGGGTTTGTTTTATACCCTGAGTTATTTAATTACTGAATTTTTTTCACAACCTGCGCTTATCTTAGTAAGTTTTTACTACCTTCCTGAACCGTATTGCTGATGTTCATTTAGTTAGTAGGCTTGTCTATAATTTGCTTAGTCTGAGGCTTAAAAATGCTTGCCTTGTACTGGTTGGGAGTAATCTGTTGCAACCCAAAATATTGACAACCATCTAAAAGTGCATTTCTTTGGGGTTGAACCACCATGGGACTTATAATTTAAGGCTGGTTGCGTATTCTTCGCATTCAAACGCTACCGCCAGGGGGCAGATGCGGCGTTTGCTCCTAGCTACGAAGCTGATCCACACGCCATACCAGGTGGATCTCCCTATTCCAGTTACCCCGGAGGTACTGATATGAATGAGACTTACCAAGAGCCACCGTTCAATAGTGGTAACCAACAAACCGAAAAAATACCCTCTGGAATATCAAATTTTCAGGCTCCCGCCTACTGAGGTGAGGAGAAACTGCTAATTTAAATTATTATTACTATAATTATGTTATTATCGCAAAGGTGACAAAAATAACATGTTAACAGTATTGATTTATTTTCAATTAAGAGTTATTGGTATAAACAAGAAATTTAAATTCGCGAAAGTTATTTTTGTGGGAGGATATCTTAGTTTTGAAAGGATGCTGTTTGAAATTATAACATTCCACGAATGGCCATGTTTGATTTTTAAAAAATATTGTATATTTCTTTAAAATTCTTTGGGATAAACTTTTCCCAGTTTAATATGTGCAAATTTAATTTTTTTTTTTGTAATTACCAAACCAAAATTATGTGACATACCAGTAATTTGGTTCGTATGCATGCTGGTATTCTGTGGAAATTGTCTAGATTTTTAAATGGTTTTTTTTTCCGCACTAGTAATAGATAATTCAGCCATTCTTTGGAATGATATTGAGAACAAGATTGCGCACATCTTTAGGGTTTTTTATTTTTTAAATCAATGTGGGGCTTAAACTAATACTAAAGTATTAAAAACTAAAGCAAAAAAACAGTAATGTTAGGCAGACAAACCAATGTTAACACGTATTTAATTGCCTTATTCAAAGCGTTAAAAAAATGAAATTGTTCGTTGGTGGAAAAAAAGTTAAAAAAGAAACTGTCAGTGCTATCGTGTTTAGTCATGACAAAACTTAGAAATTTATTGAAAAAAGTAACGGTACTTAGCCTAAGAATTAAGTAAAACCTTTGTCTTGAATAAAACTTTTTAGGTCTAGTGTAGTTTAAAACATGGAGTAAACACTTTTAAATGTTTTGAGCTTGACAACACGTAACAAAAATGTGAATTTACTAATCTGAATAGAATTTAAAGTTTGTTTAAAGCGTAAATACTTTCGAGAAAAATACATAGAAAAGATCATTTTAGATAAATAATTTGGCAATAAGTATACGAAGTAGGTTTGTAGCGTTGTATATAAAATGGGGAAAAAATATCTAAAATCTAGGTTTCCATTTTTTAATTATCAGTCTTCGTATAAAAACCTCCCTCCTCCTCCATTAATAATGCACCAATGCTTTCGAATACAAAAATTTTCATTTTCATCATCTGTAAATATATCCATAAATATTATATAAAAAACAATGGGCGGTGGGCCTTGTATATCAAAAATGTTTTAATATTTTTCAAAGCATTTTGTTAACTTTGCCCCTTTCTCGTAAAATACAATTTAAGCCACTTTTTTTTTAAATTAAAAATATTTTCCCATAAATATAGCAATATTTTTCTTCGTAGTATTTAACTTCCTCTTAATAAAACTTAATACACTTTGTGATATATATATATATATATAATAGACTATATTTGTCAAAAACAGGTATTCATAAACAATTTAGTTTTAATATGTTTCATTATAACGATACTTAAATTAGCAAACCAACCTTTTAGTGATAGTTCTTAGAATTTGTAAAATTTTATGTAGCACTTTAGTTTTTATTAACTAAAAAAACAAAGGTAAAATAAAAGTAAGCTTATATTAACAATCCATTTTTGAGCTACTACCCTACTGATAGATCGGTCATAAGTTCTTTCATAGCTATTCTTGAGTCTTGAAATATGTTTACTATAAAATCTGCCCAAACCTTGAATTTAGGAAAATTCTGTGTTGGAATTAATTTTGCGCAAGGAGCAGTCAACAGTTCAGATAAAAGGTTTTCTACTTTTGTAGTTCAAAAATGATTTAAAGTATTAATATGATGCCTTTTAGCTGGCTGGTGTAACCTTTATTTACATAAGACTATAAATTTATGGTGGAATTAATAAGAGTTGACATTATATGGGGAAGGCAATAACATCTCTCTAAATAGAAAAGCTTGAAAATGGTTATAATAAAATTAAAAAAGGTTAAGAGTCAATTATGTTAGAAACCAAAGACCTTGATCCACATTTGAGGCTCTCAAAAATTATATCAGCCTGACTTTAGCATTTACAAAAGTTTCATTAACTCAAGCTAGCCCCTTTGCCATCGATAATATGGTCCTTAAATAAACCTTTTATTTTACATTCGTGTTGTAATAAATAGCAAGCCTTTTTAAATGGCTTACTTCGGTCTTTGTTCCTGAATTTTTTTTATTGCCCAGAAAAAGTGTGGTATAAGAAAGTTGAACACCCACCCGTGGTAAAATGAAAAATGTAATTTTTTTTAGAAAAATTAAAAACGTTCCTCTCCAGCGTTTTATTTTTTCGCAAAATATTTTAATAACAACATTCTAAAAGATGGGCTTCGGTTTTTAGATCATTTTAAAGTTATTTTAAACCGCATAAAAAAATCGCGATTTCTTAAAATAAAAAAATACACATGAATACGTGGAAAAAAACATTTTGCAAAAAAAGATGTTAAAAATGTTGTGTGTCTAACTGATAATAGAAGTTTCATGTCAAATATAAATTCAAGCTAATGTTGAAAATAGGAAAAAATGAAAGTGGTATACGTAGAAATATTTTCAAAAGACAATATTATGGAATTTCAAGAAAAAAACACGCTAAAAATAATTATAAAAATATATTACGCTAAAAAAACTTGTTCAGATAAAATTACACTGGTTTGTATATTTAGGCGAAACAATATTCGCACTTTATGGGTTATAAAAATGTGTGTATATATTTGGTGTAAAAAATAACAAAATGGTGTTTCAACAATTATCAGATCAAATCGCCGGGGGCTTAAAAATTAATATTCCCCACTTTAACATGAAATCGCGCGGTAGATATTCGTCATTTTGCACAGTTTTATGTTAATTATAAGGAAGAAAGATTATGTTGTCCATACGTAGGTTTTTTTAGTTAAGCCTAACACGAAATTTTAATGATGTTTGGAAACTTTGACTAAAATTTTAAAATCCTCCTTAAACCATCATCGTATTTTTTTTTAAATTAAAAGAAAGTAAATCGATTAATAAAATCCGATCCTTATTAATCGATTTTCTTTTGAAAAAAGAATTATCAAAACCCTATTAATGCATTTTCTTAAACATTTAAAATTAATATCTTAATATAGAATATTATCTTGAAATATTTTATTTTTAAATAAATTACAAATATTTATAGTAGTTAATAGATAGTATATTAAAGTAAAACTATACCCTCCCATATACATTTTTTAGTCCTTATATTTTTATATTTTTAAACAGTAAAACAGTGAAACGTTTTATGATCGTACTGGTATATTTAGGCTGCTTTTAATTGATGAATATGTTTGCCAAAATAATAAAACGAAATAGGATAAAATAAATGTTAACAATGTGGGGGATGTAAAATGAACATTTTTGATGTTAGTATTTAAAAAAGGCTAACATACGACGTCTTAAAATATTAAAAATAGCAAAACGAAAATTTGGATTAAAAGAAAAAAAAACTATTACAATACTGGAAAAAATAAAACCCATGTTGTGTTGATTTTTCTGTGATGTTTATAGTATATTCTAGTCATCAATAAAAACTTTAAAACCAAAATGTAATTGCGTATTTTTTAACACGTATCCGGATTTATTTATAGAAATAGCCTGGTAACGTTTTATAGGCCTGTTGAAAAGCGTGGTAGTAAAATTGTTAGCGTACCTCCTCCTTCCCTTATTTGTACGTGTATACGAAATCGTATTGACTTTGCCTCAGAAGGGGGGTCTGTTCTTAAAACCAGGACTTGGTTGGGGGCGGGAGTGGATACGTATGTATTTTTATTGATTAGGTCACATATCCAATAATGTGTTTTCGGTCCATAACTTAGGAAAATAGCATTCGTGCGTATTCCGAGGAAAATATCAAATGCGTTATTTTTTCATCATATTACTCAACTAAATACTTCCTACCTAAAAGGTAGGTAATACAATGTCTCACGGGTGAAGTAGTATCCAACAGGGTTGCCACAAGTCAGGGAAATCAGGGAAAAGTCAGGGAATTTAAAAATGGGCCTAAAAAGTCAATGAAATGTCAGGGAATTCAATTTTATCTTGGCACTTTTTGAAGGTAATTCAACTCTAGATCTATGACAAATTCCACGATTATCATTTATTTCCTTGAATGTTTGGCTAATTTTTTCAACATTGCAATAACCTTTTTACTGAAATATAAGTTCATCTAAATTTATTAACTTCTGATAAAAGTAAAATATAAAAGAAAAATTTTGGCCTTAATAAGTCAGGGAAAATCTGTTAAAATAGTCAGGGAATAGTCAGGGAATTTGAATCTGAAAATTTTGTGGCAACCCTGTCCAACTACGCTCTAAAAGTGAAGCATGTACCATGAAGGAGAGCCAACTCCGCTTTTGAGGTATGAAAGTTTATTTTTGAAAATCGAAGCTAGTGCCATCTATCGGTCTTGCGGATAGACTCCCGCCAGGTGTTCTTTTAAATATATTTTAGATAGCAAAGCGCTATAGAATCATTTGAAAATTCGGCCCAAATTTCAGATAACTCTTCCTCGTCTCGTGATAGTAGATACCACCAATCAAATTATGGAATTTTCAAGACTTATTTCTGAAATTCAAAGGTTTCCGTGTCCATTCGAGACCTAATAATCCCTTCTGCTATGTCTTTTGTGGAATCGTGTGCAAGTAAATGGTAGAATATAGCGGAAGGTGTAATTCTCTTCAGAAAAATGAGCTGAATCCGAATATCGATGGTGACAATTCGGGAGGTGCGTCAGAGAGGCGCTAGCCCACCTAATCCTTTAAATTATAATAAATTTTTTAATTAATCAAGTTTAAGTAAATGAAATATTTTTTTAGGTTTTAACTTGCTATTACTAAGTGTATAATCGACAAAAAAATTAGGCATCTCAAATTGTATATTTCTCCCGCTAGGGGGAACCAAATTCAACCCCGCCCACCATATTGAAAATATTCAAAATTTTCAATAAATATGGCATATGATATATTAGATGAACGCTAATAACAAGTAGATCATTAAAATCATTATTAATAAATGCTATGATATGATAGATATCAATAATATGATAAGATAATTAAGGATTTATATTTAATACTGATAGATGTTGTTACATAAGTCAATCCTTTTTTATATAGAATAAACTAACTAATTAGGATACTGAGTTACTCTTTGAAATCAAAAAATGTTGCATTGTGAAATTATTCTAAATCAATTGAATCAGTATAATGAAGAACCCATAGACATACTAAAAACAAGGGAATGGGGATTTTCCTAAATCGACTCCTAATCTATAATTTTTAGGAGGCGAAGCTATAGTCTAGCTTCTACCACTATTGTTACTTGTATTGCTATTAAAACTGATTACGAAGTTAGTTCTGTAAGAAGGCTCATGCTTTGTTCCTGAATTAGCGACCTTTCATTTTTGCCAGAACTTTTAATATTCTGGCAAAATAGATGGCGCGGAAGAAGTTACGAAAGGAGACAAAGGAAAAGGCGGAGCTTATTTTGCAATATAAATTAGGAGGCTTCACGATGGCCTAAAGCTACAATTGCGTGTTTTAGTACGTCTATGGGTTCTTGGTATAACGTGACATACCCTTACATTTGTTGTGATACACATACTTTAATTGAACACCTCATTATAAATGTCTTTTTTATTTTATTTTTTCAAGTTGCTTTTTAGATAGTTATGTTTCAGAGTAGATGGAGCAATTAGCGGTAGTAAATAAAGACCGCGTATCCATTCAAACTTTTGAGTGGTCGGACATTTACGTGAAATGGAGTCTGCAATGGAATGAGTTGAAATCGAACGGACGTTTCACACAAAAAAATTATATTATTAAATGTAATCGCAGTCGTTCAAATGAGCAGTCGTTCAAATGAGCAGTCGGCCAAACGAGCAGTCGGTCAAACGAGCAGTTGGCCAAACGAGCAGTCGGACAAATGAGCAGTCGGTCAAACGGGCTGCTCATTTGGCCGACCAGAATTTCAGCTAAAAGAGTAGTCGGCCAAATGAGTAGTCGGCCTAATGAGTAGTCGGCCATATGGTCTGCTCATTTGGCCGACCGAAAAGTCGACCAAATGAGCTGTCGGCCAAATGGGCATTCGGACATATGAACAGTCGGCCAAATGAAAAGTCGGTCAAATGAGGAGTCGGCCAAATGCACCCCACCCTTCATATTAGGGTACGCATTATCTTTAAAATTAGATATTATATGTGATTTTGCGAAAATTACATCATAAGATATAGGAGAAAACATTTAGGGGGTCAAGGTGTACTTTTGAAAAAACACGTATGCTGTATCTCGTAAACGGCTCGACCGATCTTTATGAAACTTTCAAAATCGTTTTCTTAGGCCCAAAAAACCATATACGCAAATTTTGGGTGAAATCGAAAGGGGTCGGGTGTTCAACGTCAGGCGTTTTGTCATGGTATGACCCTCCGGACATTATCATTTTCAACATACGCGTTATCGCACTTTTCTTCGTCCGCTCCACCAAAGATAATTTAAACTCGTACCCTAGATTCGAAATCACTCTCGCGCGTTGCCGATAGCGTTTACCCACTTCCCGCCGGAACTCAGAAAAAATTCGCTCCATGGTTTGCGCCTTGCCGCAACCGAAAGAGCCCGATTTTTCTGAGGTCACGTGCCGGAAAAGGGTAAACGCTTCGTAACAAAACCGTCAATGGGAAAGCTCTCACAAGGAGAGTACCCGAGGTGTTTATTGCCGATTTTGTTCAAAGTCGGGCGTAATGCAGACCTATATGAGATATGAAATTTCCCAAAAGGAGACGTTGCACTACCCATTCGATTTGCCATGGCAACCGAAAACGTCTTTGATCACTTAAAACAAAAATAAGATTTTTTCCTTATTTTACATAAAAATTGATACAAATATACCTCAAAATTGTTCCAATTAACCTAAAAATGATGAAATTTACCTAAATGTGGTACAAAATACCCATTTCGTGATTTTAATTTTTTTTTTAAATTTTCGTAGCTAGGACCCTGTGAAACCGAGAAAACCCCATGCTTTTTTAAATGGAGATTTTTTTGTTATAAGTGGTCAAAAACATTTTCGGTTGCCATGGCAAATCGAATGGGTAGTGCAACGTATCCTTTTGGGAAATATCATACCTCATATAGGTCTACATTACGCCCGACTTTGAAAAAATTCTGCAATAAACACCTCGGGTACTCTCCTTGTCAGTATTCGAATCTAGGGTATGAGTTTAAATTATCTTTGGCTCCACACACACATTTCTGTGCAACGCAGACGCGGTGTTTGCGACGCGCACTTGCAGAGCGGCTTACATCGACCACGGGTACAATTGCATTTGATGAACTGCAGTACTTCCTCAGGAGCGCACGGCAAGTCGCAGAGTACTGGTTCAAATATATCGTTTTCGAATATCCACCCGTAATTTGTGCCTGGTGGTAAATCTGGGTTCGGAAGATAGTCTCGATACCACTCCATACACTGGAAATGGGCCCTCCGAATAGCGGACATCAGTACTCCCATGGTTGGAGGAAGCGTCTCTCCTTGAGAATTCTTCTTCGAAAACATCCACCAGCGAACGGATGTCACGAATTTTTCAATTCCTCTAACAATATCGTCGGTTAGGTTAATTGGTTCACTCCCAAGAGACGCTAAAGCTTTAAGAACATCGATTTCAGCGACAATAAAGTTGTTCCAAAAAGTAGTCTTAGCTTTGCCTGAAAACTAACCAGTAACGTCGGAACCAGAGATAGCGTGCCAGCCAGGCAATGCGGAAGCCTTCAGTGGGCCAAGCGCGTTAAAAATTGTACTAATTTCTACTCTTATAATTTTAGGTCCAGTTCTAATGATTGTTGAGCGTACCGGTAGTGGAGGGTATCTTCGAATTGCCAGAATTAAAACATCCGTGTCCGGTGAAAAAATTGATAGTTCGGTTGCTCCTCTCTTGGAAGCATATGTACAGCGAGAAGAATTATTTTGGTATCTGCCTCTTCGTGAGAACTCGGCAATTCCGAACAATCAAAATGCGTCGATAAGACTTGTGCTCTGAACGCGATCACCATATTTTGGTTTCTTCGTTTGGCTTCCACAATCAGAGCTTGACTCAAAAAGACGGTGAGCTCGTCTTTGGTTTTGATATGTGAGAGTAATTTTTTTAATGGTACTAAACGGATCTGAGTGTTACCTTCGATCTTGTACCTTATTGATGTAGCTCCTTTTTGCCTTCTAATACGCGTAGCGTTTTTAAGGGAGTTATCGATATAAGTATCGAATACTACATGAACTTCTGTGAACTGACCATATTTGGTAAAGATCCTGTTGCAGAAATATTTCGCTAAGTCGGAGCACGTATTCAAGGTCTTTATATTCATGGACTGGACTTTGGCCATTCCATCAATTATAGCTACATTAAAGGTACGCTCCGCTTCTAAACGGGGGTAATCTTCAATATTTTCGAAAGATTTTGACAGAGCAACGAGAGAATGAAGAAGCTTTGCTTTATCGTCGTTGTGGTTCAATGTTCCATCAGCGCTGAATAAAGCTCTCGGTACAATAGTAAGTTCGTACTTGCTAACCACTACCTGCAAGTCCATGTCCGGTCGAGATCGACATAATAGAATTAGACGGGTGAATAGATTTCGATCTTTTTTTTAAATGTTGGTTGCACGAAAAATCGATAGTAATAAAAACGAATGAATTCGGGCTTGTTTTGAAGCCCTGGACGTTCTCTTTCCAAAAATGTCATTGTCGAAACAAATTTCCAAGCCTAAGTGTATTAACTTTGAGTCCGAAACTGACCTTTTTCGCTCCTCAAAATCCTGAAATTTTCGGCGAATTTCTCTCCTCCGTAGCACGAGCAATTTGGGGCAAATCAAAGCTGTAGTTTTATTCCGAAAATAGAATGAATGAATTGAAGTGGAGGGATTCTGTTTACTTGTAGAAGTTTTCAAACCAGAGGTTTTTAATCAGAATATTAGGCTTATTATTGAAATAAAAAATATTTTTTTACGCGCGCGCTACGAGGCGCGCGCGACCCGACGTTTAACAAAAAATTTACGAGGAGCCTTCGGTTTCATATCGTTTTTCTACTAGACTACTACGTAGGCTTGTGTATGCCAATTACTACTGCGTAGGACTTTTTCCTGGGTGTTAAATCAACCTGCTTTTAATCCCAGATGTAAAGAAATGTTACTGTATTACAGAAAATTAGCCAATGATACGCTTCGCATTTTCTGACGTCATGGGTGCCGAGAAAGTCTGGAAATTCGCCGAAAAACTCGATTTCCACCATTTCGACTTCTTTTTATAATAATTCAAAGACCACTTAACCGATTTTGATGAAATTTTCTGTACTTGCTATAAATAGTTTGCTCTTTCTAATGAATCATTAATTAGCCATAGCTAAAATTTCGTGCAACCAACACTTTAACTCCAAAATGCCCACTTTGGTTTTAACTTTGACTTTCTTCGCAGTTGTACTGAAAATCTGAAGCTTAACGTTGCGAAGAGGGTCCCATAGATTTACATTACCATCGATGATTCTTTCTTTAACAAACTTTTCGTACTCCTTTAAGGCTTTAACCCAACCGCAGTCATTTCACAAACGTCTTTTTGTACTTTCGTAAATGTGTTCATTGTCGAAATGAGTTTTGAAACATTGTTCAATTTGCGGGACGAAATAGAGATTTTATCCTCGTGATGTTTCGACAGTGTTTGACTAGATGTAACGCGCGTTCCAGCCATCAGTTTTGTTTCTTCGGCTAACTTTGCTAATTGGGGAGGAGCCAGAAAAAATTTCGTTAGAGTCTCTGGTCGAATGGTTATTCCCACCAATCCTCCAATGACCCTCATTTTCCGATTTTCTTGTTCAAGACCTTCATCTCCACCTAGACTACAGAAAGGAGTTACATTTTTGTTCGCTAAAGCCCCATTTTCATGCTCGCTGGTAGCGGATAAAAATCGTCAAAATTCGCTTCCGCCACTCGCAAGCGTGAAAATTAAGCTAAAATATCTGTTTGAAACAGATCGACGCGGAAAGTGAAAAAGTGTATAGCTGAAGCGGATTTTGTCGATTTTTACCTGCTACCAGCGAGCATGAAAATGGGGCTTAACCAATCTCCCGCTTTTAAAAGGTCCCAGGTCTCTGGGTCTTTATCTTTTAGCGCCTTCATTTCCGCCAAATGCCAAGCACACATTGCCGAGTAATTCCGTAAGGCCAAAGCGAAGAAATACTTTGTGAACTGTTCTATAGACTCGAGGTGGAGCTCCCAATCGGCACTACGAACCGATCGAATAAATGCAAGGAGAGATAATACCATGTTCATATATTGTTTAACCATACTAAAAGAAGGGTATTTCATTGATTGCTCTTTGGAAAAGCTTTCCATTTTCATTGAAATTTCTAATTGTTCTAGCTTATTTAGGCACTGGTTGCTCAAAGCACCAACCTCTTTATTGTTTCTTTCATTCCAAGCATTGCAAATATAGTTGACTTGTTCATCGCAATGTGATTTTTCTTCTGGGAATTTTAGAAAAACACTTTCGGAAAACAATGCAAACAGTGCTTGTAACGTTGTTAAATGGGCTTCGATGGCTCTTCGTAGTGGTTTCCCTTCCAAAGTCCGTTTCACGGTTTGAGAAGTGTATAAACCGGCTTCTATCCACATCTCCGGTATTCCAGTAAGTTCCACAAACTTTCCAATCGCGCGCAGTTCGGCCATCTCAATGTGCAGTTCTCCTGGTAACAAATTCCAATTGTCGACTAATAGTGACATTTCGAGTTGTTTCATAGGGCGGTACAGACAAAAAATTCATTGTGACAATTGGCTTGGAATTAGACTGCGTTATTATTCTGTTTATTTTTTCAAAGTTTTTCATTACCGTCAGCTGTACCGATCTTTCTGTTGGAGATGAACCAAGAAGAGGAAGGATATTGATACGGGTAATTGGTTTGGCCTTGTAAATTAGATAATTATGAGCTTACCACGTAAGGTTCGTTGATCTCGTTCCTTCAGAATCAGTTTCTCTTAAGCCACGAAGTCGACACATAATCCAAGCTAAATCATGGTAAAACGCTCGTTCCATATTTTTGGAAACGCCATCCTCGAGTTTATAACGTGGATAGATAGAAAATCGAACTCGGGATTTGAACGTTTTCAGAACCCTCCGAAAAGGAGAATCCTTCGGAAATATCGTACTTTGGTATAGTACCATTCCCGTGCCGTGCATGGTGCGCTGGCCATCTGGAGTATCTTCTTGAAAATCTAAATTGTCAAAAGCATATGTAACTTTTCTTCCTTTTCATTCTTGATAAAACTTCTTTCGCAATTTCAGCCATCCCCATCTGACTTAAAAAGTCCACTAGCTTGGCGCTTCGTGTTTCTCTGTGAATAGTTCAAGCTATTCCCATTTGTAATGGCATTTCTCTAGTTCTACGTACGCCTCTACTATCTTGCATTGTTTTCTTCTTCCAATCTTATCAATGCGGAATCCTTAGTGGACTTTAGTGAAACGCGTTCAGATTCGCGTTTATGTTTTCCCAATATTTCTTCCTTTAGGAACTCTTTTAGCTTTCTTCGTGGCATAAGATCGTCTCTATATGAGTCCAGCCCATTAGAAATACAAATATTTAAATAAGCATTGTGTAGGTCAAACATTGTAGTTACATTTTGCCCTTCGAGACATTCTTCGACCAAGTTTAAAAACTCAATTTTTACTCCAACAGCTGAGATGGTTGTAGCATGGAGGAAGAAACTACTGTACTGGAGAGGAAAAGAAGGCTAGCGAACAGTGGCTCAATTGACCTTTGTGCCTAGTAGAGTGTCTCCACCTATGGATGAACGGAATAACTATAACTTTATAAAAATTCCGTAATGGCTGTCCTAAAATAGGAGGCGCTAAAAGCCTACGAACCAGGCGTAACGTCTGGCGCCTCTAGCGGATTTTCGTGCCGTACTTCGAACAATCGGCCTGTGCTAAAGGTATCGTATTTACCTCTCCAGAAGTACTTTCTTCCTCCATGGTTGTAGCAACCAATTTTAGCCAGTTCTTTAAATATAGTTTTGTTTAGTAGTTCTCCAGATATTTTTCACATCATTTAAAAGTTTTCAAAAATTTTACTTTCCCACGTCATTTCGAATTCCACCCTGCGTTCTTCTTATTGATAGATGGGGTTTTTCTGGGTCGTCCCGGCTCACGATGACCAGCATCGTGAGCCGGGGGGTTCGTGAGAAGCTCTCTGGCTTCTTCAAAGTGGACCACTTTCGCCTGTCAAAGGTGACGCGCGGGTCACGGGAATTAGGGGGTGTCCTGGGAATCCTTGTGGCCAAAGGTATCCTTACTTCCCCCTCCGTTGTGTTCTCCCTTTACCGTTCTCTCGCTTTTAGGATTAGCGAGTCCCCGACTTCTTGTTTTAACCCCTTCGCGAACCCCGTCCACTATTTTTATTGTCGGTCCGAATTGAGGGTTGCCAATTACCAAGTTCGGAGAATTTATCTATTGTAAAATATTTCTTAAAGTGTCGTGTTTATAGTGTGATGCATTGCTGGCGCCTTGTTGGTGCCAGACTTGACATTATTTTTAGCATAGATTTATTGGTCAAGCTGCGGCTGACCCTTTGTTCCTCCCCGACGTTGCGAACGAAATGTTTGCTAATAAGCGTCATGACCATAGATAAAATAACTTCGTATATAGATAGGAAACTTCAATGGGGCAAACTGACTTTTACGAGATTGCCCTGACATCTAGTGACTGCGCCAGTTGGCTGTGTTCTCAAGAGCGTAGAACGTATTGACAAATTTGAGGTCGGATTTTTGGAAATAAACGTATTTTGCAAGGTAAATGTCTTCAAATATACCAGAAACAGCGTTTAAAACAATCTTGAAATCTTTACTGAATGCTATTTATTTAGTGCTATTTTTTAAATTTTCTCTCAGTTCAAGAAAAAATATTTTTAATACATATAGCTCGCTTAAGCCTTTGCAATTGGGATTGCGTTACACCAAGGTTCTAGTACGTACTTCGAGTAGTGCGAACTTCACCAAATAATATTATTCGGGTGCCGCCACCCGATGTCGGCCAGAATTCTGGCATCACTTCTACAACATGAAGTTTCCTATCTATATACGAAGTTATTTTATCTATGGTCATGACGCTATGGTTGTGATTGGTTGGGTCCGGCCAGTCATCCTGGAAACTAGGCTAACTAGGTCACTGATTGGGGTGAACGTTTGTGACACCAGAAACCACGTAACATGGTGAAGAACCAAAAAACCAAGGAGTCGGTGATGGAAAAGACAGAGGTTGCTCGGGTCTCGCTGGGGCAAGAGGTGAACGAGTAAACTTGTCTCGATGGCCTATTCTTTTAAATGGTTCTATGACCAAGTGGCGGGAGTCGGACGCGAGACATAGTCACGGAGGTGAAATAAAAGTTTTAACCCGCGACGAAATGACTCGGCAATCAGTACCGGGTGTCCGAGTGAAAGACCGAGGAAATGAAAGCGCGAATGTGCTTGAGTCGCAGCTGGGTCACCAAGCTGACGCGGAGTGCGTGTATCGAAATCACCTGTGAGGACCAGGAAGCGGATCCACCAAATAAGTACTATATTGGCTAAAATGGTCTTGCGGTTTAATATTAGTGTACATTATATTATCTGTTCTTTTTATTTCTTTAAAAGGTTAACCTTCGTTATTATGATTACTGTTAATTAAATTTTTCTTAATTTCTTTGATTCCTTAAATGGCAACTCTCAATGTAATATCTAAGCATACCATTACCCCTAGACACCCTATTCCACCTCGCTAACCCCACCAGTAAAGTGAAGCGAGAGGGAGGACCATTTGACAGGGTTGCCACACGTCAGGGAAAACCGGGAAATCAGGGAAAAGTCAGGGAATTTAAAAATGGGCCTAAAAAGTCAGGGAAATGTCAGGGAATTTTAAGAATTGGTAAAAATTCAGGGAAAAGTCAGGGAATTCAATTTTATCTTGGCACTTTTTGAAGGTAATTCAACTCTAGATCTATGACAAATTCCACGATTATCATTTATTTCCTTGAATGTTTGGCTAATTTTTTCAACATTGCCATAACCTTTTTACTGAAATATAAGTTCATCTAAATTTATTAACTACTGATAAAAGTAAAATATAAAAGAAAATTTTGGCCCCTATAAGTCAGGGAAAATCTGTTAAAATGGTCAGGGAAAAAGAATTTGAATCTGAAAATTTTGTGGCAACCCTGTTTGAATGTAGGTTTGGTAGCCGGGTTTCCTTTACGCTAGGAATAGCGACTTGGGTTTAGTAGAAAATCCCCTACATGGTACATAATATCTAGCGCGTGTGCGTCCGTCTCACTTATGCATTCGCTTAAGCGCTTTCGCCAAATGTCATTATCGCTCAAGTCAACCGCTTGCTTCAAATTGTCCCCGCTTCGATCATAAGATATTATAAGCAAAGGATATTTTGTTGAACCCTTTTCATCGCAGAAAAAACATTGAGTTTTTACGCACTTGGTAGTTTTGCTTCTAGTAAATGATGATGCTCCACTACTACCAAAAGTAAATAGGGGGAGAAAGTACGGCACTTGGGTCCAACCGCACGACGTCTAATTTGAGGGTTAAAATTTTTGGGCTTCGGAAATGACTTCCCCCTCGCCTCTTTACAGGGACACAAAGGTATCGGTTGTACTCCGCCACGATGAAAAATAGTTCTCTATAAAATACGTGAATATTAAACTTTTGCTTTCGATAATTTGGTTAATTTAGTTCCTAAATAAAGTAGATATATGATAGAAACTAAAATGCGACATTTTAAAAATAATAACACGACTTTTGAAAAGAAATAAACCGTAACTAGAATAAAGCTCACTTAAATCGTGGATAGCGTGGCGCCATCTAAGAGCAGAGATCGGGACTAATTGGTAAATCTACGATGTTAAGGCCTAACAATTTGCAAGTTTAACTGAAATAATAGCTATAGCTACGAGCTTTTTTTGTTTATTTTACAATTGATATAGTAATTATTAATTAAAATCAACCGTTCTCGAAGGAAATAATGGTCAGCATTTGACCGAGAGACTATTTGAAATCACGAGACGGTGACATGGTTGCCAGGGAATAAAATTAAAACTTTCATCTTGAGCGCGGACCGGAATACCACAAATGCACTACTTCGCGCGTAATGTGCAAACCTTATTGGTTAGAAATATCACGTGATCATTAGTTCTTTAAAAAAGGGTGTCAAGCATAGTGGAAGGTAAAATCTGGAGACAGTGATAGACTTTCTCCCCCTAATTACTTTTGCTACTACTGGTGGCGAAACTTGAAAGTTCGGTAACTACATTTTCCATACGTGACTGCTCTTCGATTGATTTTTTAAAGTTCCTTTCGACATTTTGTTTATGTCTAACATGAGTGAACCTTTTGTAGCATGATAAATGCCAGGAACATTTTTTTTTAGGTTTTCTACGGACACATCGTCGTTCATCAAAGTTAGAAATAATGTTTGACAATTATCATCTTTTAGAGCCGCAAACTCTAAAAATAACTGAGAAATTTTCTGTAAAGATTGATTACCCGGATTTTCCACTAATTTATCCTTAGTTTTCTGTTTGCAAAAAATGCAATTTTCTCTTTTCAATACACTTAACATATTTCACAAATTAAAACAACAATCCCAGGCTAAACAAGTTGGCCCAGGCCTTAATTTTAGTTCCACATCGGCGTATTCGGGTGGGCAAACCCATACACCCTTAGTAGGCAAACTAATACAAAAGCTGTTGAGGCCATGTGAGTTCCTATCGTTTGATATATAAATTGCCATCCTAAGTTAAAGAGTGGATGCCGCCCACCCTCAGGATACGCGGGTGGGCATACCAATACAAAAGCTGTTGAGGCCATGTGATTACCTATCGTTAGATATATAAAATACCATCCTAAGTTGAAGGATTAAAACTTGGGCGCCACCCACCCTCAAGGTACGCGGGTGGGCAAAGCAATACAAAAGCTGTTGAGGCCATGTGAGTTTCTATCGTTCAAGGGCGTATCCAGGATTTTATTTCAGGGGGGGTTTTTGCGGGAAAATTTCAAGGGGGGGGTGCTGACGGAAGTTTCACTGATTTTTATTATGCACCCCCCCCCCGTCAATCAGCATTTCGGGGGGGTTTGAACCCCCAAAACCCCCCCTTAAATACGCCCTTGCTATCGTTTGATATATAATTTACCATCCTATGTTAAAGAGTGGCCACCGCCCACCCTCAGGATACCCGGGTGGGCAAACCAATACAAGAGCTGTTGAGGCCAGGTGATTTCCTATCCTTAGATAGACGGAAAGTATCAAAGGTGAAATAGGTAAGCAAAACACGACGAACATAATTCTTTTAAATTATTGAAATTAGTGGAAATCAGATTTAAAGAAATTATTAAACTGGGATTCAAATGTGTTTATTATAGGAAATTTATATCAAACATTTGGGTAGTTTAGGCACCAAAAGTCATGTAAATTCGGAAATTCATAAAAAAAATACCCATGAATTTATTTTGCGGAAAATAGGAAATCAGTTGAAGACGCGTCAGTGCGATGATTTCATCGCAATTTTTAGGGCGTATTACAATTTTCGTGGCGTACGATATCGCACCAGGGAGTAAGGACAGAGGGAGTAGTCGAGGAAATAGGACGGCGTGGCTCACTTGGTAGAGGCGTTGGTTTTTTAGATTACGCGGCCAGAAATTTGGGTTCGAATCCCGGTGTCGCCAATAATATAAATTATTTTTCGCAGCTCCATCTACCGTGTAGTCGTTTTCCACACAGACGCCAAACAAACAAACAACACTTAACGACATTCCGTCCATAGCAATAGTCCCACTTCGATATATATATATCGATGTGGAACTAAAAATCACCGTAACGTATTCTATCGCGACTGGTGTGAATCCAAATATAACCACGATCTGGGGATATTCACCGAAATAATAGGCGAATGTACCTAATTGGTCTGTTAAAGCCATGTTGCCCAGAACTATAAGCCTGGCGGTACGCCTTTGACACAAGTCGAAGCTGGTCTTTGTCGCGTAATTACTCGTGTGAAGTTTCATACCCGGTTGTAAAAACCGACCTTGAACCGACCCGTCTTTTCCCATATATTTTAAAATCATATATCATATATAGGTTATATAGGTTTTTTGTTTCCACAATTTGTTTACTTTTGAATATTTTTTTAAAAGAACGGATATCTTCTGCTAAACGTTTTATGTAATTATTTTGTTTTACTATGGTTATTTTTGGTTAAATACGGTAATTCAGCGTTGTTCTACGGGTATTTAGCTTCGGTTTGATACATTACTTGCCATTTGTTTCGGAAAATATTTAATATTTTCAATATGGGTGGGCGGGGTTGAATTTGGTTCCCCCTAGCGGGAGAAATATACAATTTGAGATGCCTAATTTTTTTGTCGATTAAACACTTAGTATTAGCAAGTTAAATGCTAAAGAAATATTTTATTTACTTAAACTTGATTAATTAAAAATTAACTCTAATTAAAAGGATTAGGTGCGCTAGCGCCCCTCTGACGCACCTCCCGAATTGTCACCATCGATATTCGGATTCAGCTCATTTTTCTGAAGAGAATGACACCTTCCGCTATATTCTACCATTTACGGGCACACGAGAAGGATTTTTTTGACATAACAAAACGGACTATAATACAAAATGTTACTTCCCCCACGGGTAAAATCGCCCCTGTAGATGGCGCAATTAGGTAAGAAGTTTTTCCTCGGTCTAAAATTAACGGAACGAGTTGCTCAAAAATCCCGTCAGTGCACAGACCTCTTCATAAAAACATCTTATGAAAGCAATATTTATCACCCTTGTCATGTAATCCCTGTTTTTATCGATAAGAGATGGCGCTAGTGCATTGCATAGCGATAGAGTTTGTTTGTAAACACGCAGTATTTTACAATGTAGTTTGCCCATGATTTTACCAACCTTAGTTTGTACACGGAGGAAGCTCCGTGGTTTGCAAGTCTAGGCTATGACTTCTTTCTCGGGTAGTCGAGTTTTGTGATCACGAGATTCATGACCCCATGACCTAACCATGACTAGAAGCCCGGGCGTTCTCCTGTAATCAAAAGCGTCTAGGAGGCAGAATTAGAGGATGGCCGTGTGAGGACGACCACCAATCCCCCAACGGGTGGTCGGAATACTTCCGCCATGGGTGTCCCCGCGTATACCCCCGTTGGCGTGGCCGTTAATTAATCAGGTGGACGAGCGGACTGAATTGTCCCACACGTTACAATTACGAATAAAAAAATAAAAAAAACCATGACTAGAACCCAAGGTTCGTAAAAAAAGGGACTATAAGGTTGCCTCGATCGCATCGTTTTTTTATCAAAATATTACGGGTTTTGCGTTGCTATGTAAAATCGTGACGTCACCCAGATGAGATCGTATTGAAAATCAACGGAGTCTCATCTGGATGACGTCATCAATTTTAACTCGTACAGATATTTTTCAAACATCTTCTTGATCGAGACCCCCTTGACTATAATTAAGTTATATTTAAACAAAAACGTATAATGGCCAATTTCACCCCCCCCCCCTAGCTACGCCACTGACCTGCCCCATTACCAGTTTATGTCAATCCTATCTTATTTTAGTCTTTATTGTCTTAATTAGTGAATAAGTAGATTAGTCCATTAAGAAAAGGGATATTAAAGCTAAACCCTAAACAAATTTGAAGAAATTTAAAAACTTACTAATACCTCTTCGAGCAAACAAAAAGGTGCGAAACTCGGACCAAATAGATTGAAAAACTAAATAAAGCAGTCCATAAGTGGTTCCTTTTAACTTAACATTGTCTTAATTACCCTACTAAATAAATATTCCCAATGTATGTGTATTAATCGCTTGTATTCGCGTTGTACAATAAGTGTATAGCTTTTTATACACGATGAATAAAATTATTATTATTGTTGGCCCACGGCCAACTTCGATCACGCGTACCGCGCCTGAATTTACCGTGTATATATTTTCCCACCAGGCTTTCGCTACGACCAAAATTTAACGTTAGTCAGATAGAAAAATCCACAAAAAACAATTATTTTTAAATAAATTTAAAAGAACATTGAATTAAACCGAATGTAGGCTAATATTTAACTAATAGTATAATATTATTTTCATGATTCAAATTTTTTAACGGTGTTTATAAATTATAAAAGGGTTAAACAGAAACCAAGAACATCCTCTAGATGCTGCCAGCAACATAGTATTATTGTTTAATACTTGAAACACATGTAAATAAATAAATAAAACAAAAAGTGAAAAGAAGATTCAATGTAACTTCAGGGTAAATATATTATTTTAACATTTTTTATTAAATAATATTAAGTTAAAATATATTATAAGCGCAATAAATTTTAATTTTAGGTTTCAACAAGTTTTAAGCTTTCATCTTTTTAAACCTAGAATAATATTGTATATTTAGAAAAGGCCGGTTTGTAATTTTATCTGACTGAAATTTATTTGCATAATAAAGGTACAAACCTGAACAGAAATCATCCTCCTTGAAATGCAGGCTGAAGACCATCTATCTTTTACCTATTTAGTTCCAAAGATGTACCTAAGCATAGGGCTCGGGGTTTTCTGATAATTTCGATCGAAAAATTCAGTGAACTATAAATAATCGGACAATTTACAGATAATTTTCCGAATAAATCTATCGCACGTTTCTACGATGACATTTTAGTTCAAATAAATTTCATATTGCTTAGCTGATTAAGTTTTT
Source organism: Leiobunum rupestre (assembly GCF_980474605.1). Classification (NCBI taxonomy): domain Eukaryota; kingdom Metazoa; phylum Arthropoda; class Arachnida; order Opiliones; family Sclerosomatidae; genus Leiobunum; species Leiobunum rupestre. The sequence goes on along the minus strand of NC_143384.1, from coordinate 98,574,429 downwards.
ATGTATATACACATAACTGGTTTTTTAAACATAATAAGTTTACCATTGCCTATGTTTTCAAAAATATATTTTACCCGAAAAACCACGAAGAGCTTTAGCAATTTTATTTTGTAACTGTTATTTTATTTTTTAGAAATAACCATACAGATTATAGGTTCGTAATAGAAAGAAATTGAACATATTTTCGAGAAAAGAAAACATCGTCTTTTTGAACAAATTTTACCGTCATTAATTAATCAAAAATATTTTTCAAATCAAATAGAAAGAATGCTATTTTAAACGAACAACAAAACATATGTAATTATCCAAATTCTGTATTACTCGACTAAATTTATTTCAATTATATCGTATAATTCGGGTAATAATACTAGATCTAAATTCAATATTCTTCGGCTCAAAGCAAATAACAGACTTAAATTCCAATTAGAAAGGCTAGAAATGAAATAAGATGTATGAACTTGACACATTATCCTTAAATATCGTGTTATGAAAACGAAGTCTTTGGAGACATTAGAACTTTCTAAAGTTTTAAATACTGACACACCCACCAAATCAATAAAGCAGGTGTCGCGCTAAAGTGGCTGAACTGGTGTTGAAGATCTGCAGACCAGAAAATTAGAGACCCTATCATAGCCTAGGGCCTGGAGTCAAAGATAACTTGTACTGTTGAAGAAACCAGGTGGTACTTGTACTGTTGAAAAAACTAGGTGGTACTTGTACTGTTGAAGAAACCAGGTGGTCTTTGTACTGTTGAAGAAACCAGGTGGTCCTTGTACTGTTGAAGAAACCAGGTGGTCCTTGTACTGTTGAAGAAACCAGGTGGTCCTTGTACTGTTGAAGAAACCAGGTGGTCCTTGTACTGTTGAAGAAACCAGGTGGTCCTTGTACTGTTGAAGAAACCAGGTGGTCCTTGTACTGTTGAAGAAACCAGGTGGTCCTTGTACTGTTGAAGAAACCAGGTGGTCCTTGTACGGTTGAAGAAACCAGGTGGTCCTTGTACGGTTGAAGAAACCAGGTGGTCCTTGTACCGGTTGAAGAAACCAGGTGGTCCTTGTACCGGTTGAAGAAACCAGGTGGTCCTTGTACCGGTTGAAGAAACCAGGTGGTCCTTGTACCGGTTGAAGAAACCAGGTGGTCCTTGTACCGGTTGAAGAAACCAGGTGGTCCTTGTACCGGTTGAAGAAACCAGGTGGTCCTTGTACCGGTTGAAGAAACCAGGTGGTCCTTGTACCGGTTGAAGAAACCAGGTGGTCCTTGTACCGGTTGAAGAAACCAGGTGGTCCTTGTACCGGTTGAAGAAACCAGGTGGTCCTTGTACCGGTTGAAGAAACCAGGTGGTCCTTGTACCGGTTGAAGAAACCAGGTGGTCCTTGTACCGGTTGAAGAAACCAGGTGGTCCTTGTACCGGTTGAAGAAACCAGGTGGTCCTTGTACCGGTTGAAGAAACCAGGTGGTCCTTGTACCGGTTGAAGAAACCAGGTGGTCCTTGTACCGGTTGAAGAAACCAGGTGGTCCTTGTACCGGTTGAAGAAACCAGGTGGTCCTTGTACCGGTTGAAGAAACCAGGTGGTCCTTGTACCGGTTGAAGAAACCAGGTGGTCCTTGTACCGGTTGAAGAAACCAGGTGGTCCTTGTACCGGTTGAAGAAACCAGGTGGTCCTTGTACCGGTTGAAGAAACCAGGTGGTCCTTGTACCGGTTGAAGAAACCAGGTGGTCCTTGTACCGGTTGAAGAAACCAGGTGGTCCTTGTACCGGTTGAAGAAACCAGGTGGTCCTTGTACCGGTTGAAGAAACCAGGTGGTCCTTGTACCGGTTGAAGAAACCAGGTGGTCCTTGTACCGGTTGAAGAAACCAGGTGGTCCTTGTACCGGTTGAAGAAACCAGGTGGTCCTTGTACCGGTTGAAGAAACCAGGTGGTCCTTGTACCGGTTGAAGAAACCAGGTGGTACTTGTACCGTTGAAGAAACCAGGTGGTACTTGTACCGTTGAAGAAACCAGGTGGTACTTGTACCGTTGAAGAAACCAGGTGGTACTTGTACCGTTGAAGAAACCAGGTGGTACTTGTACTGTTTGAAGAAACCAGGTTGCGGCCCATTTCCTCAGTAGCTTTATTTATATCTTGAACCGAAGCTTCCGCCATCGTAACGCGCAGTTAATTGCCGAAAACTAAATAATTCTGGCGTTTGACAAATGTAGTTAAATTGTTCGAATTTCGGATTTTAGAAAGGTTATAAGTAACAAAAGTTCAAAAGTCCTTTTTATCGACAAAAGCTAATTTATATAATTTTTGTACGATTGCCGTTTCTTTTTATCGAAAAATAGCTATATTATCTAACTAAAGAACTTGACGGAAAATCATAAAACAGTTCATTTAATTTACGAAATAAAATAAATTTACACATTAGTTTTCATTTGGTTCAAAAATTAACTGTAAAAAAATATTGACATAAATAACTTTTAATTACGACTATAGAATTCCTTAGATAAACAAAAGTATTAAACGATTAATAAACGGTGATAAAATTAATCAAAATATGAAGTGGTTAATTATTCGGATAAAATTAATCGAATAATACGAACAGCTTTATTCAAATAATAATTTATCGGATAATATGGAAAATTTTATTTATGGATAAAATTTTACCAATCCCCGAGCCATACCTAAGCATCTTTTATCTTCAATTATATTAGTTTTAAGATTCTTACTCTTAAAACTAATTAGATTTACAGAAAATACTACCTAAGAACGGTTATAAACTCGTGAATTTGCTATATACAGGGTCTTTTTTTTTGCTCGGAAAAGTGTTTTTTTTCAAAAACTATTTATAGTACCGATTTCAAATTTGGAAGGTCAATTCTCTATACCGGGGGACATCAGTTTGAGAAATTTGAGCGTTTTCGGTAATGTTTTTCACCAATTTTGAAAAATTATTTTTCGACCACTAGGTGCGAGATAAAAAATTTCTATTATAAAGTTGTAGGCCGTCATCGAAAACCCTTAAAAATTGTTCACTCGACGAAAAACAACTTATTTATCAGTGAAAATTCGAGCTTGAAAAATTTACAAGTTGGTGAAGCCAAATTACGATTGTTTGAAACGATAATTGAAAAGGGAACAAGTCTAATACAAACGTAGTAGAGTTTTCACACTTGAAAAAATGTACACGTTTGGTTTTTAAATGCAGATATTTTATTCACATAAATTTTTACAAAACATTTTCAATAATATCACCATTGGCTGCAACACAGGTTTGTGCGCGGACAATTAAGTTCTCAAACGCTTTCTCTACCATTTCTGGTGTGACGTCTCGGCAAGCACTGATTATTCGTCTAATGAGTTCCTCCCTAGTTTCAATGGGCGTGGCGTATACCTTTGCTTTAACGAATCCCCAGAGAAAATAATCCAGCGGTGTTAGGTCAGGTGACCTTGCTGGCCAATGCATTGGACCATTTCTCCCTATCCACCTTTCAGGAAACTCGTTGTTGAGGTGCTCAGTTACTTGCCGGGAAAAATGCGGAGGGGCGCCATCTTGCTGAAACCACAACTGACGTCTTTCAGCCAATGGAAGGTCGTCGATTGCGTCACTCAGTTCGTTCTGTAGAAAATGTAAATACCTTTGGCCGTTGAGGTTCGTCGGCAGGAAAAAGGGACCAATCAAACGGTTTCCAACAAGTCCAACCCAAACATTGACCCGTTCAAATTGAACCTGGTGATGATATTCAAAACCCCAATGTGGGTTGATGTCAGACAAAAGATGGCTGTTTTGATGATTAAAGGGCCCATCTCTAGAAAATGACGCTTCGTCGGAGAACAAAACATGGCGCAAAAATTGTCTATCTTCTTGGACAGCATTTAGTAACCAGTTGCTAAATTCATAACGTCTTTGATGGTCTCCGTCAATTAGTCCTTGGTGGAGCGTAGCTCTGTATGGGTGATAGCGATTCTTACGAAGAATTTTCCACACACGATTTGCAGAACAACCCAAATCAGCAGCGGCGTTAGCGCAACTGTGACGAGGATATGCCACAAAGTACGCGAGTACATTGTTCTCGAAGTCTAAATTCGGTTGACCCAATCCGCGAAACCTAGGTTGCAAGTTACCAAATTGATTGAAATCGTGAATTGCTCGTCTTACTGTATTTACAGATGGTGCTCCATTTGGATGTCTTTCTGCGAAGATTTCAGTCACTCTTCTAAGGTTTTGCGCTGCTTCTCCATAGTAAATGGCAACTATCTCGGTACGCTCAGCTACTGAATAACGAGGCATTGTTCGAAATATTATCAAACACTGATAATAATCTCCCAAAGTTTTCCTTTAAATACCCAATGCATGTTTAGGATTGACCTATAGCCTCGTGTTTTTTAAATCCGGTCGTTTTTTTAACCAAAGTTTCAACTGGATTAGGTAATTCGGTTTCAATTATAGTTTCAAACAATCGTAATTTGGCTTCACCAACTTGTAAATTTTTCAAGCTCGAATTTTCACTGATAAATAAATTGTTTTTCGTCGAGTGAACAATTTTTAAGGGTTTTCGATGACGGCCTACAACTTTATAATAGAAATTTTTTATCTCGCACCTAGTGGTCGAAAAATAATTTTTCAAAATTGGTGAAAAACATTACCGAAAACGCTCAAATTTCTCAAACTGATGTCCCCCGGTATAGAGAATTGACCTTCCAAATTTGAAATCGGTACTATAAATAGTTTTTGAAAAAAAAACACTTTTCCGAGCAAAAAAAAGACCCTGTATATATACTATTAATAAAGATTTGTTATTATTAAAGATTTATTGAGCGGAGCGAACGAGCGAAGCGAGTGAGTGGAGTTCTCACTGTGGTGACTTCAATGGGAAAGTTGGCTGTGTGTGTGTGGGTATGTGTGTGTGTCGCACTTGGGGGGAGAAGAGAAAGGGACTCTGAACGAGACGGAGAAAAGAGAAGGAAATTCGCGGTAGACGACCGCCCCCCAGTTTTCTCCCCCCTCGCTCTCGGTCTCTCGCTCTCTCTTGAACCCGTTCCGGTTGTCCCTCTTCGTTTTCGCCCTCCCGCAGCCGCTAAATAGTCTCGGGCCAACAAATATTTTTTACCGTATTATTTTTCGGTATTCGTTCGCGCATTGAAAGTTAGCGAGTTTAGCTTTTCGCCCGTATTCTTTACCGTATTATTTTTCTATTTTTTCCACTTTTAATAAAGAGTGGACTTATTATAAATTATAAACAAGTTGGCAAGCCAAAATATACCTCTCCTCGGAAGCATTGTTCCTAGTGGTATTAGTTTCTCGAGATGACCCTTTAAGTTATATCTCCCCAATTCAAAGTTATTTACTAATAACGTAATCCCCGTTCAATCCCGCCCGGTATAAAATTTTAATTTGAATTAAAATAATTGAGACGAAACAGCCGAGATTAATTTATTCAGAATATTATAAATTAAGTAGTTACAACAGTGAGTTAGACGTACTAAAACAATGCACAATTGACTTTAACCCTATTTACGGTACAAGTTTAGCAGTTAAATATAATACGAAGCCAATTTTAATGAAAGAAATATCTACAGAGGGTATTTGTATTTTTGTCGCTTACGAAATACTTGCCGCATAGTTAACGCTCATTTTATTTCAACGTTCGCCCGATCAAGATACCGTAGATATCTGGTAGTGGACGACTCGTAGACTATCGGAACCTGTTGACGTTGTGACACATACCGCATGAAAAAGACCAAAACCGTCCAATTTCCAATATCATATAATGACTCGCACACCCAGGATATCAATGACTGCATTAGGAATCGTAGATATCCAAATATCCACACCAACAAAAAACTTATTAACAAGAAGCGAAAAACTTACCATTCACAAAGCACAGAAAGCCACTTGACTAAACGTATATCAATAAATGACCGTAGAGGGAATAGTTAGGGTTCTTTATAAATAAACACAAACGAACCCAATTGATGAACTGCATTAAACATCTTAATCAGCCGAGAAAACGTTTAAAATAAATTACGACCGAGCTGAAAACCAGACCAACTCGATATGTTGTTAATAAATGAATTATTAAGCTTGAAAACCAATACGCTAAACCTAATAGATAAGAATATACGACTGAAAAAACTAAACAAATTACAAAAAACTAACGGGTTCTACCCTTTATCTTATCTGCTGACTGCGCTAAAACAAGATTTGACCATTAAATTTTTTGAAAATGCGACGTATACACTTTGAAGGTTCCGTCAAAAATTATCCTTTCCCAAACGTAAAGGTTCTCAAAACATTAATACACAAAAAATAAGTAAAAAGGTTCCTCCAAAAAATGAACCAGTTTGCGGAAGAAGTAAATAATTTTAAAAGAATAAAAGATAAAACAAATATACAACCGCAAAAATAAAACATCAAATAATAGAAGAAACAATCTTAAACTCCATTCATTAAAATAAAACGTCAAATAATAGAAGAAAAAAATCTTTAACTCCATTCATTAAAAAAACACTAAATAAAAGTATCAAATTGAAATAAAGCAACTTATTATATTAAACAAGATTAAGTCTTTATAATTTTTTCGTAAAAAAACCACATTAGGCCTTCACAATTTCATTCGTAAAAAAATTCAAGACTTTGTTAACTATTATGCTTACAATGAGTGTTTTATTTGCAGTATAGCTTGAAGTTATCGTTGGTTCTGTGGTAGAGCGCTCGACGGCCTAACTGAACGGCCCGGGTTCAGTATTAATTTCTCGAGATAACCCTTAAAGACATATCTCCGCAATTTAGAGTTATTTGTTAAAAATGCTATCCCAGTTCTATCCCGCCCGGTATAAAATTTTAATTATAATTAAAATAATTGAGACGAAACGACCAATTTTAATTTATTCAGAATATCATAAGTTAAGTAGTTACAACAGTAAGTTAGACGTACTATAACAATGCACAATTGAATTAAACCCTTTTACAGAACAAGTTTATCAGTTAAATATAATACGAAGCAAATTTTAATGAAAGAAATATCTACAGAGGCTTTTTGGAATTACTCGCTTACGAAATACTTGCCGCATCTTTAACGCTCATTTTATTTCAACACTCGCCCTTGATGAAGATACCGTAGATATCTGGTAGTGGACGACTCGTTCACTTCCTGTTGACGTTGTGACACATACCACATGAAAAAGACCAATGCCGTCCAATTTCCAATATCATATAATGACTCGCACACCCAAGAAATCATTGACTGCGTTAGAAATCGTAGATATCCAAATATCCACACCAAATGTATTTACAAGAAGCAAAAACCTTACCATCAACAAAGCACAGAGAGCCACTTGACTAACCGCCAGCTCTTAAAGCAATTAACGTTAAATTATCTCCTTTGAATTAACAGAACTATATATAGGTCGTTAAGAAAGTGGACCACCCACCGGGTCTACCCTTTAACCCTCTAATCTCGGCTGACTGCGCTAAAACAAGATTTAACCTTTAAAAAATACCAGATTAGGCCTTCATAAATTCATTAATAAAAAAGACTTTATTACCTATTATGCTTACGATGCCTGTCTTAATTTCAGTGAATCTAAGCAGCTATCGGTGGTTCTGTGATAGAGCGCTCGACTGCCAAGCCGAATGGTCTGGGTTCGAAACCTGGGTGGCGCATTTGTTTTATAATCAATAGAGAAACGCTAAATTAGAATTTCTTCGATGCAATAATTTCAATTTCAATTCTATTTCAATTAAACCAAAATTTCGTACTCTATTAAATACGCTTCCGATAAAGCTGAAGGTCTAATTTTCAATAAGGCGTAACAAGTGTCGGTGGTTCTGTGGTAGAACGTCCGCCGGTCAATCAGGAGGTCTCGGGTTCATATCCCGCCCGATGCGATCGCAAATTGATACTAAGACGAAAACCGTGTACAACTGGTGGAAACCCTGCCATTGGACGTTGAGAGGTAGCATTACACTCAGCACTCGGTCCGTCCCAAAGTCATTAAGAAGAAGTTGGAGAGAAAACGCCCATATAAACACAAAAGGCTCAACATGCACAACCATCAGAACACAAACACAACAATTTCAACACTCACAACCTACGCATAAACATTACTAAAACGAAATACACCAAACCGTCACGACGGTGAGCGAAAAAACACCATCCAAACCAAACCGCAAATGCATCCGTTAACGCTCACCGTCACACGGTGTTTTGCCAACCCTTTGAGAAACTGCGTACGCAGTGATTACACTTTGCACCGAAAATGCGAACGCGTTCGCAGGCCTGACAGACCCACAGACAGACCCACCCACAGACCCACCCACAGACCCACAGACAGACACGGTCGTTGTATAACCCCTCCTAGGGGACTTTGTCCCCTCGGAGAGGTAAAAAGATTTAACTAATAATTCACGATTATCGTAGCGCCCACGCTCCGCTCAAGTCTTTGTCGAGAATGCCGGCTCCGGATTTTGAGACATCCTAGTAAATTTTAAGAGAGACATTATTTACGCGTCAAAACTCTCTAAATACCTCTACAGCTATCTAAAAAGGTGATCGATGCCACTGAGAGTATCCAAAGGAACGTTGGCATAACAATGCTGAATGCAGACCCTTTCGCTGCCAGTAGTGCCGTGCAAGGGGAAATGGGTTGGTCACAAATGAAAACGCGAGAAGCACGAAGTAAAATCTGTTTCTTGGGAAGATTGAAATTCCTACCACAAACCAGGTTGGCAAAGAAAGTATACGACTATATAAGAATGGAAGGTATGTCAACGGAATGGACCAGACGTATTTCTCAATTGGATCGTGCCTATAGTATTGGAACAAAAAGAGGAGAAGTCACAAATGTAAAAGACTGGGAAACAGTAGTTAAACAGGACATTAATCAATCCGCTCTACATCTGTGGATGGCGTCTATGAACAATAAATGTAGTCTGCAGATCTATAAAACCAAAGCAAAACCGGAAAAGGAACCCTTTTATGACGGATCCTGGGCAAAAGGCCTTTTGTTTCAAGACCGAAGCGGATCAGTACTAACAGGAGTCCGACAGAACCAGATTATGAATATAAACCCTAGATGTCTTCTCTGTGGAGAAGCGGTGGAGGACCTCCATCACCTCCTGATGGTGTGCCCGGGAACAGCAGAAGAGGACACAGTGACTTGGAGAGAGGAAAACCAAAACATTCCATTGGAGGAAATTCTGGGTTTAACATCCCAGAATTGGAGCCCGAGAGGATCCAGAGTATACTTGTGAAATGGACAAAAGAAAAGTGTAAAATAAGGGCTCAAATGCAAATCTAATGCAAAATGGAAAACGACCCCTTAAGCAGTTTCAAAGCAATATGTGTGATGTGTAGATCCCTAGTGAAATAAGGGTCAAATATAAAATATAAACAAAACGTAAAATGCAAAATATTTCCTAAATAGTGTAAAAGCAATGTTAGTGATATGTGAAATCTTGGTAAAATATGAGCTTAAAATTTAAACAAATTTTTAAATTTTAAAATTTATAAGTAAGGTTTGATGATATGTAAGCGTAGAGGGCCAGAATGTAAATTAAACTTTGAAAAAAGTAAAATGCCCCTTTAAGTATTGTAAATCATTATCATTGCTTAAAATATATATATATATATATATATATAAAAATAAGTAAAAAAGTAAAATGGTTCCTAAATAGTCTAAAAGCAATGCTGGTGATATGTGAACTCTAGCAAAATAAGGACTCACAATATAAACAATATAAAATATAAAAGCAAGACTGGTGATGATGTCAGCATAATGACAGTTTTATGAGCAATTTTTGTAAATCTTTCAATTTCTGTATTTTCTCTCAGACTATTTTATGTATTTTTACCTCTCCGAGGGGACAAAGTCCCCTAGGAGGGGTTATACAACGACCGTGTCTGTCTGTGGGTGGGTCTGTGGGTGGGTCTGTGGGTGGGTCTGTGGGTGGGTCTGTGGGTGTGTCTGTCTGTCAGGACTGCGAACGCGTTCGCATTTTCGGTGCAAAGTGTAATCACTGCGTACGCAGTTTCTCAAAGGGTTGGCAAAACCACCGTGTGACGGTGAGCGTTAACGGATGCATTTGCGGTTTGGTTTGGATGGTGTTTTTTCGCTCACCGTCGTGACGGTTTGGTGTATTACCGTTTTTGTAATGTTTATGCGTAGGTTGTGAGTGTTGAAATTGTTGTGTTTGTGTTCTGATGGATGTGCATGTTGAGTCTGTTGTGTTTATATGGGCGTTTTCTCTCCAACTTCTTCTTAATGACTTTGGGACGGACCGAGTGCTGAGTGTAATGCTACCTCTCAACGTCCAATGGCAGGGTTTCCACCAGTTGTACACGGTATTCGTCTTAGTATCAATTTGCGATCGCATCGGGCGGGATTTGAACCCGAGACCTCCTGATTGACAGGCGGACGTTCTACCACAGAACCACCGACACTTGTTACGCCTTATTGAAAATTAGACCTTCAGCTTTATCGGAAGCGTATTTAATAGAGTACGAAATTATGGTTTAATTGAAATAGAATTGAAATTGAAATTATTGCATCGAAGAAATTCTAATTTAGCGTTTCTCTATTGATTAAAAACAAATGCGCCACCCAAGTTTCGAACCCAGACCATTCGGCTTGGCAGTCGAGCGCTCTACCACAGAACCACCGATAGCTGCTTAGATTCACTGAAATTAAGACAGGCATCGTAAGCATAATAGGTAATAAAGTCTTTTTTTATTAATGAATTTATGAAGGCCTAATCTGGTATTTTTTAAAGGTTAAATCTTGTTTTAGCGCAGTCAGCCGAGATTAGAGGGTTAAAGGGTAGACCCTGTGGGTGGTCCACTTTCTTAACGACCTATATATAGTTCTGTTAATTCAAAGGAGATAATTTAACGTTAATTGCTTTAAGAGGTGGCGGTTAGTCAAGTGGCTCTCTGTGCTTTGTTGATGGTAAGGTTTTTGCTTCTTGTAAATACATTTGGTGTGGATATTTGGATATCTACGATTTCTAACGCAGTCAATGATTTCTTGGGTGTGCGAGTCATTATATGATATTGGAAATTGGACGGCATTGGTCTTTTTCATGTGGTATGCGTCACAACGTCAACAGGAAGTGAACGAGTCGTCCACTACCAGATATCTACGGTATCTTCATCAAGGGCGAGTGTTGAAATAAAATGAGCGTTAAAGATGCGGCAAGTATTTCGTAAGCGAGTAATTCCAAAAAGCCTCTGTAGATATTTCTTTCATTAAAATTTGCTTCGTATTATATTTAACTGATAAACTTGTTCTGTAAAAGGGTTTAATTCAATTGTGCATTGTTATAGTACGTCTAACTTACTGTTGTAACTACTTAACTTATGATATTCTGAATAAATTAAAATTGGTCGTTTCGTCTCAATTATTTTAATTATAATTAAAATTTTATACCGGGCGGGATAGAAATGGGTTAATATTTTTAACAAATAACTCTAAATTGCGGAGATATATCTTTAAGGGTTATCTCGAGAAATTAATACCACTAGGGACAATTCTACCGAGGAGAGGTATATTTTGGCTTGCCAACTTGTTTTACCTGCTGTGCTCCGAAAGGAGCCGCCCTGATACAAAAGGGTGTATCCTATATACGGCAAAAAATAAAACCTTTAAACCTTTAAACTATGTATTCTAACAGGGCCGGACAGACTAGCAGTTGGCCCCACCGGCTATGCAATCGCGCTGGCCCCATTTTCCATTAATGCCAAATTTTTCCTCTTTGGCCCCCAATTTGAGCTGGCCCCGATCTGACCGGCGATCGCCGGTTAGCCACCCGGGCCAGTCCGGGCCTGTATTCTAATATGGCGCCTTCGCGTAAAAAACGCGTCTCTTTTTCTTCATTTATTATTTATAAGGTAATATTTTTTAAATCATGAATTATACATAAATATATTGCGAAAAGATAGTTTAACGTACCATACCTTCTTTTTTCTAAATAGGAAAGTGTAAAACCGAAGAAATTGTTTTTTCCGCGATTTCGCTTGTATTCCCCGCCTTTGGTGATAGTAGGTTTTTGGTCGTATGTAGCGCACCTATCGGTATTATTCATACACGCAAATTAACATTAGATGCGAGGCGATTGACGGGGCCGATAAAGCGCGGTACGCGTGATCGAAGTTGGCCGTGGTTGTGCGAATTAATAGCGGAAGAGCTCTAATCTCCAGGACCTTTTCGGCACCCCTGTTATGGGGTTTCCGGTTTTTCAGAAAACGACATTAATTTGGTTTTCTGCGCGGTAATGTGCCCGTCGTTTTCAAACTTAGATTACAATAAGGCAATTTCAAAATTATTCATTTTAACCTTTACCAAAATAACTGACCATAATGTTAAGACAGTTACACATAAGAGATATTTTATTGTTTGGAATTGAGTCAGTAAAGCCAGAAGCATTAATTAAAAGTTTTGTTAAACCTCTTGGTAATGATAAAGTGAAGGTTCACAAAAATGAATATAGTTTGGCAAACAATGTTTTTATCATTGGTTTTGGAAAAGCTGTTGCTGGTATGTGTGGAGTGTTAGAACCAATAATTGGTTCTCACTTAAAAAGGGGTGTTATTAGTATTCCCTACGGTACTGAAGACTTTTATAGGGATTTGAACCCTTTTGGAAAAATAACTTGTTTCGAAGGAGCGAATAACAATTTGCCTGATGCTAATGCCTTTGAAGCTGCCAAAAGTATTTACAATTTGGTTTCTTCACTCTCTCCATCAGATATTCTGTTCATTTTAATCAGTGGTAAGATTTTAGAGCTAGAGTACACTGCACTAAGTCATTTCCAAAATTTGTGTGCTATATGTCATTCTTTTTATTTAAACTTTCAAGGTGGAGGCTCAGCTTTACTACCTTATCCAAAAGACCCGGTTACTTTGGAAGATAAAGTTACAGTTACTAAACTTTTGGCCAGTCAAGGAGCTAATATTCAGGAGTTAAATACAGTGCGTAAGCGTCTTTCAATGATAAAAGGTGGAGGATTGGGGAGAGTTGCAAAATGTCAGGTAGGAAAATTTTTTTTGGTTAGCTTGAGTTACTGATGTAGTAACAGTTTACGTATTTTTGTAGACTGTTACCTTGATTCTATCTGACATTATAAACGATCCAATTGATTTGATTGCTAGTTCCCCCACCCTTTGCAATAATGAAGATAAATCACTACCCTTATTGATATTAGATAAATACAATTTAACTAACAAAGTGCCTCGTAGCGTGGTTGATGTTTTATCAAATTTAAAAGACGATGAAAAGCAATTTGATGATTCTAAAATCACTAATATCATTATTGGCAACAATAAAAGGGCTCTAAATTCATGTTCAAGTCGGGCTTCGGAACTGAATTACACCAGTTTTATCATAACTAATTGCCTAGATGGGGAAGCTAGAACTGTTGGGTGTGCATTTGCTAATTTATCTAAATTATTAACAGTGGATGCTACTGCTAATTTTGATAGCTTAGAGCTTAGTCAAACTTTTAAAACAAGCCCCAAGTGCATAGAAAGAGTTATTGCTCACAGTAGAGAAGTTTTATCCAATGGTGGAAATGTTTGCCTGTTAAGTGGGGGGGAAACCACAGTAGTTCTAAATCCTAATTACTCAGGTAAAGGTGGTAGGAATCAGGAAATGGTATTAGCATTCTCTCTTGAAATTAAAGATGTTGATTTTGATCCATATCTCGTTATGTTTTCGAGCATTGGTAGTGATGGTATTGATGGGAACAATAATGCTGCCGGAAGTATCGCATATAATGGGCAAGCCAGTTTAGCGGCAAAACATGGCTTAGATCCCTTTACATACCTTGATAGGAATGATTCTTACAATTTCTTTAGTCAGTTTCAAAATGGTCAGGACCATATTATAATTGGCCATACAGGGACAAATGTTATGGATTTACATGCGTTACTAATAGTACCCAAAAACATTTAATTTTTATTGACCCTTTTAAAGGATGCCATCTTGTTTGACTCAAAATTATGTTTCTTAATTGTATTTTTCTAATAACAAGACACCATTTATATACAATATATAATTTCATGCTTTAATATGAAATTTAAAAAAAGAAATATTTTCCATATTCCAATTTCCTTAAATTTTATTGAAGGAAAAAGTATCTTATATTTTTTATACATTTTTGTTATAGTTATTTAAATAATTATGTATTTTACGGAAAAGAAAATATATATATATGTAAGGTTCTAAAAACCAGAATCATAAATATATTATCTGCCCTGTTTTATTTGTAGCAGACGTCTCTTATTAAAAAAAAACGATAATCACTTTAATCTTGGAGGAGGGAAGTATTCTGGAGTGGAAAATCCCATAGCGGTAATAAGAACGTCCTTTCCTGCCGATTGCTGTTAGAATTACCCAGACTACCCCGGTTTTTAGTCGGACGTCAGCTTTATCTGCCATCATTCTGGCTTGATGACGACCGACCAAAAAGAGCATGATGGGAATTTTACACAGCCGCAGGTGACGCCCGACTTTTCCACTCCAGAATACTTCACCCCTCCAAGCTTTAATCAGTTGTCAGGGCCGCTGACATGTAATCAATAATAATTGACCATTAAATATATCTTAAGTTTTATAATTTTTTGTACTTAATCAACCTACGAATATCACAACATATTTCTTGAATAAGGTCGTGTAAATAAACTCAGTAATGTGTAATGCTGCAAATTTATTGACAAAAAGCCATACATCTTTTTAATTTAGAAATCTTAATAATAAATATTCTTCCGTATCTTTTAAAGCAATCAAAGTGTCGATAACAATGCCATTAATTCAGGTAATAGATAAGCTTCTTCTTTTCCATCTGAATCCCAAACTAGAGTGATTAGGGCAGCAGGAATGAGTCGTAAATCATTTAAAGTTGCGTCCAAATCACTTAGTTTCTCGCCACCAGGAGCTAGCAAATGGAAATGGCGTTCTGTCTCTGCCAAATTTTCCGTTACGAAATTTGCAACTGCTGATAATCGCTCAGTAACTTTGAAAGTTCCCTATAAAATAAAATTAATTGTTAAAATTTAAATTATTCTAGAATCACCATTTTACCTGTAAAATAATTCCATCGCTGAATCGAATTCTAATCAACGTAAATCGATATTTTCTAAGCTCTTTGATTGCATCTCGTTCCCGCATCGCTTTTGTTCGCAGAGCAGAATTTAGTTCTACCTCAGCTACCCTGTAAAATTTTAAACAATTAACAATTTAAGTTTTAAAATAAATTTTACTAATCTCGTACTTTCTTTCTTGCTCTCTTTTAATTTCATCCGCTGTCAAATTAAAGAAGTCGAAAGGTAGGGAGATTTTCGTCAAGGCTTGAGCTGGCATCAAAACTTGAATGTTACGATCCAGCTCAGGTTTAATGGGTTCAGCATTTTGTAATGCGTCAATTAGGCTGTTGAGAAATTCCACGTTATTTAGTTTTTCTTCTGGATAGACTAGAAATTCTTCCTCTGGTCCATCATCTCCCGTTGCAATGTTTTCTTTCTCAAACCCGGCTCCTAACAAGAAGTCCATGGTTCCGTGTAAGGATGAGACTCTTTCTTTAAACACTTTATTTTGTAAGCGAATTTTTCTGAATTTTTCCTCTCCAGGATTGTCAATAATATTTCTTAAATACTTTATTAGGGTCTCAATTCCCACTTTAATCTGTTAAGAAAAAAATTTATTTTAGTATCAGACTAAGACCAGTTATGCAAAGAAATGCACGTACCTTATTTTTGTCAGGGTTGCATGTGTGAATTATCAAACAAGCAGATAACGCTCTTTCATCTTCAATTTGTAATTGTTGTTCAAGGAAAATACGTATTCTGTCTGCCATTTCATCTTTGGGCAACACTTCGGGTCCAATTAAAGGGCAATGAAAATAGACCCCTGATACTGTTAACACTTCGGGTCCTTCTAGAGATACTTCTTTAGGCCCTGCCCTGGAAATTTCACTTTTGGCATTTTGACTCTCGAGCTCCAGCTCTTTTTGAGCTTGAGCCCTTATAGCGGACAGAGACCTGAAATAGAAATATAGTTAAATATTGCACATTTTTAAAATATAAGTATAAATTTACCAGTTTGGGTTTTTATTTTTTTGCTGATTAGCCTCAATACGAGCTAATGCGGCTGCACCCGCTCGTTGTACACCTTCAGAGGGATTTTGTCTAGCAGCCTTTTTAGGGGCTTCATGTTTCTTCTCCTGTTTCTGATTTGAAGATCCCGATAAAGATCTTCCCTGACCCGCCTCGGAAAACCTTTTATCTCTCTTTAATTTTTCAAAAAACTTCTTCATCACTAAAATTATTTCCGCTATTATCTACAATCGGGGTGTATAATCATCAGGTAATTTGAGATTTTTGTTTTCTTGCTTGAAATCCTCTAATGCGTGGCTTGAAACTGTTAAGGTGTGTATTGATTTTTATTAGAAAACAATTGTTTTATGGCTTCTTAAGAAGTGTATATAGCTCCGAACTACTCACCAGATTTTGTGAAGCGCTCAGAGATACGGTTACCGAATTTTCCCCATGCAATCCAAATGAACAATAGGCTGATTAGAAAAATTATAGAAAAAACTCGAATAATACACAGTTCAAATTCGTCAATGGAAGTTAGTAAACTTTCTGTTTCCTCTATAAATGCACGACCTATGTCGATAAAGTACTCCAAAGATGAGACGTACTTCAGGCCTTGGTTCTCGTTTTCGATAAACGACGTCTCGTGTAATGCTTTATTCGTAGATATCTCGATGTTCGGTTTTTGGTCAGACGGATTCATTAATATATTTTAATTGTATAGGCCGACAACATGACATACAAATTCAATGGAAAAGTTTCCTTTTTTTTTAACGTTCATAAAATTTTATGACGACCTAACCTCAAGTGATGTCACATGACTCAAATTCCAAAGACTATTCTACGACCCTTTAATTGCAAGTCCAAGACTATACTTATGGTTTATGGAAAAATAGCATTCATGGATGTAGAAATTTAAAGGTAAAATATGTTCATGTTTTTTTAAATAATGAAATGCTATAACAAATCAGTTAAAAATAGTTTAATCCTAAAAAAAGATTAAACAAAAATGTATATCACTGGAATTTAACAATCTCTTTAAATTAGAAACAGTGTTAATACACACTCAATCATTGATGCAAAAAAAAAAACAAAGCTCTAAGTTATGGTATATTACAATAAAAACTAAAATGGCATTCTTTGTAAAAATTAAGAAATTAAAATGCGATTAAATCAATTAAACTTTCTCTAGGCTGGGTCATTGATTCAGGGAAAAATTCCACCAAAGAATCGAATAAGGCCAATCTGGCTTTGAACGTGTCTGACTGAGAACCTGAAATTGATATGAAACAAGCTATTAAAATTTAATAAAAAATTTACTATCTTTAATTAACACATACTGTCTGTCACATTCTCATTCAATGTTGATTTAAATAAATTTTCTGATAATAACTGAAACTGTTTAATTAAAATTAATATTCAATCAGAATTTTTAGTAAGCAAATCTTTGGTTTAACCTCTTTTCTCTCCTCTTCGTTCGAATGATCAACAATTTCCGCAAGTTTTTCTTGCAAATAAGCCATTCCTGCAATTGGGTCTTTAGCTGCAATTTCTCTAAAATGATGTTGTCTTATTAAGCGACGGCATTGTTTTAAAAGTTGATCCGGAGTGATACGGCAAAGCTATAAATTTTTTAAATTAAAATTTGCGGTTTTGGAATAATTAAGACTTTCTATAAAGTCATTACGCTTGCCGAACTTGTCTTAATGTATCACTTTCATCACGAGATACGTTAGATCTTTATAAAAAGGGTGACTCGTCGAATTTTAATTGGCTACCATAGTAAAACGTCATTTAACTGTGCTCCTTTAAGTGATGCTGCCCCGATATAAAGGGGTTGTACTGTTGTCCAGGTTGAAATTAAATCTTGAATTTTGAATTTTTACATCACGAGTGACGCGCCCGATACATTTAAACAAGAAGGCCAATGTTACTTTATAGAAAGGCTTAAAATTTGCGGTTTTGATATAAATATATGGCAATTATATTAATATACCTGAAGTGACCAAAAATCATCCAGTCTCATTCTAGCTAACGAACATTTACCTGGATTTCCTCCGAATAAATAATGCACCTAATATATATTATTCAAATCATTATTACTTTTTTCAAATAAGTTAACTTGACTAAAAATTAATACTTTTTTAATATGATCATAGACTAGTTGATGGGCAAATCGTGGGCATGGCTCCGTACTGTTGTATTTTCCTTCATAATATTGGGAATCATCATTTTTGTAAATACAGGACCACCTGTTTTGGCTGATATTGTAAACCCAGAAGGAATTTTTTACATTCTCGTCCTTTTTATTCTCTTTATCTTTATTTGAGCCAGATAGGACGTATAATTCATCTAATTCGGCATCAATCGTGGCTCTTTGAGTAAAACCAGCAGCTGGAACTTCACCATCACAAATCACATTAATTTCATCCGTATCGACATTATACCTTCAAAACGATATATATTTGGAAAACAACATTTTAACATGTGCAATAATAATTTAATTATATAACCAATAAAAACAGGAAATTATATATGCACACATATATGATTTACTGATATAATTTAATTACGTAAATAAATCACTAAGATATTCTTTAGATCTTTGTCCCGCAAAAATGTACAGCAACCGTTGCTTCTATATATTAGATACGACTTTATTAATAGGAAATTTATATTACATTTATATAAAAGGTAACTAACTTCGTGAAAAAGCATCGAATGCCCAATGCGAGATCTTATTTCCAACGCTGCTATTTTGGGGTTTCTAGCATCATCCCGTATTTTACGCCACGTATTAGTAGGAACGTGATAAGAAAATAAGCCGCTGAATACAGCATCACTTGATCTTTCTTCCGTAGATGAAGTACTAGAATGAAATTAAAAATTAAAAATATTCAGTGTAAATTTAACAAAATTTTAGAATAATCACTTTGTAAGAATTCGCCCTCCAAAAATATAAATGGTATTTTTTTCTACATCCATACACATTTGATGGTCAAAAACTAGATGAGGACCACCCATAGCAGCAGTATCGTCGGTAATTAAGGTCCATTTATGCGATTCAATATCGTAAACATAGAAGTCACTCTTGAGATTGTTTGTGGATCTCAAAGTGGAATCTACGTATTTTCCAAGAGTAAATATCATTTTTCTCTCCGGATCTATACACATTTTATGACAGGAACGTGAACTAGGACCTCCCTTATTTTAAAAAATTTCAGTATTTATTACAAAATTTAATAAAAAAATTAGAAAATTTAGGAAAAAAAAACCTCAGATTCCGTATCTTGAGTTAAACATTGCCATTCTCCGCTAGGAATATTGTAAGCCCATAAATCCGATAAATCTTTTGTGCCATCCCATCCGCCAAATAGATAAATCATTTCTATTAAAAATAATAAATTATAAAAACCAACAACTTTTTTTCTAGTATAGATTTTATATAATTTTATACCCGAATAAATGTCAATGCACATTTGGTGACCTCCTCTCATGCCAGGTCTACTTAATCCCTCGGATAAAGGAGGAATTAAATGTGACCATTTTGGTTTATACTCTTGAAAGCTCAAATAGTTACTGAACACACCATCTTAGAAATACGTAAGTGGCGTTTTTTAATTTGGCATCTCAATTTTTTTTAACATTAAAAGTTTAATACCTTCAGCGGATTTTTGTAACAATGCCTCTCCGTTTTCAAAATCACCTTTTGTAACCAGTAAGTTGTGTAATTTTGTTAAAATTTCATCCTCCAACTGCACTTTTGTCCTTTTTTGGAGGGATTCAAAGGCTTCTTGGTAGTTATGTTGTCGGAAATGTTTTAAACACAATCTCACCGCTTCACGTTCTCTATACTGTTTTTTTTGGGTGAAGATAGATCAGTATTTCTTCGTAAATAAAATATTATCGTTATTCGAAAAAGATCTTACGTAGTTAAACCAATTCAAACAAGAATTAACCAAATCAGGATTATCTATTCCAGCTAATTCGACGTACCATATACTGAAATTGAAACTTGGGCCCCAAGACTGAATCGGCACTATTGATACATTAATAACAATATTGTAAAATCATTCGACAAAATTTATATAAGCATGTAATTTTAAATACCTATTTTGATATATCGACAAGGAAACATGTTACCACCTAAAGTATGTTTCAAATGGAAAGTTTCTGTTTGGTTATCATTTTTTAAGCCACTGAAATATAAACAATTATAAGAATTGACGTTTAAAAAATGCTTAGCTTACTTTTTACCTGTCAAGGATTTCAATCATATTTTTGGAATTGAGACTACCGTAAATTTTTAACTTTCGCAAATTGCAGACATGGGTTTTTTCGTATTTACCAAACGTAATTTCCTGTACAATTGAGGGTCTGTCCAGTTTTAAAACAATAAACTGAGGAGGGTTATTAGAGTCGGAGGACCATCTTGAAGTTTGGTCAGATGGTTTATTAACCATTATATTGCTTAAAAAATTTATTTTTGTAAATTTAATTGTTATTAATGATTTGATTACTAGATATGTAGAATACTTACTCGGGTATGTAACATGCAGAGAAACTTGAGCAAGAGTTGATGTAGTATTTGAGGTTTTTGGTATTTTTGCAAGCTGTATTGGCATTTTTGGTAGGATTTTCCAGGGTTTCCGTAAACACTTCATCTGATTGGAGACATATTTTTTTAGAAT
Source organism: Leiobunum rupestre (assembly GCF_980474605.1). NCBI lineage: Eukaryota > Metazoa > Arthropoda > Arachnida > Opiliones > Sclerosomatidae > Leiobunum > Leiobunum rupestre. Next base: position 98,553,669 of record NC_143384.1, on the reverse strand, counting down.
TTATTATAATTATTTTGTAAAATATAAATACAAACCATCTTTTGACATTTCTTGTTGAGAAGACATGGTTTTTCTCAATGTTTTCAAGTGTTGGGCATCACAATTTTGCTTTTATGTTGGAATTTTGAACAATTTACTACTGAGGTAATAGCAAGTAGGCTTCACTAAGTTTTCAGTAATAGATTTATCTTATTTTCAAAGAAGACAAATTATTGTTTCGTTTGCTCTCTCATTTTCGATAAATAGGTATATAAGTTTTGTGGGGTATATCATGGATTAAAGGTTATTTAATCCATGGGTATATGAATTAGAGATCAACTAGTAAAAAAACACAATTTTATTTTATTCACAACAGAAACTAATCTAGGTGGCGCTGCGGCGCCAAAGCTTTTTTTTTTATTCGATTATAGTCCTCTCGTCCATCTGATTAATCAGGGCGAGATATGTGTAACGGCCACGCCAACGGGGGGATACGTGGGACAGGGGTGGGGACACCCGTCGCGGAAGTATTCCGACCACCCGTTTGGGGATTGGTGGTCGTCCTCACACGGCCATCCACAAACTCTGCCTCCCGGACGCCTGGGATTACAGGAGTGAGCCACTACTCCCGGCGGCGCCAAAGCTTCTCTATCAGGTAGGACTAGAGTGGTAGGACCATGGATCAATCAAAGTAGGAATGTGTCATCATGGACTCTATTATACCTAAAGTGTCATCAATGAGAAGAGGATAATGAAATTTTATTTATTTAGTAGTGAAAAACTGCTCATGAGTCATGAAGCCAACATGGAATTTTTACGAGCATAGGAAAACGTATTACAATGCTGCAACTACTAAGATTATTAATTACTAATTATATTATACTATATTTAATTTAAACTAAAGGAATTTAACAATTTCAGCTTTCACACCAGTTTTCTGACTTATATTTATTGATATAATTGTAAATTGTTGGAAGTTTAGTGAAACTTGAACCAGGGTCTCTGAGACCCTGCTTGAACTTTCTACTCTACCACTATGGAGTATAGCCCTCTAGTGGACTTGATTTCTCCATGGACGAATTACTTCATTCGTCCATGATTAACTAATAATTATCATTATAATTTTCATCTACCGTTAATAAACTCTATAAGACCAAAAAACTACAACTTCTCTTTATTTTTGATTCTAAATAAAACGTCATGAATAATAAATTACCGTACAGGTGAAACGTTTCCATTATTTCAAAAAACACTATATAAACCGTAACTTTCAGGTCCTGGTTCTCGGAAATATTACATCTTGGCGATGTTTTATTGAAGCGTCTATGGAAAATAGAACACAACTTACAAGGAGACATCCCGAAGCAGCGTTGCCATACGTACTATAATTATGGTACAAATACCATAATTTTGCATCATATTATAAATGGTACTATTATTTTGAGAGCGTATTATATAGTACCAAAATATACCATTTTTCCAACCTTTTGTACTATAATGGTACTATTTTTATATTTCATTATTTATACTACTCAAATAATAAGAATTTCTTATTAACTAATAACTATATACATAAAGTTGTCGCCTGAAAACAAAAACCAAACTTGTTATAGTTAAAGTTACATAGTTTTTGCTTTCGGGCGACAAAATATTAAGCCCATGTTCAAGTGTTGCCAGATCACTTGAAAGTCAATACCATAGAAATCGAATTTTCTAATCGTCGCGCGCGGCAAAATTTAAAAAATCGTTCTATTTAGTTATTCCGATTTCTATGGTCGAGCTGACTACATCCACTCCCCACAAAGAAACGAACAACGAGAACAGTTATCCGAATGTTTTGCAACAAACGCTTTAAATTAAAACTAATTAATACTATTTAATATTCAATTTTGGTACAATAATTTCCATTGCTATACTATAGTTTTTTTATCCTTTGTACAATAATTTGGTCAGAAAAGTCTGGCAACGCTGTCCCGAAGTGTAATCCAGTGATCCACCAAGGATAGTCTTATTAGACTCTCCTTGAATCCACCGTTTTTTTTCAAACTCGGGGTATTGGTATATGTAAATGATGTAACTTGAAAAATCCTAAAGGGAATTTATTCAATGGGCAACCGTTTTGCCATGGCAACGAAAAATGTTTTTGATAACAACAAATTTAAATTTTCCCATTGAAAATATAACATGGGATTCTGACTGATCCCTGTGGAAAATTTGAACAAATTTCAAAATTTTTAAAATGTCAAAAATTGAAAAAATAGATAAAAATTGAAGAAAAAAATCAAATATGATCAACTTTTGAGGAATTTGAGCAAAATGGTTGAAAATGAACCAAAATGGCTAAAATCGGAAAAATGTGAGAGAAAATTTAAAATCGTACAAACAAAATATTTCGAAACTGTTTGAAATAAATAAATTTAATTTTCTCTTATCAATTGGTGTATTTGAAAAAAAAATGATTTTGGTCAATTTGGTCAATTAATTAATTGGATTAATAGATAAAAATGGGCAAAATTTTAAATAAAAAAATTAAAAAATTTTACAAAAAAGGGCAAAGTTTTAAATTATTTTGGCGAGGGAAAAAGGGTACCTCGGTAATTCTGGCACGGGGAAAAGGGGGAAGGGTGCCTTACTGGGGGGTTTGGGACGAGAGAGAAGGCGAGTTTTTAAGTTATATTTGCGAGGGCAAAAGGGTACCCCGGTAATTCTGGCACGGGGAAAAGGGGGAAGGGTGCCTTACTGGGGGGTTTGGGACGAGAGAGAAGGCGAGTTTTTAAGTTATATTTGCGAGGGCAAAAGGGTACCTCGGTAATTCTGGCACGGGGAAAAGGGGGAGGGGTGCCTTACTGGGGGGTTTGGGACGAGAAATAGAGGCGACTTTTTAAGTTATTTTGGCGAGGGAAAAAGGGTACCCCGTTAATTCTGGCATGGGGAAAAGGGGGAGGGGTGCCTTACTGGGGGGTTTGGGACGAGAGAGAAGGCAAGTTTTTAAGTTATATTTGCGAGGGCAAAAGGGTACCTCGGTAATTCTGGCACGGGGAAAAGGGGGAGGGGTGCCTTACTGGGGGGTTTGGGACGAGAAATAGAGGCGACTTTTTAAGTTATTTTGGCGAGGGCAAAAGGGTACCCCGGTAATTCTGGCATGGGGAAAAGGGGGAAGGGTGCCTTACTGGGGGGTTTGGGACGAGAGAGAAGGCGAGGTTTTAAGTTATATTTGCGAGGGCAAAAGGGTACCCCGGTAATTCTGGCACGGGGAAAAGGGGGAAGGGTGCCTTACTGGGGGGGTTTGGGACGAGAGAGATGGCGAGTTTTTAAGTTATATTTGCGAGGGCAAAAGGGTACCTCGGTAATTCTGGCACGGGGAAAAGGGGGAGGAGTGCCTTACTGGGGGGTTTGGGACGAGAAATAGAGGCGACTTTTTAAGTTATTTTGGCGAGGGAAAAAGGGTACCCCGTTAATTCTGGCATGGGGAAAAGGGGGAGGGGTGCCTTACTGGGGGGTTTGGGACGAGAGAGAAGGAGAGTTTTTAAGTTATATTTGCGAGGGCAAAAGGGTACCTCGGTAATTCTGGCACGGGGAAAAGGGCGAGGAGTGCCTTACTGGGGGGTTTGGGACGAGAAATAGAGGCGACTTTTTAAGTTATTTTGGCGGATTGAAAAAGGGTACCCCGGTAATTCTGGCATGGGGAAAAGGGGGAAGGGTGCCTTACTGGGGGGTTTGGGATGAGAAATAGAGGCGACTTTTTAAGTTATTTTGGCGAGGGAAAAAGGGTACCCCGGTAAATCTGGCATGGGGAAAAGGGGGAAGGGTGCCTTACTGGGGGGTTTGGGACGAGAGAGAAGGCGAGTTTTTAAGTTATATTTGCGAGGGCAAAAGGGTACCCCGGTAATTCTGGCACGGGGAAAAGGGGGAAGGGTGCCTTACTGGGGGGGGTTTGGGACGAGAGAGATGGCGAGTTTTTAAGTTATATTTGCGAGGGCAAAAGGGTACCTCGGTAATTCTGGCACGGGGAAAAGGGGGAGGGGTGCCTTACTGGGGGGTTTGGGACGAGAAATAGAGGCGACTTTTTAAGTTATTTTGGCGAGGGAAAAAGGGTACCCCGTTAATTCTGGCATGGGGAAAAGGGGGAGGGGTGCCTTACTGGGGGGTTTGGGACGAGAGAGAAGGCGAGTTTTTAAGTTATATTTGCGAGGGCAAAAGGGTACCTCGGTAATTCTGGAACGGGGAAAAGGGGGAGGGGTGCCTTACTGGGGGGTTTGGGACGAGAAATAGAGGCGACTTTTTAAGTTATTTTGGCGAGGGAAAAAGGGTACCCCGGTAATTCTGGCATGGGGAAAAGGGGGAAGGGTGCCTTACTGGGGGGTTTGGGATGAGAAATAGAGGCGACTTTTTAAGTTATTTTGGCGAGGGAAAAAGGGTACCCCGGTAAATCTGGCATGGGGAAAAGGGGGAGGGGTGCCTTACTGGGGGGTTTGGGACGAGAGAGAAGGCGAGTTTTTAAGTTATATTTGCGAGGGCAAAAGGGTACCCCGGTAATTCTGGCATGGGGAAAATGGGGAGGGGTGCCTTACTGGGGAGTTTGGGACGAGAGAGAAGGAGAGTTTTTAAGTTATATTTGCGAGGGTAAAAGGGTACCTCGGTAATTCTGGCACGGGGAAAAGGGGGAAGGGTGCCTTACTGGGGGGTTTGGGACGAGAGAGAAGGCGAGTTTTTAAGTTATATTTGCGAGGGCAAAAGGGTACCTCGGTAATTCTGGCACGGGGAAAAGGGGGAGGGGTGCCTTACTGGGGGGTTTGGGACGAGAAATAGAGGCGACTTTTTAAGTTATTTTGGCGAGGGAAAAAGGGTACCCCGTTAATTCTGGCATGGGGAAAAGGGGGAGGGGTGCCTTACTGGGGGGTTTGGGACGAGAGAGAAGGCAAGTTTTTAAGTTATATTTGCGAGGGCAAAAGGGTACCTCGGTAATTCTGGCACGGGGAAAAGGGGGAGGGGTGCCTTACTGGGGGGTTTGGGACGAGAAATAGAGGCGACTTTTTAAGTTATTTTGGCGAGGGCAAAAGGGTACCCCGGTAATTCTGGCATGGGGAAAAGGGGGAAGGGTGCCTTACTGGGGGGTTTGGGACGAGAGAGAAGGCGAGGTTTTAAGTTATATTTGCGAGGGCAAAAGGGTACCCCGGTAATTCTGGCACGGGGAAAAGGGGGAAGGGTGCCTTACTGGGGGGGTTTGGGACGAGAGAGATGGCGAGTTTTTAAGTTATATTTGCGAGGGCAAAAGGGTACCTCGGTAATTCTGGCACGGGGAAAAGGGGGAGGGGTGCCTTACTGGGGGGTTTGGGACGAGAAATAGAGGCGACTTTTTAAGTTATTTTGGCGAGGGAAAAAGGGTACCCCGTTAATTCTGGCATGGGGAAAAGGGGGAGGGGTGCCTTACTGGGGGGTTTGGGACGAGAGAGAAGGAGAGTTTTTAAGTTATATTTGCGAGGGCAAAAGGGTACCTCGGTAATTCTGGCACGGGGAAAAGGGCGAGGAGTGCCTTACTGGGGGGTTTGGGACGAGAAATAGAGGCGACTTTTTAAGTTATTTTGGCGGATTGAAAAAGGGTACCCCGGTAATTCTGGCATGGAGAAAAGGGGGAAGGGTGCCTTACTGGGGGGTTTGGGATGAGAAATAGAGGCGACTTTTTAAGTTATTTTGGCGAGGGAAAAAGGGTACCCCGGTAAATCTGGCATGGGGAAAAGGGGGAAGGGTGCCTTACTGGGGGGTTTGGGACGAGAGAGAAGGCGAGTTTTTAAGTTATATTTGCGAGGGCAAAAGGGTACCCCGGTAATTCTGGCACGGGGAAAAGGGGGAAGGGTGCCTTACTGGGGGGGGTTTGGGACGAGAGAGATGGCGAGTTTTTAAGTTATATTTGCGAGGGCAAAAGGGTACCTCGGTAATTCTGGCACGGGGAAAAGGGGGAGGGGTGCCTTACTGGGGGGTTTGGGACGAGAAATAGAGGCGACTTTTTAAGTTATTTTGGCGAGGGAAAAAGGGTACCCCGTTAATTCTGGCATGGGGAAAAGGGGGAGGGGTGCCTTACTGGGGGGTTTGGGACGAGAGAGAAGGCGAGTTTTTAAGTTATATTTGCGAGGGCAAAAGGGTACCTCGGTAATTCTGGCACGGGGAAAAGGGGGAGGGGTGCCTTACTGGGGGGTTTGGGACGAGAAATAGAGGCGACTTTTTAAGTTATTTTGGCGAGGGAAAAAGGGTACCCCGGTAATTCTGGCATGGGGAAAAGGGGGAAGGGTGCCTTACTGGGGGGTTTGGGATGAGAAATAGAGGCGACTTTTTAAATTATTTTGGCGAGGGAAAAAGGGTACCCCGGTAAATCTGGCATGGGGAAAAGGGGGAGGGGTGCCTTACTGGGGGGTTTGGGACGAGAGAGAAGGCGAGTTTTTAAGTTATATTTGCGAGGGCAAAAGGGTACCCCGGTAATTCTGGCATGGGGAAAATGGGGAGGGGTGCCTTACTGGGGAGTTTGGGACGAGAGAGAAGGAGAGTTTTTAAGTTATATTTGCGAGGGTAAAAGGGTACCTCGGTAATTCTGGCACGGGGAAAAGGGGGAGGGGTGCCTTACTGGGGGGTTTGGGACGAGAGAAAAGGAGAGTTTTTAAGTTATATTTGCGAGGGCAAAAGGGTACCTCGGTAATTCTGGCACGGGGAAAAGGGGGAGGGGTGCCTTACTGGGGGGTTTGGGACGAGAGAGAAGGAGAGTTTTTAAGTTATATTTGCGAGGGCAAAAGGGTACCTCGGTAATTCTGGCACGGGGAAAAGGGGGAGGGGTGCCTTACTGGGGGGTTTGGGACGAGAGAGAAGGAGAGTTTTTAAGTTATATTTGCGAGGGCAAAAGGGTACCCCGGTAATTCTGGCACGGGGAAAAGGGGGAAGGGTGCCTTACTGGGGGTTTGGGACGAGAAATAGAGGAGACTTTTTAAGTTATTTTGGCGAGGGAAAAAGGGTACCCGGTAATTCTGGCATGGGGAAAAGGGGGAGGGGTGCCTTACTAGGGGTTCTTGGATGAAGTTTAACAGCGCTGATAAAATTATGAAAGGTATACTTTTTAATGTGTAAAAATATTTTAGTAAATTAAATATTTAACACCTTGGGACGAGAAATAGAGGCGACTTTTTAAGTTATTTTGGCGAGGGAAAAAGGGTACCCCGGTAATTCTGGCATGGGGAAAAGGGGGAAGGGTGCCTTACTGGGGGGTTTGGGATGAGAAATAGAGGCGACTTTTTAAGTTATTTTGGCGAGGGAAAAAGAGTACCCCGGTAAATCTGGCATGGGGAAAAGGGGGAGGGGTGCCTTACTGGGGGGTTTGGGACGAGAAATAGAGGCGACTTTTTAAGTTATTTTGGCGGATTGAAAAAGGGTACCCCGGTAATTCTGGCACGGGAAAAAGGGGGAGGGGTGCCTTACTGGGGGGTTTGGGACGAGAAATAGAGGCGACTTTTTAAGTTATTTTGGCGAGGGAAAAAGGGTACCCCGTTAATTCTGGCATGGGGAAAAGGGGGAGGGGTGCCTTACTGGGGGGTTTGGGACGAGAGAGAAGGAGAGTTTTTAAGTTATATTTGCCAGGGCAAAAGGGTACCTCGGTAATTCTGGCACGGGGAAAAGGGCGAGGAGTGCCTTACTGGGGGGTTTGGGACGAGAAATAGAGGCGACTTTTTAAGTTATTTTGGCGGATTGAAAAAGGGTACCCCGGTAATTCTGGCATGGAGAAAAGGGGGAAGGGTGCCTTACTGGGGGGTTTGGGATGAGAAATAGAGGCGACTTTTTAAGTTATTTTGGCGAGGGAAAAAGGGTACCCCGGTAAATCTGGCATGGGGAAAAGGGGGAAGGGTGCCTTACTGGGGGGTTTGGGACGAGAGAGAAGGCGAGTTTTTAAGTTATATTTGCGAGGGCAAAAGGGTACCCCGGTAATTCTGGCACGGGGAAAAGGGGGAAGGGTGCCTTACTGGGGGGGGGGTTTGGGACGAGAGAGATGGCGAGTTTTTAAGTTATATTTGCGAGGGCAAAAGGGTACCTCGGTAATTCTGGCACGGGGAAAAGGGGGAGGGGTGCCTTACTGGGGGGTTTGGGACGAGAAATAGAGGCGACTTTTTAAGTTATTTTGGCGAGGGAAAAAGGGTACCCCGTTAATTCTGGCATGGGGAAAAGGGGGAGGGGTGCCTTACTGGGGGGTTTGGGACGAGAGAGAAGGCGAGTTTTTAAGTTATATTTGCGAGGGCAAAAGGGTACCTCGGTAATTCTGGCACGGGGAAAAGGGGGAGGGGTGCCTTACTGGGGGGTTTGGGACCAGAAATAGAGGCGACTTTTTAATTTATTTTGGCGAGGGAAAAAGGGTACCCCGGTAATTCTGGCATGGGGAAAAGGGGGAAGGGTGCCTTACTGGGGGGTTTGGGATGAGAAATAGAGGCGACTTTTTAAGTTATTTTGGCGAGGGAAAAAGGGTACCCCGGTAAATCTGGCATGGGGAAAAGGGGGAGGGGTGCCTTACTGGGGGGTTTGGGACGAGAGAGAAGGCGAGTTTTTAAGTTATATTTGCGAGGGCAAAAGGGTACCCCGGTAATTCTGGCATGGGGAAAATGGGGAGGGGTGCCTTACTGGGGAGTTTGGGACGAGAGAGAAGGAGAGTTTTTAAGTTATATTTGCGAGGGTAAAAGGGTACCTCGGTAATTCTGGCACGGGGAAAAGGGGGAGGGGTGCCTTACTGGGGGGTTTGGGACGAGAGAAAAGGAGAGTTTTTAAGTTATATTTGCGAGGGCAAAAGGGTACCTCGGTAATTCTGGCACGGGGAAAAGGGGGAGGGGTGCCTTACTGGGGGGTTTGGGACGAGAGAGAAGGAGAGTTTTTAAGTTATATTTGCGAGGGCAAAAGGGTACCTCGGTAATTCTGGCACGGGGAAAAGGGGGAGGGGTGCCTTACTGGGGGGTTTGGGACGAGAGAGAAGGAGAGTTTTTAAGTTATATTTGCGAGGGCAAAAGGGTACCCCGGTAATTCTGGCACGGGGAAAAGGGGGAAGGGTGCCTTACTGGGGGTTTGGGACGAGAAATAGAGGAGACTTTTTAAGTTATTTTGGCGAGGGAAAAAGGGTACCCGGTAATTCTGGCATGGGGAAAAGGGGGAGGGGTGCCTTACTAGGGGTTCTTGGATGAAGTTTAACAGCGCTGATAAAATTATGAAAGGTATACTTTTTAATGTGTAAAAATATTTTAGTAAATTAAATATTTAACACCTTGGGACGAGAAATAGAGGCGACTTTTTAAGTTATTTTGGCGAGGGAAAAAGGGTACCCCGGTAATTCTGGCATGGGGAAAAGGGGGAAGGGTGCCTTACTGGGGGGTTTGGGATGAGAAATAGAGGCGACTTTTTAAGTTATTTTGGCGAGGGAAAAAGAGTACCCCGGTAAATCTGGCATGGGGAAAAGGGGGAGGGGTGCCTTACTGGGGGGTTTGGGACGAGAGAGAAGGCGAGATTTTAAGTTATATTTGCGAGGCCAAAAGGGTACCCCGGTAATTCTCGCATGGGGAAAATGGGGAGGGGTGCCTTACTGGGGGGTTTGGGACGAGAGAGAAGGAGAGTTTTTAAGTTATATTTGCGAGGGTAAAAGGGTACCTCGGTAATTCTGGCACGGGGAAAAGGGGGAGGGGTGCCTTACTGGGGGGTTTGGGACGAGAGAGAAGGAGAGTTTTTAAGTTATATTTGCGAGGGCAAAAGGGTACCTCGGTAATTCTGGCACGGGGAAAAGGGGGAAGGGTGCCTTACTGGGGGGTTTGGGACGAGAGAGAAGGCGAGTTTTTAAGTTATATTTGCGAGGGCAAAAGGGTACCCCGGTAATTCTGGCACGGGGAAAAGGGGGAAGGGTGCCTTACTGGGGGGTTTGGGACGAGAGAGAAGGCGAGTTTTTAAGTTATATTTGCGAGGGCAAAAGGGTACCTCGGTAATTCTGGCACGGGGAAAAGGGGGAGGGGTGCCTTACTGGGGGGTTTGGGACGAGAAATAGAGGCGACTTTTTAAGTTATTTTGGCGAGGGAAAAAGGGTACCCCGTTAATTCTGGCATGGGGAAAAGGGGGAGGGGTGCCTTACTGGGGGGTTTGGGACGAGAGAGAAGGCGAGTTTTTAAGTTATATTTGCGAGGGCAAAAGGGTACCTCGGTAATTCTGGCACGGGGAAAAGGGGGAGGGGTGCCTTACTGGGGGGTTTGGAACGAGAAATAGAGGCGACTTTTTAAGTAATTTTGGCGAGGGAAAAAGGGTACCCCGGTAATTCTGGCATGGGGAAAAGGGGGAAGGGCGCCTTACTGGGGGGTTTGGGATGAGAAATAGAGGCGACTTTTTAAGTTATTTTGGCGAGGGAAAAAGGGTACCCCGGTAAATCTGGCATGGGGAAAAGGGGGAGGGGTGCCTTACTGGGGGGTTTGGGACGAGAGAGAAGGAGAGTTTTTAAGTTATATTTGCGAGGGCAAAAGGGTACCTCGGTAATTCTGGCACGGGGAAAAGGGCGAGGGGTGCCTTACTGGGGGGTTTGGGACGAGAGAGAAGGCGAGTTTTTAAGTTATATTTGCGAGGGCAAAAGGGTACCTCGGTAATTCTGGCACGGGGAAAAGGGGGAGGGGTGCCTTACTGGGGGGTTTAAGACGAGAAATAGAGGCGACTTTTTAAGTTATTTTGGCGAGGGCAAAAGGGTACCCCGGTAATTCTGGCATGGGGAAAAGGGGGAAGGGTGCCTAACTGGGGGGTTTGGGACGAGAGAGAAGGCGAGTTTTTAAGTTATATTTGCGAGGGCAAAAGGGTACCCCGGTAATTCTGGCACGGGGAAAAGGGGGAAGGGTGCCTTACTGGGGGGGGGTTTGGGACGAGAGAGATGGCGAGTTTTTAAGTTATATTTGCGAGGGCAAAAGGGTACCTCGGTAATTCTGGCACGGGGAAAAGGGGGAGGGGTGCCTTACTGGGGGGTTTGGGACGAGAAATACAGGCGACTTTTTAAGTTATTTTGGCGAGGGAAAAAGGGTACCCCGTTAATTCTGGCATGGGGAAAAGGGGGAGGGGTGCCTTACTGGGGGATTTGGGACGAGAGAGAAGGCGAGTTTTTAAGTTATATTTGCGAGGGCAAAAGGGTACCTCGGTAATTCTGGCACGGGGAAAAGGGGGAGGGGTGCCTAACTGGGGGGTTTGGGACGAGAAATAGAGGCGACTTTTTAAGTTATATTGGCGAGGGCAAAAGGGTACCCCGGTAATTCTGGCACGGGGAAAAGGGGGAGGGGTGCCTTACTGGGGGGTTTGGGACGAGAGAGAAGGCGAGTTTTTAAGTTATATTTGCGAGGGCAAAAGGGTACCCCGGTAATTCTGGCATGGGGAAAATGGGGAGGGGTGCCTTACTGGGGGGTTTGGGACGAGAAATACAGGCGACTTTTTAAGTTATTTTGGCGAGGGAAAAAGGGTACCCCGTTAATTCTGGCATGGGGAAAAGGGGGAAGGGTGCCTTACTGGGGGGTTTGGGACGAGAGAGAAGGCGAGGTTTTAAGTTATATTCGCGAGGGCAAAAGGGTACCCCGGTAATTCTGGCACGGGGAAAAGGGGGAAGGGTGCCTTACTGGGGGGGGGTTTGGGACGAGAGAGATGGCGAGTTTTTAAGTTATATTTGCGAGGGCAAAAGGGTACCTCGGTAATTCTGGCACGGGGAAAAGGGGGAGGGGTGCCTTACTGGGGGGTTTGGGACGAGAGAGAAGGCGAGTTTTTAAGTTATATTTGCGAGGGCAAAAGGGTACCCCGGTAATTCTGGCATGGGGAAAATGGGGAGGGGTGCCTTACTGGGGGGTTTGGGACGAGAGAGAAGGAGAGTTTTTAAGTTATATTTGCGAGGGTAAAAGGGTACCTCGGTAATTCTGGCACGGGGAAAAGGGGGAGGGGTGCCTTACTGGGGGGTTTGGGACGAGAGAGAAGGAGAGTTTTTAAGTTATATTTGCGAGGGCAAAAGGGTACCTCGGTAATTCTGGCACGGGGAAAAGGGGGAAGGGTGCCTTACTGGGGGGTTTGGGACGAGAGAGAAGGAGTGTTTTTAAGTTATATTTGCGAGGGCAAAAGGGTACCTCGGTAATTCTGGCACGGGGAAAAGGGGGAGGGGTGCCTTACTGGGGGGTTTGGGACGAGAGAGAAGGAGAGTTTTTAAGTTATATTTGCGAGGGCAAAAGGGTACCCCGGTAATTCTGGCACGGGGAAAAGGGGGAAGGGTGCCTTACTGGGGGTTTGGGACGAGAAATAGAGGAGACTTTTTAAGTTATTTTGGCGAGGGAAAAAGGGTACCCGGTAATTCTGGCATGGGGAAAAGGAGGAGGGGTGCCTTACTAGGGGTTCTTGGATGAAGTTTAACAGCGCTGATAAAATTATGAAAGGTATACTTTTTAATGTGTAAAAATATTTTAGTAAATTAAATATTTAACACCTTGGGACGAGAAATAGAGGCGACTTTTTAAGTTATTTTGGCGAGGGAAAAAGGGTACCCCGGTAATTCTGGCATGGGGAAAAGGGGGAAGGGTGCCTTACTGGGGGGTTTGGGATGAGAAATAGAGGCGACTTTTTAAGTTATTTTGGCGAGGGAAAAAGAGTACCCCGGTAAATCTGGCATGGGGAAAAGGGGGAGGGGTGCCTTACTGGGGGGTTTGGGACGAGAGAGAAGGCGAGTTTTTAAGTTATATTTGCGAGGGCAAAAGGGTACCCCGGTAATTCTGGCATGGGGAAAATGGAGAGGGGTGCCTTACTGGGGGGTTTGGGACGAGAGAGAAGGAGAGTTTTTAAGTTATATTTGCGAGGGTAAAAGGGTACCTCGGTAATTCTGGCACGGGGAAAAGGGGGAGGGGTGCCTTACTGGGGGGTTTGGGACGAGAGAGAAGGAGAGTTTTTAAGTTATATTTGCGAGGGCAAAAGGGTACCTCGGTAATTCTGGCACGGGGAAAAGGGGGAGGGATGCCTTACTGGGGGGTTTGGGACGAGAGAAAAGGAGAGTTTTTAAGTTATATTTGCGAGGGCAAAAGGGTACCCCGGTAATTTTGGCACGGGGAAAAGGGGGAAGGGTGCCTTACTGGGGGGGTTTGGGACGAGAGAGATGGCGAGTTTTTAAGTTATATTTGCGAGGGCAAAAGGGTACCTCGGTAATTCTGGCACGGGGAAAAGGGGGAGGGGTGCCTTACTGGGGGGTTTGGGACGAGAAATAGAGGCGACTTTTTAAGTTATTTTGGCGAGGGAAAAAGGGTACCCCGTTAATTCTGGCATGGGGAAAAGGGGGAGGGGTGCCTTACTGGGGGGTTTGGGACGAGAGAGAAGGCGAGTTTTTAAGTTATATTTGCGAGGGCAAAAGGGTACCCCGGTAATTCTGGCATGGGGAAAATGGGGAGGGGTGCCTTACTGGGGGGTTTGGGACGAGAGAGAAGGAGAGTTTTTAAGTTATATTTGCGAGGGTAAAAGGGTACCTCGGTAATTCTGGCACGGGGAAAAGGGGGAGGGGTGCCTTACTGGGGGGTTTGGGACGAGAGAGAATGAGAGTTTTTAAGTTATATTTGCGAGGGCAAAAGGGTACCTCGGTAATTCTGGCACGGGGAAAATGGGGAGGGGTGCCTTACTGGGGGGTTTGGGACGAGAGAGAAGGAGTGTTTTTAAGTTATATTTGCGAGGGCAAAAGGGTACCTCGGTAATTCTGGCACATGGAAAAGGGGGAGGGGTGCCTTACTGGGGGGTTTGGGACGAGAGAGAAGGAGAGTTTTTAAGTTATATTTGCGAGGGCAAAAGGGTACCCCGGTAATTCTGGCACGGGGAAAAGGGGGAAGGGTGCCTTACTGGGGGTTTGGGACGAGAAATAGAGGAGACTTTTTAAGTTATTTTGGCGAGGGAAAAAGGGTACCCGGTAATTCTGGCATGGGGAAAAGGAGGAGGGGTGCCTTACTAGGGGTTCTTGGATGAAGTTTAACAGCGCTGATAAAATTATGAAAGGTATACTTTTTAATGTGTAAAAATATTTTAGTAAATTAAATATTTAACACCTTGGGACGAGAAATAGAGGCGAATTTTTAAGTTATTTTGGCGAGGGAAAAAGGGTACCCCGGTAATTCTGGCATGGGGAAAAGGGGGAAGGGTGCCTTACTGGGGGGTTTGGGATGAGAAATAGAGGCGACTTTTTAAGTTATTTTGGCGAGGGAAAAAGAGTACCCCGGTAAATCTGGCATGGGGAAAAGGGGGAGGGGTGCCTTACTGGGGGGTTTGGGACGAGAGAGAAGGCGAGTTTTTAAGTTATATTTGCGAGGGCAAAAGATTACCCCGGTAATTCTGGCATGGGGAAAATGGAGAGGGGTGCCTTACTGGGGGGTTTGGGACGAGAGAGAAGGAGAGTTTTTAAGTTATATTTGCGAGGGTAAAAGGGTACCTCGGTAATTCTGGCACGGGGAAAAGGGGGAGGGGTGCCTTACTGGGGGGTTTGGGACGAGAGAGAAGGAGAGTTTTTAAGTTATATTTGCGAGGGCAAAAGGGTACCTCGGTAATTCTGGCACGGGGAAAAGGGGGAGGGGTGCCTTACTGGGGGGTTTGGGACGAGAGAGAAGGAGAGTTTTTAAGTTATATTTGCGAGGGCAAAAGGGTACCCCGGTAATTTTGGCACGGGGAAAAGGGGGAAGGGTGCCTTACTGGGGGGGTTTTGGACGAGAGAGATGGCGAGTTTTTAAGTTATATTTGCGAGGGCAAAAGGGTACCTCGGTAATTCTGGCACGGGGAAAAGGGGGAGGGGTGCCTTACTGGGGGGTTTGGAACGAGAAATAGAGGCGACTTTTTAAGTTATTTTGGCGAGGGAAAAAGGGTACCCCGTTAATTCTGGCATGGGGAAAAGGGGGAGGGGTGCCTTACTGGGGGGTTTGGGACGAGAGAGAAGGCGAGTTTTTAAGTTATATTTGCGAGGGCAAAAGGGTACCTCGGTAATTCTGGCACGGGGAAAAGGGGGAGGGGTGCCTTACTGGGGGGTTTGGGACGAGAAATAGAGGCGACTTTTTAAGTTATTTTGGCGAGGGAAAAAGGGTACCCCGGTAATTCTGGCATGGGGAAAAAGGGGAAGGGTGCCTTACTGGGGGGTTTGGGATGAGAAATAGAGGCGACTTTTTAAGTTATTTTGGCGAGGGAAAAAGGGTACCCCGGTAAATCTGGCATGGGGAAAAGGGGGAGGGGTGCCTTACTGGGGGGTTTGGGACGAGAGAGAAGGCGAGTTTTTAAGTTATATTTGCGAGGGCAAAAGGGTACCCCGGTAATTCTGGCATGGGGAAAAGGGGGAGGGGTGCCTTACTGGGGGGTTTGGGACGAGAGAGAAGGAGAGTTTTTAAGTTATATTTGCGAGGGCAAAAGGGTACCTCGGTAATTCTGGCACGGGGAAAAGGGGGAGGGGTGCCTTACTGGGGGGTTTGGGACGAGAGAGAAGGCGAGTTTTTAAGTTTTATTTGCGAGGGCAAAAGGGTACCTCGGTAATTCTGGCACGGGGAAAAGGGGGAGGGGTGCCTTACTGGGTGGTTTGGGATGAGAAATAGAGGCGACTTTTTAAGTTATTTTGGCGAGGGCAAAAGGGTACCCCGTTAATTCTGGCATGGGGAAAAGGGGGAGGGGTGCCTTACTGGGGGGTTTGGGACGAGAGAGAAGGCGAGTTTTTAAGTTATATTTGCGAGGGCAAAAGGGTACCTCGGTAATTCTGGCACGGGGAAAAGGGGGAGGGGTGCCTTACTGGGGGGTTTGGGACGAGAGAGAAGGCGAGTTTTTAAGTTATATTTGCGAGGGCAAAAGGGTATCTCGGTAATTCTGGCACGGGGAAAAGGGGGAGGGGTGCCTTACTGGGGGGTTTGGGACGAGAAATAGAGGTGACGTTTTAAGTTATTTTGGCGAGGGAAAAAGGGTACCCCGTTAATTCTGGCATGGGGAAAAGGGGGAGGGGTGCCTTACTGGGGGGTTTGGGACGAGAAATAGAGGTGACGTTTTAAGTTATTTTGGCGAGGGAAAAAGGGTACCCCGTTAATTCTGGCATGGGGAAAAGGGGGAGGGGTGCCTTACTGGGGGGTTTGGGACGAGAGAGAAGGAGAGTTTTTAAGTTATATTTGCGAGGGCAAAAGGGTACCTCGGTAATTCTGGCACGGGGAAAATGGGGAGGGGTGCCTTACTGGGGGGTTTGGGACGAGAGAGAAGGAGTGTTTTTAAGTTATATTTGCGAGGGCAAAAGGGTACCTCGGTAATTCTGGCACATGGAAAAGGGGGAGGGGTGCCTTACTGGGGGGTTTGGGACGAGAGAGAAGGAGAGTTTTTAAGTTATATTTGCGAGGGCAAAAGGGTACACTGGTAATTCTGGCACGGGGAAAAGGGGGAAGGGTGCCTTACTGGGGGTTTGGGACGAGAAATAGAGGAGACTTTTTAAGTTATTTTGGCGAGGGAAAAAGGGTACCCGGTAATTCTGGCATGGGGAAAAGGAGGAGGGGTGCCTTACAAGGGGTTCTTGGATGAAGTTTAACAGCGCTGATAAAATTATGAAAGGTATACTTTTTAATGTGTAAAAATATTTTAGTAAATTAAATATTTAACACCTTGGGACGAGAAATAGAGGCGACTTTTTAAGTTATTTTGGCGAGGGAAAAAGGGTACCCCGGTAATTCTGGCATGGGGAAAAGGGGGAAGGGTGCCTTACTGGGGGGTTTGGGATGAGAAATAGAGGCGACTTTTTAAGTTATTTTGGCGAGGGAAAAAGAGTACCCCGGTAAATCTGGCATGGGGAAAAGGGGGAGGGGTGCCTTACTGGGGGGTTTGGGACGAGAGAGAAGGCGAGTTTTTAAGTTATATTTGCGAGGGCAAAAGGGTACCCCGGTAATTCTGGCATGGGGAAAATGGAGAGGGGTGCCTTACTGGGGGGTTTGGGACGAGAGAGAAGGAGAGTTTTTAAGTTATATTTGCGAGGGTAAAAGGGTACCTCGGTAATTCTGGCACGGGGAAAAGGGGGAGGGGTGCCTTACTGGGGGGTTTGGGACGAGAGAGAAGGAGAGTTTTTAAGTTATATTTGCGAGGGCAAAAGGGTACCTCGGTAATTCTGGCACGGGGAAAAGGGGGAGGGGTGCCTTACTGGGGGGTTTGGGACGAGAGAGAAGGAGAGTTTTTAAGTTATATTTGCGAGGGCAAAAGGGTACCCCGGTAATTTTGGCACGGGGAAAAGGGGGAAGGGTGCCTTACTGGGGGGGTTTTGGACGAGAGAGATGGCGAGTTTTTAAGTTATATTTGCGAGGGCAAAAGGGTACCTCGGTAATTCTGGCACGGGGAAAAGGGGGAGGGGTGCCTTACTGGGGGGTTTGGAACGAGAAATAGAGGCGACTTTTTAAGTTATTTTGGCGAGGGAAAAAGGGTACCCCGTTAATTCTGGCATGGGGAAAAGGGGGAGGGGTGCCTTACTGGGGGGTTTGGGACGAGAGAGAAGGCGAGTTTTTAAGTTATATTTGCGAGGGCAAAAGGGTACCTCGGTAATTCTGGCACGGGGAAAAGGGGGAGGGGTGCCTTACTGGGGGGTTTGGGACGAGAAATAGAGGCGACTTTTTAAGTTATTTTGGCGAGGGAAAAAGGGTACCCCGGTAATTCTGGCATGGGGAAAAAGGGGAAGGGTGCCTTACTGGGGGGTTTGGGATGAGAAATAGAGGCGACTTTTTAAGTTATTTTGGCGAGGGAAAAAGGGTACCCCGGTAAATCTGGCATGGGGAAAAGGGGGAGGGGTGCCTTACTGGGGGGTTTGGGACGAGAGAGAAGGCGAGTTTTTAAGTTATATTTGCGAGGGCAAAAGGGTACCCCGGTAATTCTGGCATGGGGAAAAGGGGGAGGGGTGCCTTACTGGGGGGTTTGGGACGAGAGAGAAGGAGAGTTTTTAAGTTATATTTGCGAGGGCAAAAGGGTACCTCGGTAATTCTGGCACGGGGAAAAGGGGGAGGGGTGCCTTACTGGGGGGTTTGGGACGAGAGAGAAGGCGAGTTTTTAAGTTTTATTTGCGAGGGCAAAAGGGTACCTCGGTAATTCTGGCACGGGGAAAAGGGGGAGGGGTGCCTTACTGGGTGGTTTGGGACGAGAAATAGAGGCGACTTTTTAAGTTATTTTGGCGAGGGCAAAAGGGTACCCCGTTAATTCTGGCATGGGGAAAAGGGGGAGGGGTGCCTTACTGGGGGGTTTGGGACGAGAGAGAAGGCGAGTTTTTAAGTTATATTTGCGAGGGCAAAAGGGTACCTCGGTAATTCTGGCACGGGGAAAAGGGGGAGGGGTGCCTTACTGGGGGGTTTGGGACGAGAGAGAAGGCGAGTTTTTAAGTTATATTTGCGAGGGCAAAAGGGTATCTCGGTAATTCTGGCACGGGGAAAAGGGGGAGGGGTGCCTTACTGGGGGGTTTGGGACGAGAAATAGAGGTGACGTTTTAAGTTATTTTGGCGAGGGAAAAAGGGTACCCCGTTAATTCTGGCATGGGGAAAAGGGGGAGGGGTGCCTTACTGGGGGGTTTGGGACGAGAAATAGAGGTGACGTTTTAAGTTATTTTGGCGAGGGAAAAAGGGTACCCCGTTAATTCTGGCATGGGGAAAAGGGGGAGGGGTGCCTTACTGGGGGGTTTGGGACGAGAGAGAAGGCGAGTTTTTAAGTTATATTTGCGAGGGCAAAAGGGTACCCCGGTAATTCTGGCATGGGGAAAAGGGGGAAGGGTGCCTTACTGGGGGGTTTGGGACGAGAGAGAAGGCGAGTTTTTAAGTTATATTTGCGAGGGCAAAAGGGTACCCCGGTAATTCTGGCACGGGGAAAAGGGGGAAGGGTGCCTTACTGGGGGGGGGTTGGGACGAGAGAGATGGCGAGTTTTTAAGTTATATTTGCGAGGGCAAAAGGGTAGCTCGGTAATTCTGGCACGGGGAAAAGGGGGAGGGGTGCCTTACTGGGGGGTTTGGGACGAGAAATAGAGGTGACGTTTTAAGTTATTTTGGCGAGGGAAAAAGGGTACCCCGTTAATTCTGGCATGGGGAAAAGGGGGAGGGGTGCCTTACTGGGGGGTTTGGGACGAGAAATAGAGGTGACGTTTTAAGTTATTTTGGCGAGGGAAAAAGGGTACCCCGTTAATTCTGGCATGGGGAAAAGGGGGAGGGGTGCCTTACTGGGGGGTTTGGGACGAGAGAGAAGGCGAGTTTTTAAGTTATATTTGCGAGGGCAAAAGGGTACCTCGGTAATTCTGGCACGGGGAAAAGGGGGAGGGGTGCCTTACTGGGGGGTTTGGGACGAGAGAGAAGGCGAGTTTTTAAGTTATATTTGCGAGGGCAAAAGGGTACCCCGGTAATTCTGGCATGGGGAAAAGGGGGAAGGGTGCCTTACTGGGGGGTTTGGGACGAGAGAGAAGGCGAGTTTTTAAGTTATATTTGCGAGGGCAAAAGGGTACCCCGGTAATTCTGGCACGGGGAAAAGGGGGAAGGGCGCCTTACTGGGGGGTTTGGGATGAGAAATAGAGGCGACTTTTTAAGTTATTTTGGCGAGGGAAAAAGGGTACCCCGGTAAATCTGGCATGGGGAAAAGGGGGAGGGGTGCCTTACTGGGGGGTTTGGGACGAGAGAGAAGGCGAGTTTTTAAGTTATATTTGCGAGGGCAAAAGGGTACCCCGGTAATTCTGGCACGGGGAAAAGGGGGAGGGGTGCCTTACTGGGGGGTTTGGGACGAGAGAGAAGGAGAGTTTTTAAGTTATATTTGCGAGGGCAAAAGGGTACCTCGGTAATTCTGGCACGGGGAAAAGGGCGAGGGGTGCCTTACTGGGGGGTTTGGGACGAGAGAGAAGGCGAGTTTTTAAGTTATATTTGCGAGGGCAAAAGGGTACCTCGGTAATTCTGGCACGGGGAAAAGGGGGAGGGGTGCCTTACTGGGGGGTTTGGGACGAGAAATAGAGGCGACTTTTTAAGTTATTTTGGCGAGGGCAAAAGTGTACCCCGGTAATTCTGGCATGGGGAAAAGGGGGAAGGGTGCCTTACTGGGGGGTTTGGGACGAGAGAGAAGGCGAGTTTTTAAGTTATATTTGCGAGGGCAAAAGGGTACCCCGGTAATTCTGGCACGGGGAAAAGGGGGAAGGGCGCCTTACTGGGGGGTTTGGGATGAGAAATAGAGGCGACTTTTTAAGTTATTTTGGCGAGGGAAAAAGGGTACCCCGGTAAATCTGGCATGGGGAAAAGGGGGAGGGGTGCCTTACTGGGGGGTTTGGGACGAGAGAGAAGGCGAGTTTTTAAGTTATATTTGCGAGGGCAAAAGGGTACCCCGGTAATTCTGGCACGGGGAAAAGGGGGAGGGGTGCCTTACTGGGGGGTTTGGGACGAGAGAGAAGGAGAGTTTTTAAGTTATATTTGCGAGGGCAAAAGGGTACCTCGGTAATTCTGGCACGGGGAAAAGGGCGAGGGGTGCCTTACTGGGGGGTTTGGGACGAGAGAGAAGGCGAGTTTTTAAGTTATATTTGCGAGGGCAAAAGGGTACCTCGGTAATTCTGGCACGGGGAAAAGGGGGAGGGGTGCCTTACTGGGGGGTTTGGGACGAGAAATAGAGGCGAATTTTTAAGTTATTTTGGCGAGGGCAAAAGGGTACCCCGGTAATTCTGGCATGGGGAAAAGGGGGAAGGGTGCCTAACTGGGGGGTTTGGGACGAGAGAGAAGGCGAGTTTTTAAGTTATATTTGCGAGGGCAAAAGGGTACCCCGGTAATTCTGGCACGGGGAAAAGGGGGAAGGGTGCCTTACTGGGGGGGGTTTGGGACGAGAGAGATGGCGAGTTTTTAAGTTATATTTGCGAGGGCAAAAGGGTACCTCGGTAATTCTGGCACGGGGAAAAGGGGGAGGGGTGCCTTACTGGGGGGTTTGGGACGAGAAATACAGGCGACTTTTTAAGTTATTTTGGCGAGGGAAAAAGGGTACCCCGTTAATTCTGGCATGGGGAAAAGGGGGAGGGGTGCCTTACTGGGGGGTTTGGGACGAGAGAGAAGGCGAGTTTTTAAGTTATATTTGCGAGGGCAAAAGGGTACCTCGGTAATTCTGGCACGGGGAAAAGGGGGAGGGGTGCCTTACTGGGGGGTTTGGGACGAGAAATAGAGGCGACTTTTTAAGTTATATTGGCGAGGGCAAAAGGGTACCCCGGTAATTCTGGCATGGGGAAAAGGGGGAAGGGTGCCTTACTGGGGGGTTTGGGACGAGAGAGAAGGCGAGGTTTTAAGTTATATTTGCGAGGGCAAAAGGGTACCCCGGTAATTCTGGCACGGGGAAAAGGGGGAAGGGTGCCTTACTGGGGGGGGGGTTTGGGACGAGAGAGATGGCGAGTTTTTAAGTTATATTTGCGAGGGCAAAAGGGTACCTCGGTAATTCTGGCACGGGGAAAAGGGGGAGGGGTGCCTTACTGGGGGGTTTGGGACGAGAGAGAAGGCGAGTTTTTAAGTTATATTTGCGAGGGCAAAAGGGTACCCCGGTAATTCTGGCATGGGGAAAATGGGGAGGGGTGCCTTACTGGGGGGTTTGGGACGAGAGAGAAGGAGAGTTTTTAAGTTATATTTGCGAGGGTAAAAGGGTACCTCGGTAATTCTGGCACGGGGAAAAGGGGGAGGGGTGCCTTACTGGGGGGTTTGGGACGAGAGAGAAGGAGAGTTTTTAAGTTATATTTGCGAGGGCAAAAGGGTACCTCGGTAATTCTGGCACGGGGAAAAGGGGGAGGGGTGCCTTACTGGGGGGTTTGGGACGAGAGAGAAGGAGTGTTTTTAAGTTATATTTGCGAGGGCAAAAGGGTACCTCGGTAATTCTGGCACGGGGAAAAGGGGGAGGGGTGCCTTACTGGGGGGTTTGGGACGAGAGAGAAGGAGAGTTTTTAAGTTATATTTGCGAGGGCAAAAGTGTACCCCGGTAATTCTGGCACGGGGAAAAGGGGGAAGGGTGCCTTACTGGGGGTTTGGGACGAGAAATAGAGGAGACTTTTTAAGTTATTTTGGCGAGGGAAAAAGGGTACCCGGTAATTCTGGCATGGGGAAAAGGAGGAGGGGTGCCTTACTAGGGGTTCTTGGATGAAGTTTAACAGCGCTGATAAAATTATGAAAGGTATACTTTTTAATGTGTAAAAATATTTTAGTAAATTAAATATTTAACACCTTGGGACGAGAAATAGAGGCGACTTTTTAAGTTATTTTGGCGAGGGAAAAAGGGTACCCCGGTAATTCTGGCATGGGGAAAAGGGGGAAGGGTGCCTTACTGGGGGGTTTGGGATGAGAAATAGAGGCGACTTTTTAAGTTATTTTGGCGAGGGAAAAAGGGTACCCCGTTAATTCTGGCATGGGGAAAAGGGGGAGGGGTGCCTTACTGGGGGGTTTGGGACGAGAAATAGAGGTGACGTTTTAAGTTATTTTGGCGAGGGAAAAAGGGTACCCCGTTAATTCTGGCATGGGGAAAAGGGGGAGGGGTGCCTTACTGGGGGGTTTGGGACGAGAGAGAAGGCGAGTTTTTAAGTTATATTTGCGAGGGCAAAAGGGTACCTCGGTAATTCTGGCACGGGGAAAAGGGGGAGGGGTGCCTTACTGGGGGGTTTGGGACGAGAGAGAAGGCGAGTTTTTAAGTTATATTTGCGAGGGCAAAAGGGTACCCCGGTAATTCTGGCATGGGGAAAAGGGGGAAGGGTGCCTTACTGGGGGGTTTGGGACGAGAGAGAAGGCGAGTTTTTAAGTTATATTTGCGAGGGCAAAAGGGTACCCCGGTAATTCTGGCACGGGGAAAAGGGGGAAGGGTGCCTTACTGGGGGGGGGTTGGGACGAGAGAGATGGCGAGTTTTTAAGTTATATTTGCGAGGGCAAAAGGGTAGCTCGGTAATTCTGGCACGGGGAAAAGGGGGAGGGGTGCCTTACTGGGGGGTTTGGGACGAGAAATAGAGGCGACTTTTTAAGTTATTTTGGCGAGGGAAAAAGGGTACCCCGTTAATTCTGGCATGGGGAAAAGGGGGAGGGGTGCCTTACTGGGGGGTTTGGGACGAGAGAGAAGGCGAGTTTTTAAGTTATATTTGCGAGGGCAAAAGGGTACCTCGGTAATTCTGGCACGGGGAAAAGGGGGAGGGGTGCCTTACTGGGGGGTTTGGGACGAGAAATAGAGGCGACTTTTTAAGTTATTTTGGCGAGGGAAAAAGGGTACAACGGTAATTCTGGCATGGGGAAAAGGGGGAAGGGTGCCTTACTGGGGGGTTTGGGATGAGAAATAGAGGCGACTTTTTAAGTTATTTTGGCGAGGGAAAAAGGGTACCCCGGTAAATCTGGCATGGGGAAAAGGGGGAGGGGTGCCTTACTGGGGGGTTTGGGACGAGAGAGAAGGCGAGTTTTTAAGTTATATTTGCGAGGGCAAAAGGGTACCCCGGTAATTCTGGGATGGGGAAAATGGGGAGGGGTGCCTTACTGGGGGGTTTGGGACGAGAGAGAAGGAGAGTTTTTAAGTTATATTTGCGAGGGTAAAAGGGTACCTCGGTAATTCTGGCACGGGGAAAAGGGGGAGGGGTGCCTTACTGGGGGGTTTGGGACGAGAGAGATGGAGAGTTTTTAAGTTATATTTGCGAGGGCAAAAGGGTACCTCGGTAATTCTGGCACGGGGAAAAGGGGGAGGGGTGCCTTACTGGGGGGTTTGGGACGAGAGAGAAGGAGAGTTTTTAAGTTATATTTGCGAGGGCAAAAGGGTACCTCGGTAATTCTGGCACGGGGAAAAGGGGGAGGGGTGCCTTACTGGGGGGTTTGGGACGAGAGAGAAGGAGAGTTTTTAAGTTATATTTGCGAGGGCAAAAGGGTACCCCGGTAATTCTGGCACGGGGAAAAGGGGGAAGGGTGCCTTACTTGGGGTTTGGGACGAGAAATAGAGGCGACTTTTTAAGTTATTTTGGCGAGGGAAAAAGGGTACCCGGTAATTCTGGCATGGGGAAAAGGGGGAGGGGTGCCTTACTAGGGGTTCTTGGATGAAGTTTAACAGCGCTGATAAAATTATGAAAGGTATACTTTTTAATGTGTAAAAATATTTTAGTAAATTAAATATTTAACACCTTTTAAAATAGGAAAGAGTATGAATGGAAAATGTATTTCATAATATTCAAAATATCGGGGAAATAATTTGATTGTTTTTCTAAAAACGTCACCTTATCATGAAATACAATTTATAGGAATTCTACAAAGAATCATAAGTAAGTTAAAGAATTGACAAGGTAAATAATTCAAGATAATGCATCTGAGAAAATTATATTAATTTGAGGTGAACTATATATTTAAAACTTAGTTTGTACAAATGTTACCAGGAAACTAAAGAGGTAACACTTGGAATGTTTAAGGTTCCATTGGGACGGTGATAAGAAAGCGCGTCGAGAAAAAGGCGGGGCTTTACGTCAAGTGTAAGACAAATTCATTGGCTCGAGGTTTGACGCGAAAAGAATGAGTCGTCATGGTAACAAATAGGCGATTTTCCCGCGCAAAAAAAGGCTTATAAAACAATGGATTTAAAAACCTCAATTTGTTATCGTACTTAATATTTTGAAATATTTATTATGTTCTTCGCAAAGTGTAGTGAAACCTAATTTCAGGTATTTGTATGGTTATAAAAGAGATAATGTAATCGGGTAAGCTAATAATTTAATAACCATGACTAGGCTTAATGACGAGTTTTCGTCGAATTATGGTAGAAAGGCGCGCGAGTTTTTATCGTGAGTTTTCCCGCTTTAAGACACGCCCATTTCTGCGAGCTTCATCACGGCCGTAAAAATCTTCCTTAGACATTCCAAAAATATATCTATATAGTTTCCTAATTTTACTTATCCTACTAGAACAACTGTGATAGAGATAAATCTTAAATTTATTGGTTTATTAATTTATTTAATATAAATATTAAATTTATGTCAAATTAAAACAATGAAAAAAAAATGCCCAGATGACTTTAAACATAGGATATCATACATTGAATTGGGAATAATACTGCTAGAATTACAATTACGATTTCGTTTGCCATGGTTACGCGGGACCTGTTCTGAAAAGACTGTACGACATTTATCTTCATAATTAGGTGGTAGCGCTATCTATATTTTGTAAAGTTATATGGCTAAAAATAAATAATTATTAGCTAACTCACCGTAACTTGAGTTAAAAAGGATCGTGTTGACAGAATAAAATTATTTTTAAACAACTTCAAAGGTTTGTTTGTTACGAGTAATCATACATTTCAATTTCGCGTCAGATTCGCGAAAAAATTAAATTGCAATATAGTTTCCACCACTAGAGACAGATGCCGCCACGGTAGGACGATAAAGTTGATAAAGTCTTCTTACTAGGTGGTTTTTTTTCGCCTGTTCTGGGTTTTTTGAGAAGGTTAAAAAGTGTAGCCATATGACGTCATTTTACTTCAATTCTGTCTTGACGAAAAAAAACGAGTTGGAGTAGGAAGGGAGTAGTTAAAGGTTAAAGGTTATTTATAAAAAGTTTCCCATCATATTTTCGTGCAACGAAATTTAAGCAGACGACAAAACTAGATTACTCCCTCTACACCTCCTTTCGAGGAGGAGTAAAAAGTGTAACCCTAATACTACGGAACAAGGGAACAAAATTCGGGACAGGGTAAATCTTAACCCGAGAACAGGCGAATAAAACGTCTTAGGGTAAAAAGTTTACACTTTTTGTCCTCGGACAAGCGAAAAAAAACCACCTAGTGAACGAAATTGGTCCCGCGCCAGCCAGATTTAGTTGTACCTCTATTTATTCCCAACTCAATGATTTCATACCTTACTGTTTATAATTGTGTTTATGTTGTTATTATAATTGTGGCCGCTAGCCGCCATCTCGGTCTAAAGACGCCATTTTATTTTTAAGGCCCGAAAGCCACCCGGTGACTACCTCCGGTACTACTTTGTTTTTCAAATACGTCATAATACTAAGAACCAATGGAAAGCACCCGCGGTTTTTGAACTGTCGCAGAAGGATCTACCATCAAAATAACATGGGTTCAACGAGAAATGGAATACTTCCCCCGAAGGGGTTTATTACGAACTTCTGGATATACTAAATAGGTTAGGCCATAAGCCTATCGTAATGTCCCCATAAGCAAAGGTCGAGGCCAAATTTTGGACGATCACGTTATTAAGAGGTAGGTATTCAAAATCTGCACCTCCTACTAAGTGGCTACGTCCTCAACTAGGCATTCCCCAAATGAATTTCGCGCGTTGCATGATGAATGCGCAGAAGGCGTGCGCGAACGTTTTTAAACATAGAACCACGCGGCCGTAGCCAAGGCTTATTCACAATTTTATCACTTTCAAACTTAAAATTAACACTTATCGTTGCAAAATGATTCATCAGAACGTAAAACTGGCTATTAGCATATGTAACATAATTACTCATAAGTATGCCACTAGCTCTATTTCTTCACTAACGGTTTGTTTCACAGATATTGCGTCATCCGTACCCTACGTAATATTTGACGTCATCGAATCTCAAATGCCGATTATGCTGTCGCCCAATTAGCTCTACGTCTGATAAACCGACGGCCATTGTTTTAGTAAACAAACCGGTTTGAACAACCAAGGCTTAGCCGCTTAGGAGCTAAAATGAACTACAAAATAGTGTCAAGTTCTGTTAATGTAATTAATTTGCAAATTAATGAAGTTCTCGGAGACTAACGTTCTAAAATAAATTTGCATGTCCAAATAAAAGAAGCAGGTTTATTGGAAAAAAGAGTTGAAATTCAGGTTGAGCTTTTCTGGCGCATCTACAAGTTTGGAATCTTTGCAGATTCTTTAATTCTTTTGAGCCCAGGCCTAACTCTTCTAGGCTTGATATGGGTTTTAATAACGCTGGTGGAATATCCCACTTCGACGACTTGTTCCATTTTCGGAAAGCGATCACTTATTGGTCATTTTCCCCAACCTTTTATTTTTCTAAATTGCTCATAATTTAACTTCATCCACACAAACCGAGCGAGTTTATAAATTGCAATAAAGCTCATTGGGCTGAGTAAAATTCCGACGCAAAAAATTTCCTTCTCAATTTAGAGGTTTTACATTGGCTTAAATAAATATGTTACTAGCCAATAGTGTGACTCCCAAAATTACTAGGATGAATAAAAAGGTTAAAATCTAACATAGTCCACCTTTTTACTGGTTCGTGGTGAAACCAACCGTTAGTGAAGATTTTTGAATGTAATAAAGGTACAGTGGCATACTTATGAGTAATTATGTTACATATGCTATTAGAAATAAGAGTTGTTTCTGAAGGTATTTATTTTTCAAATTTGAGATTTCGACGCGTTTTGTGTGGTATTTATCAACCCGAGCGTGGCTGCTCTACCAAGTAAGATAATATTTTAGATGTAGAAATATTGAAAACGAAGATGGCGCTACTGCCCTATCGTCGTACGTTCATTTTCTTATCTCCAGGACAACGCCGTTAACATGGGCCCCTATGGTAGACCTTTGCTTACGGGGACCTATGATAGGCTTATGGTAAGGCCTATTTGAAAATGTGATCAAACCTTGGTGCGCCCATTTGGTACCGACAAGCCCATCAGCTCTTGGCTCACGGACTAGTAAGTTAAGTAGCTTGTGCCGGCAGCGAGCGTATTATTATTAACCTACGATAAGTTTGTTTTGGCTTTTTTCCGCTGGGTGTCTCTGTTGGTAGGGTGCCTAAGGTATAAAATGCCGCTGATTTTACAGCGATTGAGATTGACACTGAAACGGCCAAAGAGAAGTAATACTATTTTAGAGTGTTTAAACGTATTTAGTAGTTAGAAGTGTTGTTCATTTTATTTAGGGCCGCTATTTAGAAAAGCTGGTCGCGTTCCCTATTAAGCCTAGGTTGAAATTATGAAATAGAGAAATATAACATCAAATTAATTTACTAAATTATACTATATTGATTAAACAACTAAGTCTCGTCTTAATTTTTTTGAAACCAAGGCTTAATGAACTTAAAAAAACAGATTTAAATTCTCAGAATCTGTAGTGAATATTAATATAGTTTAAATAGATTGAAGATGGTAATTCAGTAGAATTAATGAGGCTCTATGTTAAAGTTCGGTTTAATTAGTGCCTTGAATTTCAAATTTTATTTATATTCCTGCTATTTCCCTGCTAATTAATGAAGTGTATATTACCTTCAGCAAAGATAATATAACTACGTACCCTAGATTCGAAATCACGGCGTTTCTAGATAGCGCGTTTTCTCGTGAGGCTTTTACCGAGTTCGCGCAGGAAGTCGGAAAAATCGGGCTCCATAGCAGGGTGAGAAATAAGGAATTTCAATAGATATCCCAAGATTATATTACTCACCTTTAGTTTTCTATCGTTTAGAAACATTTTTGGAGCTACAGGCATGACCCATTATTGTTTTAAAACAATATAATGCAAAAATATCTGCTATCTTGAAAACCGCAATTCAAAAACCATGGCGCAATTTCCACTAAAACTTTACGTTTTAACTAGATGTCGGTAGCCCTGCCAGCTCCATGGAGGCAGTTTTTAGGGACTTCCGCCGGGAACTCAGTAAGAGCCTGCGTTACGTGAAAGGAGCTTGCTTTCGAATCTAGGGTACGTAGTTATATTATCTTTGCCTTCAGTTAGGGTTATTAGTAAGAGCATAAGTGTATAATATTTTTGCATAAGTGTGACGATTCCTATTCTTCACAAGCAAAAAACAGACGGGCTTCGTCGCCGTTTTGCGTCCGCTTGTTAACGCGTCACACGTAGCCTTTGACCGCGCCTCGCTAGGGGGATATTTTTTTCTTGTGATGACGTCACTCCGTTACTAGCTCTCAGTAATATATTCCCCAAAGTGACAAACTTATCGAATAACATTATAGACTTATGGTAAGAGTTACGTGTAAAGTTAAATGGGTATAAGTTACTGTGTTTACATGCAACCCATAGTTCATCGAATGTGAATATTCAAGCACATGCCAAATTTCCAATCGTGTGTAAATTGTACAATTAGCCTTTTCAATTTACATAGTGCCACGTAGCGGTCAAGTTGGTCAACAGGAGAATCTTAAACTGCTAAGCCACGAAAATCCAGCAGTTTATAAACTTCTCACGTTGGCCACTACGTGGCGGTATGTAAATTGAAAAGGCTAATGGCCAGGAATTAATATAAAGGTACCACGTGTTCGCGCATGCGCAGACCTAGGAGCAACAAACAAGAAGAACGCAGCTAGCCTAGCCGGGAGTAGTGGCTCACTCAGGGCCGTAGCTAGAGAAAATGGCGCCAGGGGCGAGCTGCAATTTTGGCGCCCCCTAATATAATAATATGGACCAATTTTGGCGCCCCTATACCCTTTCGCGCGCACGGCGTCCGGGGCGGCCGCCCAGCCCTAGCTACGACCCTGGGCTCACTCCTGTAATCCCAGGCGTCCGGGAGGCAGAGTTTGTGGATAGCCGTATGAGGACGACTACCAATCACCTAACGGGTGGTCAAAATACTTCCGCCACGGGTGTCCCCACCCCTGTCCTCATGTATCCCCCTGTTGGCGTGGCCGTTACACATATCTCGCCCTGATTAATCAGTTGGTGTCTTCGCCGGGCTCGCGGTCTTCTCAGACTCAATCAGCCCTTTCTTCTTTGAATAATAAAAAAAAAAACGCAGCTAGCCTTTAAACACGCTAAGGCAGTGTTGTGTACAAATTTCATTGGACGAGCCTTTACGCTGAACGTTTTACGGAAAGGGGGAAGGCAATTTCCGAATTTTCCCCTTCCGACGGCAGCAGGCGCTAAAGCGTCTAACCAATGAAAAATGTACGCAAGAAAATGCACGACTTTTGACGGGTTGCGTTCTCCTTGCTGCGTTTGTTGCTCCTAGGCGCAGACGATGTGCGGGGTTACAAACCCGAGTCTATAAAAATTTTACGAATAATAAACAAGACTGATGTTTTCAGTTTCTTTCAAATATTTAATGTTTTTCAATCAAACGAAGGCAGTTTTATAAAAATATTTGAATTTGTTCTTTTTTACTTTAAAATCAGCCAAAAACATTGTACACACAAGAAACATTTAAATTCAATCATCCGAACAAATATTTTCTTACATTCCATCATTGACTTTTAAATTTCCTTCATAAAGCAACGGGTGGTAATCTATTTGGATAAATTTTCTTATTTCTACTTTGGATAATAGATGGCCATAGGAGTCAAATATTTTCCAATTTAAATTAAAGCAAGAATACCAACTTAGCAATATAGATGGCAGCAGCGGGCAAATTAATGAACTGATAGACGATAAGCAAGGGGCGGCTTTAATAGGTGGTTTTTATCCGCTTGTCCGGGGACAAAAAATGTAAACTTTTTACCCTAAAACATTTTATTCGCCTGTTCTCGGGGTAAGATTTACCCTGTCCCGAATTTTATTCGCTTGTTCCAGAGCTCTAAGGTTACACTTTTTACTCCTCCTCGAAAGGAGGTGTAGAGGGAGTAACCTAGCTTTGTCGTCTGCTTAAATTTCGTTAAACCTCTTCACACGGGGCCAGCTTTTTATAAAGAACCTTTAACTACTATCTTTTTTCGTCAAGATAGAATTGGAGTAAAATGACGTCATAGGGCTACACTTCTTAACCTGCTCAAAAAACCCAGAACAGGCGAAAAAAAACCACCTAATGTAGTACCTGGATAGTACGATAGATGTCGTTTTCTAGTCTCTCGAATTTAACAGTAACCGTTAACCGTATTATGACCGAGGCTTAGCGACGGGTTGTTTTATAGTGTAATAAAGAAAAACATGTAGGTCACGATGCCAGCTAGGAGTGTGGGGGGTGCAGTGTTAGTTGCTCCTAGATGTCAGTGATTAATTTCCACGCTGCTGCCATCTATATTGCAATTTGGCATTAAATAAAATACCTTCCGGTGCAAAATTTTTTCCTGATTTTGAACTTGCGAGTGATAGAAGAAAACATAAAACTAAACGTTAATTCAATGAATGTAAAACTAAATTTATTAATCCTATGGTAATGGTGAATTATTAAAAATATATATGTAACAAAGATAACGTAAACGACAAAAATATATATTTATATATAATATATAGACGGGTTAAGTCTTAATTATATTTAATTTTTTTATTAGGTAGACTATTTAGACATTTGATATAACGATGAAAATTCCTATAATACTCTTAATGTACACAAGGATAAGTTCTAAAACAAAAAACCGTTTAAAAAACATTGTTTAAAGAATTTTAAGGTTTAAAGTGCATTAAAAATGATTGTCTCTCAGTTTTTAAACAACCTCGTTTTCTAGTTTTCTTTTAACTAATACAGGTACACAGTGCTCCATCTAAAAGCGAAAGCTAAACCTGTTAGAGGTTTGCTTGAAAAGTTAGCGTTGCCGAAATAGTATTACAAAAATTAACTTAATTTTACCAGGATCTTTTTATGGAGAGATCAGGACAATACCGGGTTTTTTCGCGCAACTCTTTCGTCTGTTTCAGCCCGGTTAAAAAAATATCAATTTTTCTTTTTAGCGCCATCTATACTGGTATCCCAAAACTAGATTTAAGAAATGGCATAAAAAACTTATTTCGTGGTAGCAACAATTTCTAGTAATATCCTAATATTTAAAGAAATTTATTGAAATGTTGATGGCGCATCGTTTTAAGACTACAATAGTTTTCGCACCCAAAAAAATTTTAGTTCCACTAGCGTTGGTTAGATGGCGCGACGAGACGAGGATATTACCCCCACCAAAAGCAGACTACGCTTGTGACGGAAGTGGTTGCAATTCGTTATATGGCAGTGATAGGCAATAGGCGCTTCAATAAAACATCTTCAAAGAAATCGCCAAGAAGTAATATTTCCGAGAGCCAGGACCTGCAAGTTAAAATACGGAAACTTTTCATATGTAAACAGAACGCGTTTTTGCCAAGCCTTAATATTCCAAAAAAAGCTTCCTGGTATACAGGAGAAAAGTTTCCATTATTTCAACAAGCAGCATGTAACTAACTTACAGGCCCTGGCTCTCGGAAATATAGCTTCTTGGCGATTTCCTTGAAGATGTTTTATTAAAGCGCCTATTACGCTAATCTCTCCATAAATAAGATTTTAAATTCATAAATCTTGAGCCTTTTTGGTTACAACTTACCAACAAGTTCAATAACAACAATATTTCGGAAGGCCAGTTAGATTTTGACTAACAATTCACCGATTCGCAAATTACGTACAAGAGAAAAACATTCAGAGTGAAGCCATTGTAGGTTCGATTTTAATGCTTTTATTAATAGTAGATGGCGCCAATTTAAACGTTTGGCGGGAAGGAAATAAATACTGATTTAATACAAAAATAACACTATTTTAAATGACATTTTGTTATGTATGTTAATTTTTAATTAATTTCGAATTTCTCCGTTTCAGACTGCAGGCGCCATCTGGTAAACCTTCGCTTAATTAAAAATCTACCTCTAATGGCGATACTCCCGTGAAAGGATCTTCTCCCTTGTCAGTTTATCGTTGAGCTAAACAGTTTTGAATTTAGACAATTTTCAAATTGAAATAAAATTTCTGAATCGCCAAAAAATAGTTTAACCTTGATATGTTGAAACGTTTAAAGTTAAGCTAACTAAACGTAATTATTTCGACAAACGCTTTTTTTGAGATTCTGAGAGCTCAAGATAATACGTTTTTGACGTTTTGAAATTGTTAAAGGCTTTTTTATTATTTAATAATTAAGATGTGACCAGTTTTTTTTGACTAGCTTAAACTGCATTGGTATATTTGCGTGTAAATTTGTGAATTATCGGAGTGAGCTAAAATTATACGTAGTTATACGACAAATTTTAAAGATAGTTAAAAATATTGGGTGATAGACTCGATAAAACGTAAATTTAACAAAAATAAACTGGCCAAATAATAAATTTGCCTAAAAACTAGAAAGCTCTATTTATACGCAAAGAATAGTTTAATTTGAGCTTTTTTTACGTGATAAACATGAAGAAACAACTTAGTTGACATTTTTCCTTTTGCGTAAATTCGATTCAACGCGATTTTATATAAAATAAATTCATATTTATATCAGGCGTAGAAATCTATGAGCTAATCAACGTTTATAGTACAAAATAAGTTAATTTTTCGCGTTTTATATAAAATGTTCCGTCTTGAACAGGTTTCATCGTGGCACGTTAAATACGAGAGTAATAACACACCATTGTTTTACGGAACGCCCTCTTGGCGTAGTTACCACGCCTATTTTCCAACGGCACGCCCAATATTTAGTTAACACGCCCTCTTGGCGTAGTTACCACGCCCATTTTCCGTTCACAGCTACCACACCCGTTTTCGATGCCACGCCCACCGTTCACAGTTACCACACCAGTTTTCGATGCCACGCCCACCGTTCACAGTTACCACACCAGTTTTCGATGCCACGCCCACCTTACACTGCTATACCGGATTTGAATGCCAAGTCCGTTATTTTTTCAATGTCACGGCCATCAGTTTTTGAAAAGAGTGGCCATCCATTTACGAAGCCACGCCCATAATTTTATAAAGCTAGTAGTGAGCGTCGGCGTTACGCTAAGAAATCCATTCGATCGGGGCAGAGTACGTCATCGTGTAAGGCGTGATGCGAAGAGAGCATCGGGTCGCCGTTCACCGTTAAATCGTCCTCCATGATGTAGTCGTCGAAACGGCCTAACGTGGAGGGCGGGCTGCAGGCGCTGGGCCCGGAGCTCAAGCCGGAACTGGGGCTGGGCGAGCGCGTGTAAGGGTTGTCGCGGCCCTCGCTCTTGAGCCCGCCGCCGGAGAGGAGGCCCACGGTGGGCGTCGAGGTGCCGCTCTCGCACTGGATGCCGCTGCTCCCGCTGCACGAGGTGACGCTGGGTTCTTGCTTGATTAAATTGTTGAGGTCGGATTCGGCGAATGGGTGCCACGTCGTCTCCTCCAGAGCGATGTTGTGACTCCGCATCTGGTTCTCCAAATACTGCGGGGATCGGAGACAAAATAAATTCAATCACGCTGCTACGATTTTGGTTACTCTTACTAGTTATAGAACGAAACGAGTCTAGGTGGCGATTTGGATTAATAATAGTAGTTCCTACCTGGATATATCACTTGGGAAAAAACTGGGTAAAATGGAACAATAGCCCCGCCACCCCCTTTCTCGACCCTCCTTAAAGTACTTTTTAAGGAGTTTCCAATGGTGCGAAAATTATTCCCTGCAAAGCATTATTTAACAAGTTAATTAAAAAATGCCCAAAGACTATACCTTGGCGGCTGACGGCGCCGCGCACTCGTGTTGGATGAGGTAGGACTGATGACGTGGACGATTCTTTAAATTCCTAGATTTTAATACTTTTTGGATAACGTAGGACTGATGAAGAAGGCTGAAATGCCAAACAGTACTAACTTTTAAGGGTTGGGATTTTTCCCCGTATTTCAGCGCATTAAAAGCTTTTTTAATCATACTATGTCGTATTATATGTATTCTGTGTGATGTTGACTTATACAACGTCGAATGTATTCTAAGTAATGGCGCCTGACGGCGACGCGCACTTGCTTCGCTCGAGCGCTGGGGGCGCGCGGCGCCTCCCCAACCCCATACTAAAAAAAGCTATAGGCCATCTATAACGCAACCTAGAGGACAGCACCAAGCCTGACGCATCAAGTATCGTCAACCCGATATAAATACAACTAACCTAATAATATAAATAACCTAACCTATTTTCCCCACCAAAACCCCTAAAATTCGTTGAAATACCGCGAAAATACCGAAAATAGTAAGTTAGTAATGTTTTGCATGTCTACATTTTCCTTTTTCGTCATCAGCCCCACGTTATCCAAAACGCATTAAAATCTAGGAATTTAAAGAATCGTCGAATACGGTTTGGGAAATGTTTCTTTCCTACCTATATAGTAGCCCGCCGTCATTTTAATCCTTTAACTCCACGTCTACTACAGCAGCATATTTCGAAAATATTGTGGTCCTACTGGCGCTATCAGCATATTTCGCGAATATTGCAGTCCTACTGGCTCCATTACCACTCCCAATAAATAAAGAAAGGCTGATTTTCGACCAGGAAAAAACGGCACGACGGCGAGCTCTCTTCGCCGCGGAGTGAATTCTACGCCCCGAACCGTTCGGTTCGTACATTTTTAAATTAGAATATCTTTAAAATTAATTATTTGCGGCTTATAATTTTTGCACCATTAGATTCCACTTAATAAGTACGTTGGTATGGTGTAACTAAAAAGTGGAAACTAGGTGGCGGGGCTATTGTTCAAAATAGCCAAAAACGGACCAGCAAATGGCTTTTGCGACAGCAGCGCCGCTTCGGCGAAGTTAACGGAGAATTTCCGAAACTCGCGTAACACGTAGCCTTCTACAAGGCAGAACCCGTAACAAACAACATGCAAATGCACGCGGAACGCTAGAGTGATATATCCAGGTAGGAACTACTATTATCTATCAAAGATGGCGCTACGCTCTTCCGGGGTAGCGCCTGTGATCCAGCGTCTGCTATTGTCAAATTATTACTCCGTTTTAAATCACAGGGTGGTGGTAATAATGCCCGGGAGGAGTGAATTCAGTTACAGCTAGGAGTAACAAACACAGCACCCCACACAAGGAGAACGCGGCCAGCCTTTAAACACACTAGCGCCGTGTTGTGTACAAATTTCATTGGACGAGCCTTTACGCTGAACGTTTTACGGAAAGGGGGAGGGGGGAGCCAATTTAAAAATTTTCCCCTAAACAATGAAAAATGCACGACTTTCGCGTTCTCCTTGTGTGGGGTGCTGTGTTTGTTGCTCCTAGGTTAGTTTCCACATTCTTCCACCTGCATTTACTTTTAAGGAAGTATGACAAAAGTGTATAATATTATTAATAAGTGTGACACTTCCTATTCTTCACATGCAAAGGTTTTACTGAAGGGCATTCCCAAGACAGACTGCATTACAATCTTCGTCGCCGTTTTGCGTCCGTTTGCTAACGCGTCACACGTAGCCTTTGACCATGGATTAAACACTAAAGGATGTTCCACGGGCTAGGTGTTATTTTTTGTTTTTCTTCTATCCAGGGGCACCGGATATGAGTTTGTAGCGCCATCTGCTATTTTTCGCAACTTTTATACCATGATTTTTGGAATTCGTCTGCTATTTTTTCGATACCATTATTTATTTAAAAACACGTGGGTTTGTTTGCCCCTGGTCCTGGATAGAGCAGAGAAAAAAATAAATTTCCGGTTTTTCGGACTCGCGCCGCAAGGTGGCGACGTGACAGGGCATTTGCGTGTTTTTTCGCCCGTGGAACATCCCTTAGTGTTTAATCCATGCTTTGACAGCGCCTCGCTAGGGGGAGATTTTCTTCTTGTGATGACGTCACTCCGTTACTAGCTCTCAATAAAATATTCCCCAAAGTGACACCTAGCCCCAAGGGGGGAGACTACAGTGGCCATTGTCTACTTTCGCGCTATTTCAAGCTGAATTCTTTTAATTTGGTATTTAACTTATAAAATTAATATTTAAGTGTAGAGCAGCCTCTTGTTTAGTGCTTAAAATGTCAATTTTAAATTTAAAAGTAATTAAGTTATTACGTTTTAATTCGGACCCCCGGAGCTAAACAGGTTGGGCAAGCGCCCAATCTACCCTTTAGTTAGGACCTTATATCTCGTTAACTATTAATATTAGAATTATCAAAATTATTTTAAGCACTAGAGGAAGGTTCAGCCTAATAAGAAAAATATAATTGAATTATGTAATTGTTAAAACAGAAACGTTCAGCTTGAACGAAAAAGAGGCTTTTAATGTATTCTTCCCCCTTAAGAAAATAAAAATTCCAAAACCGTGCAAAATGTCACGATTTTGTTGAAATTTATAAACAACAATAACCTTCCTCGATAGCGTAAATCCTGAAAATGTCACATTTCTAGGTATTATAGTTAATGCCTGGAGTGATCAAATTAAAACAACCTGTATAGGCATAGCCAAGATTCAAATGTGGTAAGAAGGACTTAAAAATCTTTTTAGATAAGTAGAAATTTATCCGCTGTAAAATTGAAGAAACGCCCCATCACACTTCAGAAAAGATAACGAACAGATGTAGCTCTTTTTTAGATGAGGTTGATCGGGGCGTGGATTAATCTCAATCGATAAATAATAGGGCACTCCGTGACTTGTCGAAAAGAACTCCCTTTGTCGAGCGAAGAACAATAGTAGATACACCTCTACGCGAACGATAAAGAACACAAAGAGAAAACGGGAGGCGGGGAAGTGTTTGAAAAATGCGAAAGAGGGTTATAACCTGTATCCTCAAAAGAAGCCTTCGATTCTGTTGCTCCAACTCTCGGTTCTTCTCCTCCACGCGTGGAATACGTTGGATTTCCCGTTTTAAGACTTTGAGGTAGTCGCACGACGCCTTCAGTATCGTGCCTTTGTTTTGTCTTTGATCTCGAATCAATTCGTAAAACCTTCAAAAAGAATAAGATCGTTAATTTTCGTCTATTTGACAACCGTTCAAGATAAGAAAAAAGGAATTGGGGTTATCTGAAAATACGTAGACGCAACTATTGCCAAATTTGTCACCAATGTTTTTCCCGATTCAAATTCCCTGATTTTTACCGGTTTCTCCCGATCATTTCCGGAAATTTTTTCCTTTACTTAAGCCAAAGTTTAAAATTTTTTAACCTATATTTCATTAATCAAGATTAAATTACCCGATTTTTAAAATTAGTTTTTTAAATTTCGACTTTTCACTGAATTTTAGATCCATTTTCAAAATTCTCGAATTTTCCCTGACGCTTTTACTAGTTCTTAAAATTCCCCGACTTTTCCCTAACGTTTTTAGTCGATCTTAAAAATTCCCCGACTTTTCACAAACGATTTTATAGTTGTTAACATTCCCTGACGCTTTTACTAGTTTCCAAATTCCCTGACTTTTCCCTAACGGTTTAGTCGATCTTAAAAATTCCCCGACTTTTCACAAACGACTTTATAGTTGTTAACATTCCCTGACGCTTTTACTAGTTTCCAAATTCCCTGACTTTTCCCTAACGGTTTAGTCGATCTTAAAAATTCCCCGACTTTTCACAAACGATTTTATAGTTGTTAACATTCCCTGACGCTTTTACTAGTTCTTAAAATTCCCTGACTTTTCCCTAACGTTTTTAGTCGATCTTAAAAATTCCCCGACTTTTCACAAACGATTTTATAGTTGTTAACATTCCCTGACGCTTTTACTAGTTTCCAAATTCCCTGACTTTTCCCTAACGGTTTTAGTCGATCTTAAAAATTCCCCGACTTTTCACAAACGATTTTATAGTTGTTAACATTCCCTGACGCTTTTACTAGTTCTTAAAATTCCCTGACTTTTCCCTAACGTTTTTAGTCGATCTTAAAAATTCCCCGACTTTTCACAAACGATTTTATAGTTGTTAACATTCCCTGACGCTTTTACTAGTTCTTAAAATTCCCTGACTTTTCCCTAACGTTTTTAGTCGATCTTAAAAATTCCCCGACTTTTCACAAACGATTTTATAGTTGTTAACATTCCCTGACGCTTTTACTAGTTTCCAAATTCCCTGACTTTTCCCTAACGGTTTTAGTCGATCTTAAAAATTCCCCGACTTTTCACAAACGATTTTATAGTTGTTAACATTCCCTGACGCTTTTACTAGTTCTTAAAATTCCCTGACTTTTCCCTAACGTTTTTAGTCGATCTTAAAAATTCCCCGACTTTTCACAAACGATTTTTTAGTTGTTAACATTCCCTGACGCTTTTACTAGTTCTTAAAATTCCCTGACTTTTCCCTAACGTTTTTAGTCGATCTTAAAAATTCCCCGACTTTTCACAAACGATTTTATAGTTGTTAACATTCCCTGACGCTTTTACTAGTTTCCAAATTCCCTGACTTTTCCCTAACGGTTTTAGTCGATCTTAAAAATTCCCCGACTTTTCACAAACGATTTTATAGTTGTTAACATTCCCTGACGCTTTTACTAGTTCTTAAAATTCCCTGACTTTTCCCTAACGTTTTTAGTCGATCTTAAAAATTCCCCGACTTTTCACAAACGATTTTATAGTTGTTAACATTCCCTGACGCTTTTACTAGTTTCCAAATTCCCTGACTTTTCCCTAACGGTTTTAGTCGATCTTAAAAATTCCCCGACTTTTCACAAACGATTTTATAGTTGTTAACATTCCCTGACGCTTTTACTAGTTCTTAAAATTCCCCAACTTTTCCCTAACGTTTTTAGTCGATCTTAAAAATTCCCCGACTTTTCACAAACGATTTTTTAGTTGTTAACATTCCCTGACGCTTTTACTAGTTCTTAAAATTCCCTGACTTTTCCCTAACGTTTTTAGTCGATCTTAAAAATTCCCCGACTTTTCACAAACGATTTTTTAGTTGTTAACATTCCCTGACGCTTTTACTAGTTCTTAAAATTCCCTGACTTTTCCCTAACGTTTTTAGTCGATCTTAAAAATTCCCCGACTTTTCACAAACGATTTTATAGTTGTTAACATTCCCTGACGCTTTTACTAGTTTCCAAATTCCCTGACTTTTCCCTAACGGTTTTAGTCGATCTTAAAAATTCCCCGACTTTTCACAAACGATTTTATAGTTGTTAACATTCCCTGACGCTTTTACTAGTTCTTAAAATTCCCTGACTTTTCCCTAACGTTTTTAGTCGATCTTAAAAATTCCCCGACTTTTCACAAACGATTTTATAGTTGTTAACATTCCCTGACGCTTTTACTAGTTTCCAAATTCCCTGACTTTTCCCTAACGGTTTAGTCGATCTTAAAAATTCCCCGACTTTTCACAAACGATTTTATAGTTGTTAACATTCCCTGACGCTTTTACTAGTTTCCAAATTCCCTGACTTTTCCCTAACGGTTTAGTCGATCTTAAAAATTCCCCGACTTTTCACAAACGACTTTATAGTTGTTAACATTCCCTGACGCTTTTACTAGTTTCCAAATTCCCTGACTTTTCCCTAACGGTTTTAGTCGATCTTAAAAATTCCCCGACTTTTCACAAACGATTTTATAGTTGTTAACATTCCCTGACGCTTTTACTAGTTCTTAAAATTCCCTGACTTTTCCCTAACGTTTTTAGTCGATCTTAAAAATTCCCCGACTTTTCACAAACGATTTTTTAGTTGTTAACATTCCCTGACGCTTTTACTAGTTCTTAAAATTCCCTGACTTTTCCCTAACGTTTTTAGTCGATCTTAAAAATTCCCCGACTTTTCACAAACGATTTTATAGTTGTTAACATTCCCTGACGCTTTTACTAGTTTCCAAATTCCCTGACTTTTCCCTAACGGTTTTAGTCGATCTTAAAAATTCCCCGACTTTTCACAAACGATTTTATAGTTGTTAACATTCCCTGACGCTTTTACTAGTTCTTAAAATTCCCTGACTTTTCCCTAACGTTTTTAGTCAATCTTAAAAATTCCCCGACTTTTCACAAACGATTTTATAGTTGTTAACATTCCCTGACGCTTTTACTAGTTCTTAAAATTCCCTGACTTTTCCCTAACGGTTTTAGTCGATCTTAAAAATTCCCCGACTTTTCACAAACGATTTTATAGTTGTTAACATTCCCTGACGCTTTTACTAGTTTCCTAATTCCCTGACTTTTCCCTAACGGTTTTAGTCGATCTTAAAAATTCCCCGACTTTTCACAAACGATTTTATAGTTGTTAACATTCCCTGACGCCTTTACTAGTTCTTAAATTCCCCGACTTTTTCCCGACGCCTTTACTAGTTCAAATTTCCCGACTTTTCCCTGAATTTTTTAGCCACTTTCAAAATTACCCCACTTTTCCCCGAATTTTTTACCCTTTTTCCAAACGAGGGAATCAAGAGCCGGACATAGTGCTGTCCGCATATTAGACAGGTTAAGCAACTCTTCGAAAACGTGTACGGGAAACTTGTCGGATTGTAGACGAACCTTTATTGTGTACAAACTATACCCTCTTACGAGTTCTTCCTACACGTTTTCAAGGGGGTGTTCTAAGCTGCCTATTCTCTGTTAAACAATACATTCTTGGCATATCTTATCTTGACGTAGCACCAGAAGCGTCGGTACTATTTCACTCTAAGGCTGATAACATTTTTAAACAATGGATTCAAAATTACCGACTAGGCTTTAATTTATTTATATCTGATTTTTAAGAGATTAATTTCAAAATATTCTTAATTAACGTAATAAAGTTCTAATCGTTTGCTTTTGGTAAAAATATAAAACCTTGGTCAAATTAACTACTGAACCCGAATAAGAGCAAAAACCCGTTCTTAATAAATAAATAAATCAACCGTCAGCGCTCCCTACTGAGAGAATCAATAATTAATTCCACCCAAATAACAAGTACGCGTATGAAAACGTTGGATGACATCCCAATGTCATTCGCTTATTTATTGAGAACTTGTTAAGTATTTGGGTGTAAATCTTTCCAATATGGACACAGTGGCGCTAAAGGTGGTGCTGCACTAAAAGAACTAAAAGTGCAATCTAGATTCGGGTCCAGTAGTTTTTTGTCCAAATTAAACCATGCATTGAAAGGGATTGAAAGTAAAACCACTAGTGTTTTTTAAAAAGTGATGAGAAACGAATTAGAAATATTGAAAAAACTAAAACTTAACCTTCACTTTTTGTCGTAAGTAATGAGAGCTAGATATAAGCAATTGGGGGATCTTAAAATTCATTTTGCGTATGAAAATACGCCGCCATGTTAGGGTATAAAAGCGGGTAAATGAGCCTGCTATACGTCACAATGTAAAGGTACTGTCACGCGCAAAAACGTCATTTTGAAATCGGGCAATTTGAGCATTTTTGAAGTAACGAGGGCTAGATATAAGCAATTCGAGCATTTTTATTAGTATATTTAACCTGTTTAAACCACCGGTTACAACCGGTTTTAACCATACAGGACTTTTAATTTTTAAAAAAGCCTGTTTTTCCCAACCCTGATTCATTAGAAATTAATCTTAATTATGGTTAATTAAATTATAGTAATTAACTTACTGATCGTTTGTTTTTGGTAGCAACGTGCCCAGCTCCTTAATTCGGTCGTTGATGTTGAATCTTCGCCGTCGTTCAACTATTCAATTAAATGTAATACACTCATTAGAATAGTTAATAGTCACTCATTAGAACGTGTCAGAAAACTTCATAAAGTTAATTAATCAATAAAGTAATTGCTCTTTTAGAATAATTTAAAACAAATTTCCCATAACAACCCTAAATAGTTCCATTAAAAGTGAAACGAGGTGTAAAGTAAACGAAGTGGCGTTGTCTAAATTACCATTATTTTCTTGATTTTTAACGCTCTTCAATCATGGCCGAAATATTTTATAAATTTAACTCCAAAAATAGAAGTTCTAAGCCGATTAGACAAAAAGGGGATCAGCACCCGTCGGTTTTCGTGTCATCTCACGCGTTCCCTATTTGGCGCCCTCTTTTAGTGTTTAGGCGTACTCCATTTTTTTGTCAGCCCCCACTCTCCTACCCTGTGGGAGTTGGCATCAAGCTCCCCGGGTAAAAAGGTTATTCATAAAGCCTCCTCCCTCTTCCTCCATGGTTAAACCTGGTGGCAGAAAGGACCAATTCGTTGATCCACCAGAAACATGAAAGCGCATACTCCCTTTAAGTAGCAATAAGTACACATTTTCGGTGAAACTAATATAAGTGCTGGGCCGACTTGTTATTTATCCAATTAGTAATCGTCGCTGTAGGGACACGAAACCCTCAATGAAACTGGAGAAGGTATATGACAGAGGAAGCCCGGTGGAGCGGAAACCGATTCAAAACGACACGTTCGTCACCTCGCCTTAGAGATAACTATCTCTTCCATCTATTCACTCCGAATCACACGCGTCGTCAGCTTCGAGATGAAATTCCGAAATATTTTTTTTAGACCAAGCCTTAATGGTTATTTTTTCCTCTCATACACAGTGATGGGCGTTTTTTGATAATTTAATCTCAGCTCACAAGCCGCTCATGCTAGCCAGACTTATTTGTATCTCACGCTCTTCTCGTGAGTGGTTTAGATCATTTATCTCACTCATATACACTCAGTGGCGGATTAAGGAGTAAGCCTACTAGGCACAGGCCTATGGGCCCCCACCACTGATGAAATCAATAGATTTTCCACTGATTCGGTTTAAGAGAAAAACATATCAGGCTTGTTGCTTTATTATTTGAAAAACCTTTGTTCTCTTGACATAAGCTTAGCTCCGGGACATGAGTTTTGCGTTTTTATGCTTTCCTTACATAGGTCCCCACCAACTTACAAGGAGACTACCCGAAGTGGTTATCACCGATTTTGTTGTAACTCGGGGGTTAGGTAGACCTTATGGTAGTATGAAATTGTGAAAGGGAAAAGTTGCAATGGGCTTTAGTTTTCCCATGGCAACTGAAAATGTTTTTGATCTCTCAAAACCAAAAAACTCCATTTAAAAAAGCATGGGATTTTCTCGGTTTCACAGGGTACTTAATTACTTAAAAAATTTGAAAAAATTAAATTTTCAAAACTTACCCAAAAAGATGAATTTGACCAATTTTGGGTAAAATTGATCAATTATTTTGGCTAAAATTGATCAATTTTGGTTAAATTTTAACAAAATTTGGGTAACCGAGAAAATCCCATGCTTTTTTAAATGGAGAGATCAAAAACATTTTTGGTTGCCATAAGAAAACTGAAGCCCATTGCAACTT
This sequence comes from Leiobunum rupestre, assembly GCF_980474605.1. Classification (NCBI taxonomy): domain Eukaryota; kingdom Metazoa; phylum Arthropoda; class Arachnida; order Opiliones; family Sclerosomatidae; genus Leiobunum; species Leiobunum rupestre. The sequence goes on along the minus strand of NC_143384.1, from coordinate 98,509,940 downwards.
TTCCCTTTGGCAATCTTCATTCTACCATAAGGTCTAAATAACCCCCGAGTTTCAACAAAATCGGTGATAACCACCTCGGGTAGTCTCCTTTGTTAGTGGCTAGGGCCCCACCTTCAGTAAATTCGGTATAAGCTCATATCAAAGTGACTGCTCGCTAATCCGCTCATTTTCAAATTGAATACTGCTAAAGCTCTCTCGCGCTCAGTTCAAAGAAAATATAATAAAATCCGCTCGTCTCATAAAACAGGCCAACGAACGTTGAAAATTGAAAAACCACTGAAAACCTAAACTAATTCCATCAAACTACCCATTTAATCAACAAAATAAATTCTAGAGCTACCATAAAATAATGTGATTTTAAAAGCTATCTATGACTAACAAGTAGACTACCCGAGGTGTTACACACCGATTTTGTTCAAACTCGGGGGGTTGGTAGACCTTCATGTAACTTGAAAAATCCTAAAGGGATTTTATTCAATGAGCAACGGGTTTGCCATGGCAACGAAAAATGTTTTTGACAACATAAAATAACTTGGGATTTTGACCGATTTCCCTGTGAAATAATTTTAAAAAATTGATAAAAATGTGACAAATTTAAATTTTTTTCGTCAATTTTTATCAATTTTTTATAATTAACTTTATTTCAATTTTGTAAAATGTTTCACAGGGGACCCTTGTAATCGGTCAAAATCCCATGTTATTTTCAATGGGAAAATTTCCATTTTAAGTTGTCAAAAATATTTTTCGTTGCCATGGCAAAACCGTTGCTCATTGAATAAAATCCCTTTAGGATATTTCCAGTTACATGAAGGTCTACCAACCCCCCGAGTTTGAACAAAATCGGTGTGTAACACCTCGGCTAGTCTCCTTGTAAGAGCGCTCACCTTCCGAGCTCATTTAATAAAGCTAAAATTTAAGTTCCCTATCGTCTCGCTCATTGATAACAAAATGTAGAGGCAGCTCCGCTCTCAATTATTCGTAAGTTGGCGCTCATTCCGACTCCGACCCTCTCTAAAATGAGCGGAGCTTGCCCATCACCGCTCATACGTGCCAAAAGAAGGATGGGTGATCAGGGAAAAGGAGGCAGCTTACTCATGTTGTGGTTGTCCTTCTTCTGGCGGTCCTTGACGATGGCCTGGATGTCGGCGCCCAGGAAGGTGTCGTCTTGGGACACGGAGCCCGGGGACAACTCGGCGGGACAGGAAGCGGACACCTTTCCACCGTTTTCCAGCGGGAACAGCTCCAAATATTGGGTTCCACCCGATGTGATATTTGGAACCTTTCAGTTATATAGGGGGAAAATTATTAATCATTATATCCCATTGGTTTCGTTTATAGTGAGGTTGTTCGATTCAAATATTTTTACTAATTCAGTTAAAAATCACGGTGATAATTAGAGTTCCATTATTAGTTAGGCTTAGCTAATAATTAAAAAGTCATAGGCTTGAGTTTTCAGTTAAAAGCCACAAATTCGCGACTTAATTAAAACCTATTAATTTTCAAATTAATTAAAACCTATTAATTTTCAAATTAATTAAAACCTATTAATTTTCAATTTAATTAAAACCTATTAATTTTCAATTTAATTAAAACCTATTAATTTTCAATTTAATTAAAACCTATTAATTTTCAAATTAATTAAAACCTATTAATTTTCAAATTAATTAAAACCTATTAATTTTCAAATTAATTAAAACCTATTAATTTTCAAATTAATTAAAACCTATTAATTTTCAAATTAATTAAAACCTATTAATTTTCAAATTAATTAAAACCTATTAATTTTCAATTTAATTAAAACCTATTAATTTTCAATTTAATTAAAACCTATTAATTTTCAATTTAATTAAAACCTATTAATTTTCAATTTAATTAAAACCTATTAATTTTCAATTTAATTAAAACCTATTAATTTTCAATTTAATTAAAACCTATTAATTTTCAATTTAATTAAAACCTATTAATTTTCAAATTAATTAAAATCTATTAATTTTCAAATTAATTAAAATCTATTAATTTGTAAATATTAGTTAAGTCAATTTAGAAATATTAGATAACTAATATTTATAATACAAATAGTTTTAAGTCAATTTAGAAATATTAGATAAAACTATTTGTATTATAACAGGGTTGAAAAAAACCGGCTTTTTTTGAAAAAATCCAGACCAGTGGTTTTAATTGGCTATAACCGGTTTTTATCGGTTATAACCGGCTAAAATATAACCAGTACCTTTTACTTATTTAAGTAGAAATTGTCTGCAGTTATTGTCGTAAATAAGAAACTAAACAAACAAAGCGAAATAACTATATAAAATAACTGAATTCTTTTGATTTCCTCGGGAAATTCCCCCCAGTTTTTGTGTATGACGCACCGACAGAAGCGAGGCAGCGAACTTTCGAACTTTAAACCGTCCAAAAAACTGGCCAAAGTAAACTGGTTTCTAAATATGAAACAAAATAAACTAAATTTCTAAATAAAAACTATTAATTTACTAAAATATTTATATTGTATTTTTTTTTAAAAAGCCAAAAAAATCCGGATTTTTTCAAGTGGCTATAACCGGTTTTAACCAGGTGGCTATAACCGGTATGGCTGGTTATATGCCAACCATGTATTATAATTATTGGTTAAGTCAATTTAGAAATATTAGATAAAACTATTTGTATTATAAATATTAGTTAAGTCAATTTAGAAATATTAGATAAAACTATTTGTATTAGAAATATTTATTAAGCATTAGTTTTGAATGATTTAGTAGTTAAAATGTAAATATTAGTTTTGATTGATTTATTAGTTAAAATTTAAATATTACTTTTGATTGATTTATTAGTTAAAATTTAAATATTACTTTTGTTTGATTAATTAGTTAAAATTTAAATATTACTTTTGATTGATTTATTAGTTAAAATTTAAATATTACTTTTGTTTGATTTATTAGTTAAAATTTAAATTAGTTTTTATTGATTTATTAGTTAAAATTTAAATTAGTTTTTATTGATTTATTAGTTTTTAAATATTAGTTTTCTTTGGTTTATTAGTTTTTAAATAATGTTCGATTTATTAGTTTTTAAATATTACTTTTTAAATATTACTTTTGTTTGGTTATTAGTTTTTAAATATGACTTTTGTTTGGTTATTAGTTAAAATTTAAATATTACTTTTGTTTGATTTATTGGTAAAAATTTAAATATTACATTTGTTTGATTTATTAGTTAAAATGTAAATATTACATTTGTTTGATTTATTAGTTTTTAAATATTACTTTTATTTGATTTATTAGTTAAAATTTTAATTAGTTTTTATTGATTTATTAGTTTTTAAATATTAGTTTTCTTTGGTTTATTAGTTTTTAAATATTACTTTTCTTTGGTTTATTAGTTTTTAAATATTACTTTTCTTTGGTTTATTAGTTTTTAAATATTACTTTTGTTTGGTTATTAGTTTTTAAATATGACTTTTGTTTAGTTATTAGTTAAAATTTAAATATTACTTTTGTTTGATTTATTGGTAAAAATTTAAATATTACTTTTATTTGATTTATTAGTTAAAATGTAAATATTACATTTGTTTGATTTATTAGTTTTTAAATATTACTTTTATTTGATTTATTAGTTAAAATTTAAATATTACTTTTGTTTGATTTATTAGTTAAAATTTAAATATTACTTTTGTTTGATTTATAAGTTTTAAAATATTAGTTAAATCTGTTCGCTTGGTATATAATTAGTTAAGTCATGACGGCAACAACGTGTCCCAAACTAGTCCGGTCCAATATTAATTTCTTTAAAATAAACTTTTCTTGCGCACTTTTTAATATCGTTGTCTTCGTCTTTTTAATTAGTGTATTAGCATAAGTAGCTAGTATTATTTTAATTATTTTAAGTATATGAGGAGAGAAGAGTCATTAATTTTAATATATAGTTAAAATGAGTGTGAAGCTTGGTTACTAAACATTCCCGGATACGTTATATTCTTATGACAGCACGTACTACAATGAGAAAGGGCCGTGAACAATCCAATAGAGAATATACTGTCTATAGTATTGGGTGTACGAAGGTGAAAAGCAACGACTACTCACCGTGTTGGGCAAGTTGATGATGGGCTCTAACAGATTGACGTCAGAGTCCATAACGGCGCCCAAAGACTGGATATCATCCCAAAGCTCGTCCAACTACAAAAACAATTTCCAAATTAAATCAAACTTCATTTATCACAGCGCAATAAAATCGTTTACATTATTCAGCGTAATTTCCCTTAAGAATTGACGAGGAGAAATTAAAGAATATCTAAGCTAACCCATTTTTCTCGTTCGCGCCGAGTACGATTTTAAATCCATCCAAAGTCTGTATACTCCGAAGCGATATCAGTCTAGGAGAACAATTGCCATTTATTTTTATCCAGATAAAAGATTACGAATATATCTAGAGTTCAATACAATAACCCAGATTAGATAATTGTTTTTGGTCAATTTTATCAGCTTTCTGTCAAGTATTACACTGAAAACAGAAGCAATAGTGTATTTTGTAAATCTTGGCCACTTGTTTAGTTTGAGTTATTAGCCTATTGTTTTGATAAAGTTATTACATTATTAGTTTTGTACACTTAACTTAAATAGTTTTGAGGCTACCTTAAACACGACACCCATCTTTAGCTCCGATAGCTTTAAGCCAGGCTTAAGATTTCGTTGCTTTAAGCCTATCTATTTATTTCGATATTATCTTTAGGCCCACATAGTGATGATATTGGTTTCAGCCCACCTTCACTTTGATGTTATTAGCTTTAAACCCACTTGTGGCGTTAAAAACGTTGGTTTTTGCTCATTTTTAGCTGTGATGTTATTAGCTTTAAGCCCACGTGTTGCCCACATTGGTTTTGGCGGACCTTCAAAATTTGATATTATCTTCAGCTTTAAGCCTACCCTTTGCAGCCATAACACTGGTTTTAGGCCCTTTATATATATATATATATATATATATATATATATATATATATATATATATATATAAGGGCCTATATAGGTAGATATATATATATATTAATAATAATAATAATCTATATATCTATCTTCTGTAAAAATGGTTTTCACCTCACCTTTAGACCCACCTACAGTTTTGATATAAGCTCTAAGCGCACCTTAAGCTTTAAGCTCAGATTTCAGACCGGTTTATAACCTTTAGTTTGACCAGGTTTCCAGGTCTCAAAATTATTTTAAACATAAATAAAATTTTAAAAATAAAATATCGAACTGGAATTCTCCGAGATATATTTAAAAGTAGACTGAATACCCTTAAAAAATGTAATCTTGATCATCCCATGCAGGGCAATCTGTTTCGCCAAGATTACGATTCTCCAGAAGGCCATGGCTTATCGAAAAAAAATTGCAAAATAAATCTTTCTCGGTTTGATTTTAGCCATAGGCTCAAAATATAACAAATTTAGGACACCAAAAAGAAATGGATTTATAGGATTGCATACAGTTTTGGCACAATTTTTTTCTGATTTTCTTTGATATCATTTTTTAGAGGTTTTCGCTCAGCTTTTTATTGCCAAAATTAGACAAATTACTTAACTTTAAGTCCAGTTTATATTTTAGTACAAAAGGTACTCCAAGTTATGTTTTAGCTACAACACATATTCTTCAAAAGGTCGGTTCGAAATCAGGGATTTTGAAAATACGCTTCAAAAGGTCGGTTTGAAATCAGGGACTTTGAAAATACGCTTCAAAAGGTCGGTTGGAAATCAGGCACTTTAAAAATACGCTTCAAAAGGTCGGTTGGAAATCAGGGACTTTGAAAATACGCTTCAAAAGGTCAGTTTGAAATCGGGGGATTTTAAAATACGCCTCAAGATGTCGGGGTGAAATCGAGGAATTGGAAAATACCCTGATTTCCAACCGACATTTTGAAGCGTATTTTCAAAGTCCCTGATTTCAAACCGACCTTTTGAAGCGTATTTTCAAAATCCCTGATTTCGAACCGACCTTTTGAAGCATATGTGTTGTAGCTAAAACATAACTTGGAGTACCTTTTGTACTAAAATATAAACTGGACTTAAAGTTAAGTAATTTGTCTAATTTTGGCAATAAAAAGCTGAGCGAAAATCTCTAAAAAATATCATTTGTTTGAAATCGAAGGATTTGAAAATACGCTGCTAAAGGTCGGTTGGAAATCGGGGAATTTAAAAATATGCTTCAAAAGGTCGGTTGGAAATCAGGGACTTTGAAAATACGGTTCAAAATGTCGGTTGGAAATCAGGGTATTTTCCAATTCCTCGATTTCACCCCGACATCTTGAGGCGTATTTTAAAATCCCCCGATTTCAAACTGACCTTTTGAAGCGTATTTTGCAAATTCCCAGATTTCATACTGACCTTTTGAAGCGAATTTTCAAATTGCCCGATTTCAAACCGACCTTTTGAAGCATATTTTCAAATTTCCGGATTTAAAACCGACCTATTGAAGGCTTGAAGCGTATTTTCAAATTCCCCGATTTAAAACCGACCTATTGAAGGCTTTAAGCGTATTTTCAAATTCCGCGATTTCCAACCGACCTTTTGAAGCGTATTTTGAAATCCCCCGATTTCAAACAGATCCTTTGAAGCGTATTTTCAAATTCCCCGATTTCCAACCGACCTTTAGCAGCGTATTTTCAAATCCCCCGATTTCAAACAGATCCTTTGAAGCGTATTTTCAAATTCCCCGATTTCCAACCGACCTTTAGCAGCGTATTTTCAAATCCCCCGATTTCAAACAGATCCTTTGAAGCGTATTTTCAAATTCCCCGATTTCCAACCGACCTTTTGAAGCGTATTTTCAAATCCCCCGATTTCAAACAGATCCTTTGAAGCGTATTTTCAAATTCCCCGATTTCCAACCGACCTTTTGAAGCGTATTTTCCAATCCCCCGATTTCAAACAGATCCTTGGAAGCGTATTTTCAAATTTCCCGATTTCCAACCGACCTTTAGCAGCGTATTTTCAAATCCCCTGATTTCAAACAGAAAATTGGAGCTCTATATTTGGGAATCGCCATTGACTAGATTAAAATACAGAGAAGTTTTCGTTCGCCAAAAAGCTTGAATTTTCAAATCATTCTTTTCGCGCATATCATCGTTATTTTGAATGGAAAATTTGGACCCCGTCCGCATCGTACTAACGCCACAAAAAGAGGGTAAATCTGTATTCGTGCACGTGTTATTTAACAGAGAAATAACGCGGTATATAAATAGCGCGCAATTAGTTGACGATAGATTATTCATCGACTCGCACCTCAAATACGTGCTCGCGCCCTACCAGCAGACATTATACAACGGCGACCTGTGTACCGAGAATAAATCCTAAAATTTATAGACTGGTTTCACGCCAAAATGCAACCTCCGCCATTTTGGAAAAAAGGTTGCTTATTAGTAGGCAGTGTAGTTTCTTAAAAAACAATTTGTATTAATTTATAACAATTATAAAAACGATTTTTATTAATTTATAACAATTATAAAAACGATTTTTATTAATTTAAAACAATTATAAAAAACGATTTTTATTAATTTAAAACAATAATAAAAACGATTTTTATTAATTTAAAACAATTATAAAAACGATTTTTATTAATTTAAAACAATTATAAAAACGATTTTTATTAATTTAAAACAATATAAAACGATTTTTATTAATTTAAAACAATAAAAAACGATTTTTATTAATTTAAAACAATTATAAAAACGATTTTTATTAATTTAAAACAATTATAAAAACGATTTTTATTAATTTAAAACAATTATAAAAACGATTTTTATTAATTTAAAACAATAAAAAACGATTTTTATTAATTTAAAACAATAAAAACGATTTTTATTAATTTAAAACAATAATAAAAAACGATTTTTATTAATTTAAAACAATAATAAAAAACGATTTTTATTAATTTAAAACAATAATAAAAAACGATTTTTATTAATTTAAAACAATAAAAAACGATTTTTATTAATTTAAAACAATTATAAAAACGATTTTTATTAATTTAAAACAATTATAAAAACGATTTTTATTAATTTAAAACAATAAAAAACGATTTTTATTAATTTAAAACAATAATAAAAACGATTTTTATTAATTTAAAACAATTATAAAAACGATTTTTATTAATTTAAAACAATAAAAAACGATTTTTATTAATTTAAAACAATAAAAAACGATTATTAATTTAAATCAATAATAAAAAACGATTTTTATTAATTTAAAACAATTATAAAAAACGATTTTTATTAATATAAAACAATTATAAAAAACGATTTTTATTAATATAAAACAATTATAAAAAACGATTTTTATTAATATAAAACAATTATAAAAACGATTTTTATTAATTTAAAACAATTATAAAAACGATTTTTATTAATTTAAAACAATTATTAAAACGATTTTTATTAATTTAAAACAATTATAAAAACGATTTTTATTAATTTAAAACAATTATAAAAACGATTTTTATTAATTTAAAACAATTATAAAAACGATTTTTATTAATTTAAAACAATTATAAAAACGATTTTTATTAATTTAAAACAATTATAAAAACGATTTTTATTAATTTATAAAAACGATTTTTATTAATTTATAACAATAATAAAAACGATTTTTATTAATTTAAAACAATTATAAAAACGATTTTTATTAATTTAAAACAATTATAAAAACGATTTTTATTAATTAAAAACAATTATAAAAACGATTTTTATTAATTAAAAACAATTATAAAAACGATTTTTATTAATTAAAAACAATTATAAAAACGATTTTTATTAATTTAAAACAATTATAAAAACGATTTTTATTAATTTAAAACAATTATAAAAACGATTTTTATTAATTTAAAACAATTATAAAAACGATTTTTATTAATTTAAAACAATTATAAAAAAGATGTATCGATTAAAAAAAGATTGTAGTGACCTAAGTTTAGTTTGCTCTAAATTGATATTATTAGCTAGCCTAGTTTTCATAAATATATTGAAGTATAATAGGTGATTTAAATTAATTAATAATTTTAAAGAAAATCACTTATTTAAGTTACTGATATTAAATCAAATATATTTAAATCAGAATATGATCTAGCGTCTGCTAAGGACAAATTAAAACGTTATAAGAGCGTTTTTTCTTAAATAAACTTATTAAAATGTAATGCAACGATGCAAAAATAATATTAAAATCAAGTATCATTATTTATAAAGCAAAATTTACGAATAACGATGAAGAAAAACTAATAGCAATAGCGTCTGCCTTAGCCGCTACCTAGCTAAGTTACGATGGCGAACCAAAGGGGGCGTTGCGATAGTTTTCGGTCGCGAATATTCAGGAAATACACTGGCTACTAATAAACAAACGTGGTTTTTTTCAAAAAAAAACGCCGCCCACATTTTGCCATGAAACCAATCTTTATTTTTAGTATTTATTCCAGGTACATAAGGTCGTCGTTGTCGATTTCTGGTTATTAAGATGGTCTACGTGAAGATAGTCTTTTTCAAAATATGGCAATAGTGTCAACGAAAGATTATCACAATGGCGTATCATTATTTCGCCTGATAAAATGGATTGTTTTAAGATTGAAACGATAAATGGGTAATTTTGAAACTCGTATCTACCCATTTAAAATCGTCCCCTCCTTCAAAGGAGAGTAAACCCGTACGGAACATGGGAGGAATTATCTAAAATCATTTTCGGGCTCACTTTTGTTAACCGATTTCACTCAGAATTTTTGAGGCCTGTTTTCAAATTCCCTGATTTCACCCACAAACTTTGAGGCCTATTTTATTTTCAAATTTACCCGGCCTTTTCCCCCGACTGTTGAGGCCTATTTTATTTTAAAATTTACCCGGCTTTTACCCCCGACTGTTGAGGCCTATTTTATTTTAAAATTTACCCGGCCTTTTCCCCAGACTGTTGAGGCCTACTTTATTTTAAAATTTACCCGGCTTTTACCCCCGACTGTTGAGGCCTACTTTATTTTAAAATTTACCCGGCTTTTACCCCCGACTGTTGAGGCCTATTTTATTTTCAAATTTAACTGCCTCCCCCCCCCCAACTGTTGAGGCCTATTTTCAAATTCCCCGGCCTTTTCCCCCTCACCTGCATTTATTTATAGCATTAATAGTATTTACATAATACCAACAAAATTGTAATAACGCTAGGTTTATTACATATTCCAGTTTCCCCGTAAAGTGTGTTTACGACGAAATGCAATGAACAATATGGTGTAAAACCAAAACGTACAGGTACCGGCATATAACCTACATTTCCGCTCTCGTACACTCCACATTTGGAGTGTGTACGCGTCTAATTACATCCACACACACTACAGTTATACAAACCAAACACTAAATTAAAGTTTATAATTGGGAACTTATAAGCTTGTACAATCACTTACATGTTTATGTTCTGCCCTTCGAAATTATTTTAGGAAGATAGCATTATAGGAATTATCAATTAAAATATGAATTTATAAAAATAATCAAATAAGCTAATATCAACTACTGACTTTTAATGCCATTAATTCAGGTGGCCGGGTTAAAAATGCGTAGGAGGGTGGTGGCAAGCCCTTCATGCCACGCGTGCCAAACGCTCCCTACACTCACTATTACCGTTTTGTAGTAAAATAGAGATATAAAATGAATAGAATTAAGCTTTAAAATTTAATTTTTTCCTCAAAAGACGTTAAGCCTATCTATAGTAATGCAGTCCATAGGTGGTTCCTTTAAACTTAACATTGTGTATATACTATTCGGCTTTCCGTTGCTACGCAACTCATTCTGAAATTTTTAATATTTAGGCTTAGTTTCTCTATTCGGTGTAATAGTCGCGAGCCAGATTTCCCCCACGGTACTGACGAGTCACAAATAGGACGAAACCGGTCTACCGTTGGAATTTCTGGCTATTTCATTAAATTTAATTTAGTTTTTCACTCGAAGATCTATTTGGTCCGAGTTTCGCGTCTTTTTGTTTGCTCGAAGACCTTTCGGTACGAGCTATTAGTAAGTTTTTAATTTTTTACAAATTTGTTTAGGGTTTATCGTTATTATCCCTTTTCTTAATTGACTAATCTACTTATTCGCTAATTTTTTCATCCTATCTATAGAGTGCCAGCAGCTTGAAACCCTACGACGTCACCAATGTTAAACGTCTATTGAGAAAAAACGGGAGTTTTCATGACAACCACTACGGAAGCTACGGCTGTGACGTCACTAACTTTTAAAAACGCATCAACTGCTAGCACTCTATAGTAAATCACCCGCAAAAATACTTTTTTTAAAGAAACACTATTACTTACATATTTTGGTTAGAATTCAAAACTCTTATTTTTAAATTTAACTTAGTTAACTTAGGAAAGTTCTTTCCGTAAAGAATACTTTAAGCGCAAACCGTAACTTGGGAAAAAATGTCAGGATTCTTAGTTTTTCTTCAAATGCCGGTTCGCCGTCTAATTATTCGAAAGCATGCTTTTTTACGTCTGCAACCAACTAAATCTCAAAAATCGGCAGTTCAGGTGTGTGTGTTTATGCGGCAGAAATACGCTACGTATTGTGGAATCATAAACAGCTACGTAAAAATGCACCAACAGGTACATCGCGTCCCAAAACGGTAGAACGTACAAAAACACATTTACATTTCATTTCCAAGTAGATTGTTTTTGATTCGCGTCTAAAATAAATTGAAGAACGTGTTCGTTTGGCTTCAAACGAAAAGATAATGTATTTGCGACCGACAAATTAAAAAGTCATAAGAACGGTTTTTCTTAAAGGGAATATAACCTGCCAGCCACAAACGAAAAGAAAATGTATTTGCGACCGAAACGAGGTTGCGCCTATGATCCAGCGTCTGCTACAGACAAATTAAATCGAAAATAACCCGCAAAGCAATCTTTATGGAAGACCCCTTTAGTTTTCCAAGTTTCCCTGTACAGTGGCGCCAAACATTTTCAAAGCCGAAGGCAAGAGCGGCCAGAGCTGCAAACGTTGCTGTTCCACACTAAATACCTGAGGTTCCCTTTAAATAAACTTACCAAAATATAAGCAAACGATGCGAAAATTGTATTAAAATGCAAGTATCATTATTTATTAAGTCAAATTTACGAATAAGGATGAGGAAAAACTAATAGCGTCTGCTTTAGCCGCTACCTATCTAGCTTTCACTGGCGAACACAAGGGAGCGTTGCGATAATTTTCGGTCGCAAAAAAACTAACGAGGGTTGTAGAAATATGCCTTTTCTCAAAAGCCAACCTGACTTAAATCTAGGAGCAACAAACCATCTATATTGCTAAGTTGGTATTCTTGCTTTAATTTAAATTGGAAAATATTTGACTCCTATGGCCATCTATTATCCAAAGGAGAAATAAGAAAATTTATCCAAATAGATTATCACCCGTTGCTTTATGAAGGAAATTTAAAAGTCAATGATGGAATGTAAGAAAATATTTGTTCGGATGATTGAATTTAAATGTTTCTTGTGTGTACAATGTTTTTGGCTGATTTTAAAGTAAAAAAGAACAAATTCAAATATTTTTATAAAACTGCCTTCGTTTGATTGAAAAACATTAAATATTTGAAAGAAACTGAAAACATTAGTCTTGTTTATTATTCGTAAAATTTTTATAGACTCGGGTTTGTAACCCCGCACATCGTCTGCGCCTAGGAGCAACAAACACAGCAAGGAGAACGCAACCCGTCAAAAGTCGTGCATTTTCTTGCGTACATTTTTCATAGGCTAGACGCTTTAGCGCCTGCTGCCGTCGGAAGGGGAAAATTCGGATATTGTCTTCCCCCCCGCCCGTAAAACGTTCAGCGTAAAGGCTCGTCCAATGAAATTCGTACACAACCCTTCGTTAGCGTGTTAAAGGCTAGCTGCGTTCTCCTTGTGTTTGTTGCTCCTAGCTATTTGGAACAAGTTAGTTTTTACATGGTAGCCACAATATTTTCAGCGGAAAGTTAGGGAATTGGAATCTAACATTTTTAGGTACGAAATTATACAACTTAACTTTGTTACTATTATCAGAAATTTATGAATTTTCTTCAACTTACATTTTTGTCTTTATCTAAATTAAAATTTTACTAACTACTTCATGGACAGGATTTCCAAAAATTTTGCTTTTTTACCCAATCACTTTTTTGTAATAAACTAGTGAAATAAGTCTACTAACGGAATCCCCTCGTCTAATTTGATCGACGACCAAGTGTTGTGGTTTTTGGGTTATTCTACGAGTATTATCATAACTAATGGTATTAAAATGTGAAATTAAACGACACATTAATAGTCGGGGGCCACAGTTTAAAAATATTAGCTGGCAGCGTTGCCCTTGGACGGAACATCCGTTTTCGCAATCATCTGCTTATAAGGCATAGGCTTAACAACTAAACGGCTTGGCAGGATACGATTATACGGCGTAGTACGTAAATAAATGATGCGAGGGAGTTTAAGACTTAGCCGGGAGTAGTCCTGTATCCCAGCGTCTGGGAGGCAGAGTTTGTGGATGGCCGTGTGAGGGCGACCACTACTCCCCCAACGGGTGGTCATACATTTTCATTTTGCAAATACGTTACCAGCATACACGCGTTATATTATAAGTGTATAATATAATTCATGTTTCACCCCAAAACGAACCATATCTCGGCCGTAAAGTAAGAAAATTAAAAAATAGTAGTTGATACGTGTTTAGAAGTGTTGAACGCGTAATATATCATACGAAACCGAATTTATTAAACGATAGAAGTAACGATAATATTTGAAACCTCGATATAAAATGTTGGTTATACAATAATTAAGGACCTCAATTAAAAAAAAATTTCAGTTTCCATTCTTAGTTCCAATCATCTTGTACATTAACTTAACAAGACTAATTTTATCGACAATGAATTTTTCAAAGTTACCTGGTTTTGGAAATAAGGTAGCGAATTGCGAACACGGTTAATTTAAATTAAATTTTAGACAAACCGAATAATTAGAGTTACCTGGTTTTGGAAATAAGGTAGCGAATTGCGAACACGGTTAATTTAAATTAATTTTTAGACAAACCGAATAATTAGAGTTACCTGGTTTTGGAAATAAGGTAGCGAATTGCGAACACTGTTAATTTAAATTAATTTTTAGACAAACCGAATAATTAGAGTTACCTGGTTTTGGAAATAAGGTAGCTAATTGCGAACACGGTTAATTTAAATTAAATTTTAGACAAACCGAATAATTAGAGTTACCTGGTTTTGGAAATAAGGTAGCGAATTGCGAACACGGTTAATTTAAATTAAATTTTAGACAAACCGAATAATTAGAGTTACCTGGTTTTGGAAAACTCTCACAGAAGACGCTAAAACGTGAACGGGGAAAGGAAGGTCAAATCAGTCGTAAAAGGTCAGTTCGCCCTCGGCAGTTAGCCTTTTGTTGGCAAGTCACCCGCGGAGTTGACAGCTACCGCTTTACGATGGGGATAATTGGGCTACTGGGGATTTGGGAATTTCCAATTTTCTACAAAGGGTTATAAACCCATCACGTCGAGACAAGGAGGAGCTAGTCGTACAGGTTCAGGTACGCAGCAAGGGCCTTTCGGAATTGGGCCCTGTTGGGGATATCTTTGAGATAATCAGGAAGGGAATTCCACTCCTGAACGGAGGAGGGAAGAAATGAATGAGTCGGAAGCCCGGAAGAATCATGGAGGCGACACGATTTCCTCTGGATTATCGTAGTATGGAGTTTTGATTTCGACGTTATTTAAAGATAATAAAAAACAGTTTGTTAAACCTTTTATGTCGTATACTTTATGTACACGCGTGTTTTGGAAATATTTGCGATTCGTGGCGACAATTATAACTTCCCAATGAAACCGCAATATTTGGAGACAGAGGTTTCCGCTCTAAAGAACCCCCCACTTTATCGCGAGAGAACCCCCCACTTTATCGCGAGAGAACCCCCCACTTTATCGCGAGAGAACCCCCCACTTTATCGCGAGAGAACCCCCCACTTTATCGCGAGAGAACCCCCCACTTTATCGCGAGAGAACCCCCCACTTTATCGCGAGAGAACCCCCCACTTTATCGCGAGAGAACCCCCCACTTTATCGCGAGAGAACCCCCCACTTTATCGCGAGAGAACCCCCCACTTTATCGCGAGAGAACCCCCCACTTTATCGCGAGAGAACCCCCCACTTTATCGCGAGAGAACCCCCCACTTTATCGCGAGAGAACCCCCCACTTTATCGCGAGAGAACCCCCCACTTTATCGCGAGAGAACCCCCCACTTTATCGCGAGAGAACCCCCCACTTTATCGCGAGAGAACCCCCCACTTTATCGCGAGAGAACCCCCCACTTTATCGCGAGAGAACCCCCCACTTTATCGCGAGAGAACCCCCCACTTTATCGCGAGAGAACCCCCCACTTTATCGCGAGAGAACCCCCCACTTTATCGCGAGAGAACCCCCCACTTTATCGCGAGAGAACCCCCCACTTTATCGCGAGAGAACCCCCCACTTTATCGCGAGAGAACCCCCCACTTTATCGCGAGAGAACCCCCCACTTTATCGCGAGAGAACCCCCCACTTTATCGCGAGAGAACCCCCCACTTTATCGCGAGAGAACCCCCCACTTTATCGCGAGAGAACCCCCCACTTTATCGCGAGAGAACCCCCCACTTTATCGCGAGAGAACCCCCCACTTTATCGCGAGAGAACCCCCCACTTTATCGCGAGAGAACCCCCCACTTTATCGCGAGAGAACCCCCCACTTTATCGCGAGAGAACCCCCCACTTTATCGCGAGAGAACCCCCCACTTTATCGCGAGAGAACCCCCCACTTTATCGCGAGAGAACCCCCCACTTTATCGCGAGAGAACCCCCCACTTTATCGCGAGAGAACCCCCCACTTTATCGCGAGAGAACCCCCCACTTTATCGCGAGAGAACCCCCCACTTTATCGCGAGAGAACCCCCCACTTTATCGCGAGAGAACCCCCCACTTTATCGCGAGAGAACCCCCCACTTTATCGCGAGAGAACCCCCCACTTTATCGCGAGAGAACCCCCCACTTTATCGCGAGAGAACCCCCCACTTTATCGCGAGAGAACCCCCCACTTTATCGCGAGAGAACCCCCCACTTTATCGCGAGAGAACCCCCCACTTTATCGCGAGAGAACCCCCCACTTTATCGCGAGAGAACCCCCCACTTTATCGCGAGAGAACCCCCCACTTTATCGCGAGAGAACCCCCCACTTTATCGCGAGAGAACCCCCCACTTTATCGCGAGAGAACCCCCCACTTTATCGCGAGAGAACCCCCCACTTTATCGCGAGAGAACCCCCCACTTTATCGCGAGAGAACCCCCCACTTTATCGCGAGAGAACCCCCCACTTTATCGCGAGAGAACCCCCCACTTTATCGCGAGAGAACCCCCCACTTTATCGCGAGAGAACCCCCCACTTTATCGCGAGAGAACCCCCCACTTTATCGCGAGAGAACCCCCCACTTTATCGCGAGAGAACCCCCCACTTTATCGCGAGAGAACCCCCCACTTTATCGCGAGAGAACCCCCCACTTTATCGCGAGAGAACCCCCCACTTTATCGCGAGAGAACCCCCCACTTTATCGCGAGAGAACCCCCCACTTTATCGCGAGAGAACCCCCCACTTTATCGCGAGAGAACCCCCCACTTTATCGCGAGAGAACCCCCCACTTTATCGCGAGAGAACCCCCCACTTTATCGCGAGAGAACCCCCCACTTTATCGCGAGAGAACCCCCCACTTTATCGCGAGAGAACCCCCCACTTTATCGCGAGAGAACCCCCCACTTTATCGCGAGAGAACCCCCCACTTTATCGCGAGAGAACCCCCCACTTTATCGCGAGAGAACCCCCCACTTTATCGCGAGAGAACCCCCCACTTTATCGCGAGAGAACCCCCCACTTTATCGCGAGAGAACCCCCCACTTTATCGCGAGAGAACCCCCCACTTTATCGCGAGAGAACCCCCCACTTTATCGCGAGAGAACCCCCCACTTTATCGCGAGAGAACCCCCCACTTTATCGCGAGAGAACCCCCCACTTTATCGCGAGAGAACCCCCCACTTTATCGCGAGAGAACCCCCCACTTTATCGCGAGAGAACCCCCCACTTTATCGCGAGAGAACCCCCCACTTTATCGCGAGAGAACCCCCCACTTTATCGCGAGAGAACCCCCCACTTTATCGCGAGAGAACCCCCCACTTTATCGCGAGAGAACCCCCCACTTTATCGCGAGAGAACCCCCCACTTTATCGCGAGAGAACCCCCCACTTTATCGCGAGAGAACCCCCCACTTTATCGCGAGAGAACCCCCCACTTTATCGCGAGAGAACCCCCCACTTTATCGCGAGAGAACCCCCCACTTTATCGCGAGAGAACCCCCCACTTTATCGCGAGAGAACCCCCCACTTTATCGCGAGAGAACCCCCCACTTTATCGCGAGAGAACCCCCCACTTTATCGCGAGAGAACCCCCCACTTTATCGCGAGAGAACCCCCCACTTTATCGCGAGAGAACCCCCCACTTTATCGCGAGAGAACCCCCCACTTTATCGCGAGAGAACCCCCCACTTTATCGCGAGAGAACCCCCCACTTTATCGCGAGAGAACCCCCCACTTTATCGCGAGAGAACCCCCCACTTTATCGCGAGAGAACCCCCCACTTTATCGCGAGAGAACCCCCCACTTTATCGCGAGAGAACCCCCCACTTTATCGCGAGAGAACCCCCCACTTTATCGCGAGAGAACCCCCCACTTTATCGCGAGAGAACCCCCCACTTTATCGCGAGAGAACCCCCCACTTTATCGCGAGAGAACCCCCCACTTTATCGCGAGAGAACCCCCCACTTTATCGCGAGAGAACCCCCCACTTTATCGCGAGAGAACCCCCCACTTTATCGCGAGAGAACCCCCCACTTTATCGCGAGAGAACCCCCCACTTTATCGCGAGAGAACCCCCCACTTTATCGCGAGAGAACCCCCCACTTTATCGCGAGAGAACCCCCCACTTTATCGCGAGAGAACCCCCCACTTTATCGCGAGAGAACCCCCCACTTTATCGCGAGAGAACCCCCCACTTTATCGCGAGAGAACCCCCCACTTTATCGCGAGAGAACCCCCCACTTTATCGAGAGAGAACCCCCCACTTTATCGCGAGAGAACCCCCCACTTTATCGAGAGAGAACCCCCACTTTATCGAGAGAGAACCCCCCACTTTATCGCGAGTTCCTATTTTGCCTTCGGATCGTATATCGTACCAAACGTTAAATTATCGTAAAAACACGATCCGGATCGTACATCTGGCAACGTTGTAAGCCTATAAAAGCTGGTTTTAGTACAGTAACTGTCGCGGAAAAATTTACGAGAACGCGCAGCGCCCCCCAGTGTGGTTTTGAAATTTAAAAATTATGTTGAAGATGGCAGCCTACATGGACACGGAGCTTCAATTTTTAAAAGGGGAAAATAGCTCAGAAAAATAAATACAATTTACTTATGGTTTAAAGTTAAGTATTAAGTAATTACGGGAACATCTGTAGCTACGCAAAAACTAAAAAACCAAAAGAAAAACTATAGTGGCTGTGGACGTAAAATCTATGAACCATATATTTAAAACTTTCGAATAAACACGTGTTAAAACTAAAATAAGTGTGAACTGAGTCTTTCTTATATAAAAAACCACCCACTTTGTTTTTAAAAAAAGTGTTTTTTTAAAGTGGGTTTTACGGTTTTTTATTTCGAACCCTGTCTATAGCGCTAATAACGATTTCAAATGAAAAATATGTGGCTTCAGCCTGAGGAGTGGTAACGATAACGGGAGTTTTTATTTCAATTTTTTTGCCCAGGTAATTAAGGCCGTTAGATTAAAAAAAATATCTTCCTTGGCATTCGAAACAAGTATTGCACCGTGTGCGCCAGGGTTGGCACAATTTTGAGATTCAAATTCCCTGACCATTTTAAGAGATTTTCCCCGACTTATAAAGGCCAAAATTTTAATTTTATATTTCACTTTTATCAGAAATTAATTTAAATGAACTTATATTTCAGTGAAAACGTTATTGCAATGTTGAAAAAATTTGCGAAACTTTCAAGGAAATAAATGATAATCATAGAAATTGTCATAGATCTAGAGTAAAATTACCTTCAAAAACTGCCAAGATAAAATTGAATTCCCCGACTTTTCTCTAAATTTTAACAAATTCTTAAAATTCGCCGACTTTTTAAGCCCATTTTAAAATTCCCCGACTTTTCCCTGTTTTCACGAAAGAGTGACAACCCTGTTGTAGCGGATGGCGATTCTAATGTTCATTGTGCTATAGACCCATGTTGAAAGTTGGGGGGCCGAAAATTAACATTTTTACCTGGCAACTCAGCATTTGGACGGAACATCCGTTTCCTTACTTCCGCCTGTATATTTCACAAACAGGATGTTCCGTCCAGAGGTCTCACTTAAGCCTCGTCTGCGGCCCCTCTTTTGTTATGGGTCTATTGTTGAGAGTGTTTCGTTCGTGATTAAATTTTTCAAGCGAAAAAAGATTGCCTTGAAAGTTACGCTTTATTTTTTTTAAATTAAAAGCTCTACGCAAAGAACCCTTTTTACGTATCATGCAGGTGACTTCGGCAGAACAGACCATGGGCCAAATAATGATAAATCCAGGACATAACTCTGCGAAAAACCCGTCCAACAGCGCTAACACCCGACCACTATTACCTCCTATTGGGAAAAACGCGCGATCGCGGACCTATGTCATTTGGGGGGCAATTTGTTTACGGACAGTTTTCCAAAATAATACACCTGAAATATTTATTCACAGTTATCATATATAATTTGGTTATTAAAGTAAGTACTTATTTTTATACGTACTAAGTTCATAATTAGTATAATATATATAATTATATAATATTAAACACTAACTTTCCTAGAATCGTTAAAATTAATTTAAAAACGAGGAGCCAAATATGGCAGGACTAGATGGCGTTCGGGAAACCGGAAATTTCTGATTGATTTAACTCCCAATTTTTTATTTGCCCCCCCCCCCCCCCCTACTAAAATGGGCGCCTGTATCTTTTTGTGGTACGTGTGAAGGTACCAGAGTAGTGTCCTGGATTTATCATTATTTGGCCCATGAACAGACTGACATGAGTGTTGAGAAACGACCGTATGGTCAGCACGGCCACCCTGTTTATGACGCGCAAAGACGGACTGCTTAAAATTTCGGAGGAGTCGTTAGACGTAAGACCAGTACTCCTTACCACAATTTGGTCAAATCTCTGCTCTATAGTAGAAAATTTTCCACGGAGGCCGCGGAATATGGAGAGAAATTTGAGACTGTGGTTATGGAAATGTTTAAAAATCAAACCGGTCTCGACGTACGCGAAAGCGGTGGCTATTTGGCCGCTGGTCCTGATGGTGGGTGATAATATTATTAATTAGTCGAAGATTTTATATACCCTCTTTTCTAATAGGTGTGATCGAAGATGAAAATGCTTTGGTGGAGGTAAACACGGTACCAACCGCAAAGGGAATGAATTTCAAAGATGCTATAGCCGAAGGGGAAATGAAGTTTTTAACCAAAAGCGTGTAACTAAAAAAGACTAACGTATAATATCATCAAGGACAACCAATCCATGGTTGTCACCAAATTTTCAGATTCAAATTCGCTGTTTTCCCTGACAATTTTAAGCGATTTTCCCTGACTTTTAAAGGCCAAAATGTTTGTTATATTTTACATTTATCAGGAGTTAATAAATTTAAATTAACTTATATTTCAGTAAAAAGGTTATTGCAGTGTTGAAATTTGTAGAACTTTCAAGGAAATAAATGATAATCATAGAATTTGTCATAGATCTAGAGTAAAATTACCTTCGAAAAGTGTCAAGAAGATACAAAATTAAATTCCCTGACTTTTTACAAATTCTTAATTCCCTGACTTTTTACAAATTCTTAAAATTCCCTGACTTTTAGGCCCATTTATAAATTCCCCGACTTTTTACAAATTCTTAATTCCCTGACTTTAAGGCCCATTTTTAAATTTCCTGACATTTTACAAATTCTTAAAATTACCTGACTTTTAGACCCATTTTTAAATTTCCTGACGTGTGGCAACCCTGCAAATGTTATTTTATAGGATTTTATATTAGACGAAAACGTGCCTTTACACGTAGATATTATACAACCCGACAAGGCGTTTTAGGAAAACACTATGGACCCAAAACTCAAATCTTTTTTTATCGATTGTATTTTACAGGAAATTATTAAACCTCAAATTCCAAAGGGAAACCCAAGATCCGTCTGCTATAACTAGTGCTAAGACTGAAAAAGCAAAAATGATAAAAAGAATTTCAATTAGAATTAAATTATGTTGTTCCTTTCAACACGTTTAAGTAGTGAAATCGTGCGCGTTTGTCGGCTAATTAATATGAAGAACAAGATGTCACGAACCTTTCAGTACACACAATCCTCCCGATGTTATAACTTTATATTTTAAATATTAAATTTGAACCAATTTTCAATAAACCCAAGAGAAATTTTTTCGAGTTACCAGGTTTTTGAAATAAGGTAGCAAAACGCGAACAAGTTAGATGGCGCCTGTATCAATTGGCACGAAATTCAAATATGACAATAGTGCGTACCCGGGTCGATTGGGTCTCGCGAATTGGCCAGAAATCTCACTTAAAATTAAATTTTATTAATGCAGCTGAAACTGTAGTTTAGAAATGATCAGTACCAACTAAAAATATAATATTCAACCAATTCGGTCTGAATTTTAAAAAACCACTAACTTTTAAGGCACAAATCGCCAAAAACCACCAAAATGGGAAAATGATTAACTTCTTGTTCTCTGATTCCTTAAATTTATAACGGGCTACCGAGGTCATGCCATATGCTTTCGATTGACATATCAGCGACCCTTCTAGACTTAATTGTTGAAGAGTTATGAGGAATACGGCAGCGGCGGCATCGGCTACACTGTACGTGAGCCCAGCACACACCAATCCCTGACGGATTGCGCGAGGGGGTAGTTACTTAAGTAATCAGGTGTACAAATCATAGGTAATCACGGGAATTCAATGGTAATCACCCTTTGTTTACTAAAATCAGTAATCAGGTGTACAAAATATTTACGAGTGACTACCCCCTCGGGATTCTGAGCACCTAGGAGCAACAAACGCAGCACCCCACACAAGGAGAACGCAATCCGTCAAAAGTTTCTCGCGTACAGTTTTCATTGGTTAGAGGCTGCCCTCTGAAGGGGGAAATTCGGAAATTGTCTTCTCCCCCGCCCGTAAAACGTTCAAGGTAAAGGTTCGTCCAATGAAAATTGTACACAAAACTTCGTTGGCGTGGTTAAAGGCTAGCTGCGTTTTCCTTGTGTTTGTTGCTCCTAGGCGAGTACAAAGATTGAAAAGGGGGAAAACGTCGAAAGTACACTTCACGCAGTTTTTCATCTTATATCGTCTCCTGGCATGAACGAAAATCCCGACTTTTCTATCTCAATAGCACGTGTCGCACGCGCGGGTCATAGGAAAGGCTAACCATATATCCTTGAGGCGACAAGTTTATCGAAACGATTTCGGTTGACCATTTCAACTACGTATACATTATTGTAGCTATACCTTCTTGTCCAATGCCATTTCATACAAAGATAGCTCGATTTTAGAAGCACTATTTCTTTTTGAAGCCCCCAAACGGAAAAAAATCGAAACGTTTTTCTCTGACGATCTCTCAATTTCTCGTTTTTGACCCACGCTGTCGTCCCCCAACGGCCGTAGCTCTAGGGACGATGTAGGAATTACCTAGCCCATTTAAAATTAATGATTTGGCAATTGAAATTAATGGGAATTAACTTAAAACGCTCGTTAGAAACGTCAAGAGCCCAGTGGTGGTCTCATATTTTGTCCGCGACGACTGGCATTGTTCTCAGGTTCCCCTTTCCAATTTTCGAATTAAAAACTTGACAATTAACGAAGCCAGCAGATGTGGTACAGTTTGCGCTCGTAAATCTATACCCTTGCCAAAGGAGGTAAGAATAACTGTAAAAAACTATCGTTTTTTCCGCCCGGTTTTTTTACATAATGAATTTGACTATTCAAGGCTATGTTTTAGCAAAAAAAAAAACCGTTTATTTGCAACGTTAAAATTACAACATTCCAAAAACGGAGAAACAAGTTAACAAAATTTAATGAAAATGATCTTTACAAAAGATAAATCTTAATTCCCCGACTTTGAAGTAAAATAAAACAAAATCCTTGATCTTTCCCTCAATTATTAGTTAAATTTTCGAATTCTCTGACCTGTGGCAAACCCGCTTTAACAGGGTCGTGTTCAAACTACTGAACTGTCTTCTCATATAACTTCATAAATATATCATCAGCCGCTACTACCACCGCAACTTCCGCAAGTTGACTTTGCAACCACGCAGTTCCGGAAAATTTCGAATAAATATCTTTTGAGACAACGTCTACTTTGAAATTCGGTATATCGTGGGACGTAACCGGCTAATTAAGTAACAGCCTAGGCAAGGGTAAAGTCTACGAGGGATTTTTCCAATAAGAAAACCGCGAATGAGACCGGGTCAAAAACCATCGTGACACTACGAATCGAAATTTGTTAAAGCGATTTATTTCTGAAGCCATTCGATCATCTAAATTAAGGTTATACCCTATTTGGAGACGCCGAAACTGACTTGGAACTAATTGAAAATAAATTATTATAGTACGTTTAAGCCACCACTTAAAAACGTGTAGGGATAGCTTGTAGATTGTACCCAATAAAGATAAGCCTACTCTCAGGCACAAGATTACCTTACACGTTTTCTAACCTGTTTAAAATAAAATAAAATCTATTTTCCGATCTACACGTGTTAGATTATGTGTAGGAATTTTCACAGCGGTCTAAATATTTTATTATCTTCCTAAAGCCCTCGCTGCATGTAGTAAGAAACAGTGATTTTTAATTTATACTGATTTGAAATTAAGTATATTACCCAAGGCAATTTAATTTCTACATTTAATAATGTTAGGCTTCTTAGGCGGATTATTAGAAAAACAGGGGCGTAAATAAGGCCCCCAGAGGGCTTCAGGGGCCCCGAAAAAAGTATCACGAAGGGGGGGGGGGCTAGGGGTCCTAGCTACGCCACTTTGCTTTAAATCATGCCAAGGTACAAGTACTCTAAAGGTTACGAAGTTGAATTGGACCCCACATTTTGTTAGTCAAATTCCATTCATTATAATTGATTTTACCTCATCGAAAACACTAAATTACAAGAATTTAATTATAATTTCATTTTAAAGCTCATATTGTATAAATGTACCTCACAGAAGACACTAAATTACAGAAAAATTAAACTATACTTTAATTTTAAAGCTGATTTTAGATAAATGTATCTCACAGAAGACACTAAATTACAGAAAAACTATAATTTCATTTTAAAGCTCATTTTGTATAAATGTATCTCACAGAAGAGAAGACACTAAATTACAGAAAAACTCTTATAATTTCATTTTAAAGCTCATTTTGTATAAATGTACCTCACAGAAGACACTAAATTACAAATTATAATTTGATTTTAAAGCTAATTTTTATATTAATGTACCACGTTTAAGACATAAAATTATAAATTTTAAACTACTTCAATGGAAAAAAAATTAAAATATATAATTTTAAATTAATGGACGGCGCTAAAAATATAGGAAATTAAATGAGAATAATAATCAGCTAGGCTAGTACCCAAGGCACCACCTTAGGCCTAACTCAAACCAAATCAAACCCGTTATAATTAAAAAAATTGTAGCCATACCTGAGGCATGATGGCATTGCAGAAAGTAGCATCCACGAAACAAGAAACTAACGAGCACTTCGTCAGCGCACTAACACACCACGAAACACGCGTCGCGCTAAACCACGACCAACTGATCGCGAACCAAAAATTGAAAATTTCCACGGAAAAAATTACACGCTATTTGCGAAGTTACATAGCGCAGATAAGTCGAATAAATTTCAACAAAAGACAACGTTATCGTCCGGAGATTATCGGGTTTAAATTTTCCCCTGACGAAGTCCACCGAAAGAATTTCGATATTTAACCGAACCTCCCCTTACAATCCAAATCAACGATGTTCAAGAAAAATTCAGTAAACCGAAACTACCAGAAACTCTACTCCCGAAAAGATAAGCCGGGTACTAGAAACTAAAAAAAAAATTACAAAAATAGTTTTTCTTTATAAAAAGGAAAATATTAATGTTTTTCTGTGAAATTGAAAACAGGAGAATAAACTAAAGTTACCGTAGTATTATTTAGTAGATAATTATCGTTTAAGTTAAATTTGATACTTTATTTTTAATATTTGCTTTAAAAAGATAAAAGAACGATTGATACGATGGTTTGTCAATAAATAACCGAGATTGAGGAGAACAAACGCCGGGAAGTTTTTTTTTGCCAACTAACGCTGGGAGGGGGAGGAACAAATAATCACACCCCCCTTTTCAATTCTTTTTATCGACGTATCATATTGATATCGTCTTTAAACTTTGGAAGTTCACATTTTTGGGGCTTTCAATTTTCTCGGTAAAGCGGAATCCACATTCAAGGTCAGTTTATTTACGTTTGGATTAAATTAAATATACTTATTTACAAAAGAAAATTGAAATTGTATCGAATATTTAACCAACAATGTATTTATTTATAATAAGGTAGAATGACGATGTTGCGACGAGTTTTAGCGTTACTACTAAGCCCACTCATGCTCTCACAGCAAACTCCTCTCCGTTAAACCGCGCCATTTTCAATTTAGGTCTAGAGCTCCATCTCTCGAAGGGAATACGAAACATTATTCATAATACTACAGAATTATTAAAAAATATACTACTTTTGAATATTGCAGAATTATTAAAAATATATAGAAACACATATTTCTTTTCAATATTATTCTAAATATATTTATTTTCAATATTATTCTAAATATATTTCTTTTCAATATTATTCTAAATATATTTCTTTTCAATATTATTCTAAATATATTTCTTTTCAATATTATTCTAAATATATTTCTTTTCAATATTATTCTAAATATATTTCTTTTCAATATTATTCTAAATATATTTCTTTTCAATATTATTCTAAATATATTTCTTTTCAATATTATTCTAAATATATTTCTTTTCAATATTATTCTAAATATATTTCTTTTCAATATTATTCTAAATATATTTCTTTTCAATATTATTCTAAATATATTTCTTTTCAATATTATTCTAAATATATTTCTTTTCAATATTATTCTAAATATATTTCTTTTCAATATTATTCTAAATATATTTCTTTTCAATATTATTCTAAATATATCTCTTTTCAATATTATTCTAAATATATTTCTTTTCAATATTATTCTAAATATATCTCTTTTCAATATTATTCTAAATATATCTCTTTTCAATATTATTCTAAATATATTTCTTTTCAATATTATTCTAAATATATTTCTTTTCAATATTATTCTAAATATATTTCTTTTCAATATTATTCTAAATATATTTCTTTTCAATATTATTCTAAATATATTTCTTTTCAATATTATTCTAAATATATTTCTTTTCAATATTATTCTAAATTTATTTCTTTTCAATATTATTCTAAATATATCTCTTTTCAATACTATTCTAAATGTATTATTTCTTTTCAATACTATTCTAAATGTATTATTTCTTTTCAATACTATTCTAAATGTATTATTTCTTTTCAATACTATTCTAAATGTATTATTTCTTTTCAATACTATTCTAAATGTATTATTTCTTTTCAATACTATTCTAAATGTATTATTTCTTTTCAATACTATTCTAAATGTATTATTTCTTTTCAATACTATTCTAAAGTATTATTAATATTATTATAAATGTATTATTTATTATTATTCTAAATATATTATTTATTAATATTATTCTAAATATATTATTATTATTAATATTATTTTAAATATATTATTTTTTAATATTACTGTATTATTATATTTTTCATAAATACGTTATTTTAAATAATTTATTTTAAATGGATATAAATTTGTTTTATTTTTTATTTTTGTGTAGAATCAAAAAATGTGTACTTATTTCTACTTCGGGGGCATGACTCACAAGGAGAGTACCCGAGGTGTTTATGGCCGATTTTGTTCAAAATCGGGCATAATGTAGACTTATATGACGTATGAAATTTCCCAAAAGGAGACGTTGCACTACCCATTCGATTTGCCATGGCAACCGAAAATGTCTTTGACCACTTAAAACCAAAAATCTCCATTTAAAAAAGGATGGGATTTTCTCAGCAATAAACACCTCTCGTAAGTAAGTGGAGACGATTTTTAAAGAGGTTCCCAATCCCAATCCCTAAAAAAAGGGAAATCATATCTGATATCGTCTAAACATTGAATTTCTACTTAGAGAAAATTACTTTCTTTACAGTGGCGTACCGAGGGTATATGGCGCCCGGTTGAAAAGATTCAAAATGGCGCCCCCTATATAGAATTATTAAAATTCTATTGAAGGAAGAATCAGAATTATCACGGGTTGAAGGAACAATTGGAAATGAAAGATAAGTTGGCGCCCGGTTAAATGTTCACGCCCTTAACCCGGGTCGGTACGCCTCTGTTTCTTTATTAAACCCAGCAATATGTGTAGGTTAAACAGCGAGGGGTTTGCGACATTTGCGTACGGGATTTTGAATCGCAGAGTGATTTCAGAAATCAGAAACTGATTTTGAGACTTCAAAGAATAATTTTCGTCTTAATTTCTGGTTTTTCAGGTTGATTTCGAGATTTTGTAACTGGTTTATGCATAGATTCCAGTATTTTCAAGTTGATTTCAAGATATCTAAAATAATTGTTATCTAGAGGGTTGTGGATTTTTACGAATGTGAGACACCCTCGGCAAAGTCTGTAGACAGTAAAGTTACGACTACACCCCAACGCGTTTTCTAGCGCTGGCTGAAACGTCTGTATCAATAGATGCTTAAATAAAACGTGTTCAGCGATTTGACTAGAAGTAGTAATACAGACAGCCAGGACATACCAGGGTGAACAGGAAAAGGCTGAAAATTTCCTAGTAAAAATAGGAATTTAGAGCGAATTATAGGAAAATATAGGAAACTAAATAGTCGAATTATAGAAAAATATAGGAAACTAAATAGTCGAATTATAGGAAAATGAAGGAAACTAAATAGTCGAATTATAGGAAAATACAGGAAACTAAATAGTCGAATTATAGGAAAATATAGGTAACTCGAAAAATGCGGTTTGTCTAGAAATTAATTTACATTAACGTGCTATTTTCGAATTATAAGAAAGTATAGGAAAAATAATACGATCATTATTGCATATCGGTATACTCTGATCCCTTAGAGTATTGATAATTTATTTGGTACGCTGCATTATTGGATCACTTAGCGGATTTACAAAGCCCACACATTTCTGGAATTTGTTCGAAAGTGGCAGTGTTTTCACCAGATGTTCTATGACACGTACTATGACACGTACAAAAAAAGTTCTTTCATTTTCAAAAGACCGTGAATGTATAGGAAAATAGGTGAAAATAAAGCAAATTATAGGAAGGCATTAGGAATATAGGAAAATATTGAAGTCTTGGTCACCCTGACATACTTGTAAAAGCGTTATATTTTGAAGCGCGTGCTGCTTACAATTTCTATTTAGAAGGGCTCGTTCAATTTCGCACGCGCCTTCTGAAAAAACAAGATGGCACAGGCCATAATAGCAGCCTCACCCCTGTCCTTTACTATCGTAATTGTGGCCTCAGTGGTCGCTGAGAAATCAAGGGCCCAAAGTTACGGTCCCCCGAGGACCCAAACGCGAGGAGCAGATCACTTTGTTACAGGGTGTTCTAATAATCATGATTAAAAATTTAATCATGATTTAATCATTTTTAATCTTTGTACAGATTAAATTTTAAACTAATCTAATCATGATTTAATCATACGAGGGTGTCCTATTAATCATTGGAGTGAACTGCCCCTCGCCCAAACGGATATCGCGCCTACGGGGGAGTTTTTTTTTATACCCGCTGATTTTTGTGTAAAATTTTTATTCAAGGGGGAAAAACGCCCTTTGATCAACAACAAAGGTTCGGCACTGCTATAGTCGGATAGAGGTGACTAATACCGATCGAACGCCGCATCAATGAAATCGTGCGCACGCGCCACCGAAGAGAATTGAGCGTTTCGCGGGCCTCCGATTTCCACGGGCCCCAAATTACGTTTCAGAGATAAATGTTCTGTCTTTTAGGAGTTTAAAAGCCGATTAAAATGATTGGAAATCGACCTCATAAACATTTAAGACTTACCGTAAGTGCATAATATTGGACCGTAAGTGCATAATATTGGACCATAAGTGCATAATATTGGACCATAAGTGCATAATATTGGACCATAAGTGCATAATATTGGACCATAAGTGCATAATATTGGACCATAAGTGCATAATATTGGACCATAAGTGCATAATATTGGACCATAAGTGCATAATATTGGACCATAAGTGCATAATATTGGACCATAAGTGCATAATATTGGACCATAAGTGCATAATATTGGACCATAAGTGCATAATATTGGACCATAAGTGCATAATATTGGACCATAAGTGCATAATATTGGACCATAAGTGCATAATATTGGACCATAAGTGCATAATATTGGACCATAAGTGTATAATATTGGACCATAAGTGTATAATATTGGACCATAAGTGTATAATATTGGACCATAAGTGTATAATATTGGACCATAAGTGTATAATATTGGACCATAAGTGTATAATATTGGACCATAAGTGTATAATATTGGACCATAAGTGTATAATATTTGACCATAAGTGTATAATATTTGACCATAAGTGTATAATATTTGACCATAAGTGCATAATATTTGACCATAAGTGCATAATATTGGACCATAAGTGCATAATATTGGACCATAAGTGCATAATATTGGACCATAAGTGCATAATATTGGACCATAAGTGCATAATATTGGACCATAAGTGCATGGGATTTTCTCGGTTTCACGAAAATATACAGGGTGTCTCAATTTGCTCGATCAGGCCATTTTCCGCAAAATGTATTTATGCTAGGGTTCTGAAATTTTCAGGGTTTATTTGTTAGGTATGGAAGGCTTTGTTTACTAAATTTCAGAAAAATCGAACGATTTTGTGCCGTTTTGGAAAATTTATTTTTTCACCGGTAGGTGTCACGCAAAATGTTTCAATAGAAAAGTTGTAGGGCATAGTCGAAAGTGTAAAAATAATTTTGGTTCGGTTGAAAAAGACCTATTTTTCACTGAGTTTGGAGGTCGGGGGGAAAACAAGTTGTACTAGCAGGCAATAGCCTTTAACGAATTGTAGGTAACATGCATTTCAGTTATAATATTTCGAAAAATAAACAAATAATAATTAGCCCAAGTGACAAATGTTTTTTAATGACTTCTACAAAATGTTTTCAAAAATGCCACCTTCTGATACAATGCATAAATATGCATGATGTTGCATATTGCGAAATGCTCCCCGAACCATTTCTGGAGTCACTCGGCGACATGCTTCGATGATTCTTTGTCGTAAATCTTCAACGCTCGTCACAGGTGTTTGGTATACGTAGTCCTTTACGAATCCCCAAAGAAAAAAGTCGAGTGGTGTTAGATCAGGGGATCTTGCAGGCCAACGAACAGGACCAGTTCTTCCGATCCATCTTCCAGGAAACTCGTCGTTTAGATACGCAACCACGTCACGATATTGGTGAGGTGGCGCCCCATCTTGCTGGAACCAGATGCGTCTGTACTCGGCCAGAGGAATGTCGTCCAACACGTTGGATATTTCATTTTGAAGGAACTCCAAGTAGTTTTGACCGTTCAGACGGGCCAATAATTCTGTCACCTAACAGACCAGCCCACACATTTAAGCGAAACCGCACTTGGTGGCGGTGAGGAAATCCCCAGTGTGGATTATCGTAGTCCCACATATGTTGGTTTTGATGGTTGAAAGGCCCATCTCTTCCGAATGAACATTCGTCGGACATCAGTAGTTGATCGTGAAAATCCTGGTGTGCGTCAGCCTTGAGGCAAAACCAATTGCAGAAGTCGAGTCGGCGCTGTCTATCACCGTCATGCAGTCCTTGGTGAAGTGTCGCTCGATAAGGATGAAAATGGTGTCTTTTGAGTGTTCTCCAAACGTAGTTTCGATCCAATCCTAAGTCAAAGCTGGCAGTCTACTTCGGGATAATGACTATGTTGAGGCGATTGGTACCCTAAAACCGAAGGACAGGTCACTTCCTTGATTAACGACGCACCCCTCGAAAGATTAAATCCGATTTAATATATAATCAAGATTAAAAAATATAAGATTAAAAAATATAAGATTAAAAAATATAAGATTAAAAAATATAAGATTAAAAAATATAAGATTAAAAAATATAAGATTAAAAAATATAAGATTAAAAAATATAAGATTAAAAAATATAAGATTAAAAAATATAAGATTAAAAAATATAAGATTAAAAAATATAAGATTAAAAAATATAAGATTAAAAAATATAAGATTAAAAAATATAAGATTAAAAAATATAAGATTAAAAAATATAAGATTAAAAAATATAAGATTAAAAAATATAAGATTAAAAAATATAAGATTAAAAAATATAAGATTAAAAAATATAAGATTAAAAAATATAAGATTAAAAAATATAAGATTAAAAAATATAAGATTAAAAAATATAAGATTAAAAAATATAAGATTAAAAAATATAAGATTAAAAAATATAAGATTAAAAAATATAAGATTAAAAAATATAAGATTAAAAAATATAAGATTAAAAAATATAAGATTAAAAAATATAAGATTAAAAAATATAAGATTAAAAAATATAAGATTAAAAAATATAAGATTAAAAAATATAAGATTAAAAAATATAAGATTAAAAAATATAAGATTAAAAAATATAAGATTAAAAAATATAAGATTAAAAAATATAAGATTAAAAAATATAAGATTAAAAAATATAAGATTAAAAAATATAAGATTAAAAAATATAAGATTAAAAAATATAAGATTAAAAAATATAAGATTAAAAAATATAAGATTAAAAAATATAAGATTAAAAAATATAAGATTAAAAAATATAAGATTAAAAAATATAAGATTAAAAAATATAAGATTAAAAAATATAAGATTAAAAAATATAAGATTAAAAAATATAAGATTAAAAAATATAAGATTAAAAAATATAAGATTAAAAAATATAAGATTAAAAAATATAAGATTAAAAAATATAAGATTAAAAAATATAAGATTAAAAAATATAAGATTAAAAAATATAAGATTAAAAAATATAAGATTCAAAAATATAAGATTCAAAAATATAAGATTCAAAAATATAAGATTCAAAAATATAAGATTCAAAAATATAATCTTGATTATATTTTTTAATCTTGATTATATTTTTTAATCTTGATTATATTTTTTAATCTTGATTATATTTTTTAATCTTGATTATATTTTTTAATCTTGATTATATTTTTTAATCTTGATTATATTTTTTAATCTTGATTATATTTTTTAATCTTGATTATATTTTTTAATCTTGATTATATTTTTTAATCTTGATTATATTTTTTAATCTTGATTATATTTTTTAATCTTGATTATATTTTTTAATCTTGATTATATTTTTTAATCTTGATTATATTTTTTAATCTTGATTATATTTTTTAATCTTGATTATATTTTTTAATCTTGATTATATTTTTTAATCTTGATTATATTTTTTAATCTTGATTATATTTTTTAATCTTGATTATATTTTTTAATCTTGATTATATTTTTTAATCTTGATTATATTTTTTAATCTTGATTATATTTTTTAATCTTGATTATATTTTTTAATCTTGATTATATTTTTTAATCTTGATTATATTTTTTAATCTTGATTATATTTTTTAATCTTGATTATATTTTTTAATCTTGATTATATTTTTTAATCTTGATTATATTTTTTAATCTTGATTATATTTTTTAATCTTGATTATATTTTTTAATCTTGATTATATTTTTTAATCTTGATTATATTTTTTAATCTTGATTATATTTTTTAATCTTGATTATATTTTTAATCTTGATTATATTTTTTAATCTTGATTATATTTTTTAATCTTGATTATATTTTTTAATCTTGATTATATTTTTTAATCTTGATTATATTTTTTAATCTTGATTACCCTGATTTAATCATTTTACTGTGATTAAAACGCACCCAAAATGGAAGTGACCTGCCCCTCGCCTAAAACCACTACCTACGTAATTAATCAAGGCAAGTGCATGGTCGGAAAAAAATATTCGCCGCGTATTCCCGCTAGGTGCATCTACTGCTCAGGTCTTGTCTATAGCATAGGCCATGGTGATTAAATCACGTAGGCTACAGCCGGTAGTGACTGCAACGCAGCTTCGTAGGACATCGTTTGTAGAATAAAACTAATTTGTTAGTATTTTTTTTTATATAAATCTCAATATTTATATTAAATTATTTTAATAAAGAAATATCTATATATATATTTTGTCAATTTTCGCAAGTAAAACTTTTCGAAATTTTCAACCGTTAAATAGTTAAGTTTATATTGGTTAAAATGATCAAATAGATATAGTTTAACTAATATATCGCTTTTAAAATAATGCAATATAAATATTGAGATTTATAAAAAAAAAATCTCCAAATGCTGTCGTCAATTCATCTCATTGCTTACCAGAAAATACCTTCGACATTTTTCTGACCACAAATGGCTTTTACGACCCCCGGCACCGCATAGCGGGAAATTCTTGAAATTACCGTAACAAACACGAAGCCTCGTGCTTTTAATACTAGGCCTAATAACGGGTTTTGATGCAAGCGCGATTTGAAACTTCAATCTAATAATAATAACTCAATGGTACGAGACATACGCGTACGAAAGATCCAAGTCGTTAAGCCTAACCATTTTCAAAATCCCGATCGCCAATGCAGAACCCGTAACAAACGGAAACAGTACGGATAAAGCGAGTAGAAAGATCCACATAATGTATAATAATAAATATTTTTATTAAAAGGAGACGACTAGTTTCGCCATACCCTTTCGGGGGCTTCGTCAGGTCTAATTCAAGCATACATAATAAGCAATACAAGAAACCTCCGCAAGGGGGACACAAGATAAGGCTTCTTGTAATGCTTATTATGTATGCTTGAATTAGACCTGACGAAGCCCCCGAACGGATATGGCGAAACTAGTCGTCTCCTTTTAATAAAAGTATTTATTATTCTACATTATGTGGATCTTTCTACTCGCTTTATCCGCATATACATATATAAGTGCCGTCGCTATTTCTATTAAACGGAAAGAGATTTCAAACGACCTCCGTCGAAAACACATCGTCGCGTTCTCATTTCTTCCCCCTCGCATCGGCGGTCGAAATGCACGCGTTTACTGTAGAATGATTTATCCAGGTAACACTATTATTAATCCAAGATGCCTTATGCAGGACCACAAAATTATACATGCAAAAACTGTTATTACTTAAATTACCATATTCCCCAATTTTCCTCACTTATCTAATATATATAAAAATAATTTCAAATAATTTACACCAAACCATAGATATAGGAAACGTATATAAAGGTCTAGATAAAATATTTCAAAGGGAGTGAATACGGAGGTGACAGCTAGCAGAAACTAGGATGATGGAAATACTGGAGGGGAAATATGGGATTCCTAGTCCTGGCAACAGGAGGGAATTCAGACATAAGATACTAGAGACACTAAGCGGACACCGTAGTCAAAATTTCGTCCGCGTGTTCGCTGGAACTTGGTTAGAAATGCGTGCAGGTCTTAAAATCGTGTTAAAGATTTATTTATTTTGTCTTCAAATTAAATAAACATCTCCGAAATTAGTTTCGTAGAATCCAGGTAGAATATTCGTGTTTCAGCTTGTACAAAAAATCGTTGTGAATATATTGAATGAAAGGTAGGCCAAATTTATAGTGACAAAAAATTCCGCCTATTTTTACGATGGCGCTAAGCTAGTATGTCCAAAATTGTATAGCTCTCGCGTTGCCGAAGCTAAAACAGCGAGTCCGTGATGGGGGACTACAAATTTCTGTTCCAGGTAAGAAGTATTATATTCCTAGGCAGAAACGCGTAATATCCACAGGCTATCCTTATAAGGCGCTATCTATCGCTAAGAAAGCTCGTGCTATCGTCGCGAGAGCCATTGTCTCCTGCTTAAAAATTATACTAAAAGTCACCAACAGATGGTGTCTAAAGACTACGGCCTGTGGAAAGGTCAAACGCTTAGTACTAAAATGCTAAGAGAGCTCGCGCTCTTGGTCACGTGCCTTCCTCGGTGTCTGCTAAGTGTCAATTCCGTATTTTATGTTAGGCTTAGACGCCCCGAAATTTATTTAGACCTTTATATACATTTCTTATATCTATGCACCAAACATACAATTCATCGAGAAACTTCGGTTTCGTGTTAATTGTAGTGCCTGAAGCGCCATCTTTTTAAATTTGCCGTGATGATAAAATTTATGGGCTCACGTACAGTGTAGCCGATGCCACCAGTGCCGTATTCCACATAACTCTTCAACAATTATGTTTAGAAGGGTCATCATTTTCCCATTTTGGACATTTTGGTCTTAAATTAAGAACGACTTGGTCGAATATTCTATAATAAATTTAATTTTGAGATTTCTGGCCAATTCGCGGGATCCTACAACCCACGTACGTACTATTGCCATATTTGAATTTCGTGCCACTTGATACTAGCGCCATCTAACTCGTTCGGGTTTCGCTACCTTATTTCCAAAAGCAGGTAACTTGAAAAATTCATTTCGACAAAATTTCTCCTGGGTTTATTAAGCTAATGTACAAGACGATTGAAAATTTGTTCAAATTTAAATTTATTTAAAATAAAATTATAACATGGGGGGATTGTGTACTTAAATGTCCTTGACATCTTGTTTTCTTCTTAATTTCATCCAAAAGAAGCCAAGATATCTCTTCAGAAACGTGACCGTTCGCCGCTTCAACCAACGTCAACCATAAAAAACGTATTAACTGTTTTGTATCACCAAGTGCTTTTTGGGATGCCGTCGGGTTGGCTAGTAATAGAAACCGACTAAGTCAGAAGAAATTCCATTTATCTTTGCAGGGTGAATTGGATAGAAAACGACAAAATTACGTGCCTGAATTATCACATTTTGGAAAAATTATAGAAACGCCTAGAGCTTGACGGAAAAAAAGTTAATCGTCAAATTTTCGATAATTCATAAAAATTTCGGTTAACTGTTTATTTATGGATTACAGGTGGTTTCTTTTTGCTTGTTTCGGGATTTCGAAGTAGGGTAAGAAGAGTAACGCCATTACGTAATTTACTCGGATTCTGTGGTGGCGAATAGTTTGAGTCGAAGTAAAAACTTTATTCCTGTGGCCTTTTTAGCAGATACATTCTGGCTAGTAGACGATAAAATCCGATTTACCCTCTTGACACCTCCTTTTCCGAAGGAGTAAAAAGAGTAGCCCTAATAATCCGGAACAAGCGAATAGTTTATGGGCCGGAGTAATTATCATCCCCGAAACAGGCGAATAAAACGTTTTAGGGTAAAAAGAGTACACTAACGACGTAAGTCCTAGAACAGGCGAAAACAAACCACCAATTTTTCGCGGTTATAAAACGATTTATTATGAAAAAAAATTAGATTTTATTCAGATAATTTTCGGTTTGTATATGATTAGGAAAACAGTCACTCTTTTGAAATATTTTCGGTTATTTCGTATCGAATATGGGGTTGAAATTCTAACAAGATGTCACGGACATTTAAGTACACACAATCCTCCCGATATATATTTTAAATATTAAATTTTAATTTCAGCAAATTTACAATCATCTTGTACCTTAACTTAACAAACCCAAGAGGAATTTTATCGAAAATGAACTTTTCAAGTTACCTGGTTTTAGAAATGAAATAGCGAAACGCGAACACTTTAATTTAATTTAATTTCTAGACAAACCGCATTTTTCGAGTTACCTCGTTTCGGAAATTAGGTAGCGAAACGCGAGCACGTTAATGTAAATTAATTTCTAGACAAACCGCAAATAATCAGTACTAACTAAAAATATAATTTACAACAAAGTCGGTCTTAATTAAAAAAAAGGTATGTGCATTTGAAGTCGAAAATCGCTAGAAATTAAATCACCAACAATTACTCAAATGGGCAAATGCCCCACTTCCGGGGGCCCGAAGTCGCAAATGTTAACAATGCCGGTGAGGGTATGAGATTTCCAATCGATTGACACGTGTCTTTTTACCCCTAACGCACCGCGACAAATCGTGGGAACACCGGCGGCGGCGGACACAGTACGTGAAACCTAGGAGTAACAAATACAGTTTGTTGCTCCTAGGTGAAACTAATACACAACACAAATCCCTTTAGATATGTGTAAAAATGGATTTTCAAATGCCGTACTTCTATCGTCGCCTGCCATTTTCAGGAAGTTAATAATAGGACACTGGTTATTTATACTCAACGGGAAAAACTAACTTTAGGATCAAGCAAGTTTGGAAAAAAAACTTTTTTTCATAAAAACGCAAAAAAACGTTCTGTTTATTTTAAACTAGGTTTTTTGGTTCAAATAAGGTTTTTTTAAACACTGCTTTATTTTACTTTTTTTCGCTTTTGTTTAACCGTATTACCAATTAATTAAAAATTAATACGAGTAAAAAATCACATGCCTAGATTAAACCATGCATTATCTCTTTGAAAATGTTATAGAAAAAAATGGGAAATTTTCAAGCGAATTAAAGGAAAATATAGGAAAAACCATAAGCAAAAATAAGGATTATTATCGAAAAAACAGTAGATAAAATGAAGTGAAATGTAGGATGAAGAAGGGTACACGACGACGGAATGTTTTCGGGTTATACTAAATGAGAAAACTAAGGAATTTATAGGAAGGTATTGAAAATATACGATGTGTGGCCACTTTGTAAATGTTTTTGAAATGTAATCACTTCGGTAAGAAAATGTACAAACATTTTATAATAATTTTTAGTTAATTAAAATAACATAAAAAACTTTTTTTTAAATCACTTGGATTAAACTATGATTTAAACCATGGTTTACACCAGTCCACCCTGGGATCAAGGACTTTATCGGGCCCTGGAACCCCATAAAAAATTCCAAATAGATTGAACAATAAACTTGTCGTGCGTGGTTAAAGGAAGATTTAAATAGTTAATAAGAGGTTATTTATACACATCGGAAATATAATTACTTTCGGATCAAGGACATGATCGGGCTCTGAAGCCTGGACCCTTAAAAAGATGCAACATAAAAATTCGCCGCGCGTGCTTTAAAAATTAAATTCCATTAAAATTTTGAAAAGTTAATAAGTGCGCGCGGGTTATTTATACTTAACGTGAAATATGGGGTCAAGGTTTTGATCAAGTCGTGCACCCCCCCCCCTCCCCTAAAAATAAAAAATGGATCTGAAAAGTAGTGGCGTACTATCGACGATGAATGTAGTTAAATGGTAGAATATTAGAAAAATGAACAAAGCGGGTTGAAGTCACCGAAGAAGCCAGCTCGATCTGCGGCGACTTTAGGTGAAAACTATTCGTAAGTCCGGAACCGTCCAAACTACTGATACGGACCAAGCTATGACGTCACCACAACGTTCGCGACTTGTTGTACAAATAGTCTGAAATTCCATCCTAACTACTAACCTGCTTTTGAGTAAGTATTGCTCGGACAGTCCCGAACATTATCTTGATTTTCAGTCCCCGTTGCCACTAATGGTGCGCTTAAAGCCTATGGAGAAAATCCGGTCTGGGGCTCTATATTATTCTCAACTCAATGGTCCCGAAACGGTTCTCGTTAGTCTACAGTTTGCCGCCGAACAGTTCAAGAATACTGTTCCCGGCGAATAGACAAGGACAGTGCGAGTGGTTCGGGACCAGGGTTGGACATAAGCTTCCTATCTTAATTTATTTTAGTAGTCACTGACTAGTGGGGTAAAAATGGGGGTATAAAAACAAGAAGGCAGTCAACATTTCGCTTTACCAGTCAGAATTCAAATAGGAGTTTATCTCTTGAGTTACATGATGTGATTTTTTTTAAATAAAATGGGATTGATGATTGATGAAAAGTTACATATTTTTTTAAAATTAGGAACGCCTTGGTTGAATATTCTATTAATAAATTTTAATTTTAAGTGAGATTTCTGTCAATTCACGGGACCCCACAACCCGCGTACGCACTATTGTCATATTTGAATTTCGTGCCAATTGATACAGGCGCCATCTAACTCGTTCGGGTTTCGCTACCTTATTTCCAAAAGCAGGTAACTTGAAAAATTCGGTTCGTCTAAAAATTAATTTAAATTAACGTGTTAAGAGTTTCGCTACCTTATTTCCAAAACTAGGTAACTTGAAAAATTCGGTTTGTCTAAAAATTAATTTAAATTAACGTGTTAAGACTTCCGCTACCTTATTTCCAAAACCAGGTAACTTGAAAAATTCATTTTCGTTAATATTCCTCTTGGGTTTATTAAGCAATAAGCTAATGTACAAGACGATTGAAAATTTGTTCAAATTTAAATTTGTTATTTAAAATAAAATTATAACATGGGGGGATTGTATACTTAAATGTCCTTGACATCTTATTTTCTTCTTAATTTTATCCAAAAGAAGCCAAGATATCTCTTCAGAAACGTGACCGTTCGCCGCTTGTGGGTACACCAAAAAAATTTATAAACCGTAGTATCTATGGTAATTTTTTCAACTAACGCCAACCATAAAAAACTTTAACTGATTTGCATCACCAAGTGCTTTTTGGGATGCCGCCAGGTTGGCTAGTAATAGAAACCGACTAAGTCAGAAGAAATACAATTTATCTTTGCAGGGTGAACTGGATTGAAACATTTTGCTTTACCCGTCAGAATTCAAATAGGAGTTTTATTATCTCTTGAGTTACATGATGTTATTTTTTTAATTAAAAAGGGATTCATCGATGAATGATGAATTTATGATACGCCATACTCGCCATTATTTATGAATATTTTAGTCGTCAGATCATTTATTTTAGTCGTCAGATCATTTATTTTAGTCGTCAGATCATTTATTTTAGTCGTCAGATCATTTATTTTAGTCGTCAGATCATTTATTTTAGTCGTCAAAGCATTTATTTTAGTCGTCAAAGCATTTATTTTAGTCGTCAAAGCATTTATTTTAGTCGTCAAAGCATTTATTTTAGTCGTCAAAGCATTTATTTTAGTCGTCAAAGCATTTATTTTAGTCGTCAAAGCATTTATTTTAGTCGTCAAAGCATTTATTTTAGTCGTCAAAGCATTTATTTTAGTCGTCAAAGCATTTATTTTAGTCGTCAAAGCATTTATTTTAGTCGTCAAAGCATTTATTTTAGTCGTCAAAGCATTTATTTTAGTCGTCAAAGCATTTATTTTAGTCGTCAAAGCATTTATTTTAGTCGTCAAAGCATTTATTTTAGTCGTCAAAGCATTTATTTTAGTCGTCAAAGCATTTATTTTAGTCGTCAAAGCATTTATTTTAGTCGTCAAAGCATTTATTTTAGTCGTCAAAGCATTTATTTTAGTCGTCAAAGCATTTATTTTAGTCGTCAAAGCATTTATTTTAGTCGTCAAAGCATTTATTTTAGTCGTCAAAGCATTTATTTTAGTCGTCAAAGCATTTATTTTAGTCGTCAAAGCATTTATTTTAGTCGTCAAAGCATTTATTTTAGTCGTCAAAGCATTTATTTTAGTCGTCAAAGCATTTATTTTAGTCGTCAGAGCATTTATTTTAGTCGTCAAAGCATTTATTTTAGTCGTCAAAGCATTTATTTTAGTCGTCAAAGCATTTATTTTAGTCGTCAAAGCATTTATTTTAGTCGTCAAAGCATTTATTTTAGTCGTCAAAGCATTTATTTTAGTCGTCAAAGCATTTATTTTAGTCGTCAAAGCATTTATTTTAGTCGTCAAAGCATTTATTTTAGTCGTCAAAGCATTTATTTTAGTCGTCAAAGCATTTATTTTAGTCGTCAAAGCATTTATTTTAGTCGTCAAAGCATTTATTTTAGTCGTCAAAGCATTTATTTTAGTCGTCAAAGCATTTATTTTAGTAGTCAAATTCCGGGATTAGTGCCTTATGTCCAAACCTGTTGGAAACTGGTGAATAGTTTTCAGATAATAACTGGCGTTCGAGAGCTGGTTTTATTTTCCCGAGGATGCCGAAATGATTCATTTAGCTTCGTATTTGCGAACTTCAGTCGCGTCATTTACACGAAAAGGGCAGTTCATAGTCTGATATTTTTCTTTTCTCTCACTAGATTTAGCAGACATTTCGTTTGAAAATGACAACTTTTAAGAAACTAAATAATATTCGCTAAAATGGTTATCTTCATAAAATTTTAAATGTAAATTTAAATTCCCCTTGACCACAAATCCCATACTAGAGTTTATAACGGACAACAACTGATTTGGTGATTCAGGGCGTAATTTTCAGATATTAGAAGATAATACGTCAGATTCGGTTAATCGTTTATATCCACCTGACTCAGCAAACTAATCTCATGTTAGCTGGTTTCTTTTCACCTGTTCTAGGACTAAAAGTGTATTCTTTTTACCCTAAAACGTTTTATTCGCCTGTTCCGGGGATGAGAATTACTCCGGCCCATAAACTATTCGCTTGTGCCGGAGTATTAGGGCTACTCTTTTTACTGCTTCGGAAAAGGAGGTGTCAAGAGAGTAAATCGGATTTTGTCGTCTGCTAGCCCGAATGTATCTGCTAAAAAGGTCACAGGCAGCCATTTTGGAATAAAGTTTTCACTCCGACTCGAACTATTTGCCACCACAGAATCGGAGTAATATGACGTCATAGCCTTACTCTTCTTACCCGACTCCTAAATCGCGGTACAAGCCAAAGTGACAAATAAACAGTCATTAAAATTTCCAAAGGAATTTAGTCTGAGGATATGAAAAAAATAACAGAGATACCTGCAATTTGCTCATTACCTTCCGATTGTCTGCTTACAATGAATTCAGCTTAATTTCAGGTTGAAATTATCATTTTCATTTTGATTATGTCTGATGAACGTAAATGCGGATCAGTTAACGCAACTGTTATTTGGAACACTTATTCGAGATCAAAACGAGTCTAGGTGGCGTAACGGCGCAAGCTTCTCAGAGGTTGCGCCTACGATCTAGCGTCTGCTAACGACTAATTAAAAAGTCATAAAAACGTTTTTTCTTAATAAAAAACTTATCAAAATATAAGCAAACGATGCCAAAATTATATTAAAACGCAAATATCATTATTTATAAAGTCAAATTTACGAATAAAGATGAGGAAAAAACTAATAGCGTCTGCTTTTAGGTTTCAAAGGCTAACCAAAGGGGGCGTAGCGATAG
Organism: Leiobunum rupestre; assembly: GCF_980474605.1. NCBI lineage: Eukaryota > Metazoa > Arthropoda > Arachnida > Opiliones > Sclerosomatidae > Leiobunum > Leiobunum rupestre. The sequence continues at coordinate 98,467,426 of NC_143384.1, read as the reverse complement.
TTTTCGGTCGCGAATCGCGTACACCCATCGAAAAAATAATTGACCGACGACCATTTCGAGGCAACCGACGAGCCACCGTCGACGGTGCCGAACCAGTATTCCCCTCTTAGGAAAGCATAGCCGCGCTGACGGTCGCGTAAGACCATTCCGCGGATCAGCGTAGAGAAGTAACCGAAGACGTGAACAGAAAACCACGACCTACGGCGACTTCGACCCATTAACTTCGCGCACTAACAGCAAACTTCTCCCTAAAAACAATTAAAGTCATTCCGATATCTCATTGGTTCCCTACAGCTGACGTCTTTCGACGAGGTTAAAGCGCACGAGCCGTTCCGTTCCCCTCTCCATAAGGCTGAAGCCTAGGGCCCACCAAGGGCAGGGGCCAATGCGTCACAAGAGGGGGGGGGGGGTGTTGTGAGAAATTTAGCTCAATATTCATAAATAATGGCGAATATGGCGTCTCATAAATTCATCGTTCATCAATCCCATTTTATTTAAAAAAAATCACAAGACGCTTGTAGAAAATAAAGAGTACAGAGAAGTTAAGTTAGAAGAAACCACCTATGGACTGCGAGAAGGATGATAAAATACGCGAAAAAGTAGATTAGTCCATAATTAAAAGGTATAATATAGCTAAATCCTAAACAAATTTGAAGAAATTAAAAAACTTACTAAAAACTCGTACCAATAGTTTCGCGTTTTTTGTATGCTCGAAGACCTATTGGTACGAGTTATTAGTAAGTTTTTTAATTATGGATTAATCTACTTTTTCGCGTATTTTATCAAGAGTCAGAGAGTCCACTGCGCCTCATACAAGTTCCGATTCAGAATCTCGATCTCAAATTAACGCGTCAATTGATGATATTATCATTTTATACTAGTCATGAAAAAATCGTGATCGGCCAAAATCATGAAACGCAAATGATAATAAACTCCTATTTTAATTCTGTTGGGTAAAGCAAAATGTTGGCTGGCCTAATTGTTTTCATACCCCCCTAGTCAGTGACTACTGAAATAAATTAAAATAGGAGGCTCACTAGTCAGTCACTATTAACAGGGTCGGCCTTACCATAGGGCGAACGGTTCGGCCGCTCCAGGGGCCAAGTCTCAGGGGGTGCCTCAATGGTAAAGGAAAAATAAAGGAAAAAATATTTTTATATTAGGGGCAAGCAAGGGGGGCGCCATAATCGGATCTCGCTCCGTCCTAAAACTGGCCTCGGGCCGGCAATGACCATTAAAATAAATTAAGGTAGGAGGCTCACTAGTCAGGTTGACTACTAAAAAAATATCATGATGTCCAACCGTGGTTGAGGCGCCCCTGCCATCTTGGATTAATAACAGTGTTACCTGGATATGCATATATATATTTCGCCACGTCCGCCAATGCGCATTTGTGAAGGGGAAGAATTTAGAACGCGACGATGTGTTTTCTACGGAGTCGTTTGAAATCCGTTTCCGTTTGTTACGGGTTCTGCTCTGGCGATCGGGATTTTGAAAAATGGTTAGGCTTAAGGACTTGGATCTTCCCAGTTCCCATATTATCACTACAAGTCAATTTTATCGCGTGGCATGAAGGGATTGCCACCACCCTCCTACCAGGGTTCGAAAAACCCGGGTTTTTTCCAAAAACCCAACCCAGTAGGTTTTTCTTGGGTTTTTTATTCGGGTGGTTTTTTATTTTAGTATACTATTACCATATTTGTATTACATGATATGTCAAAAAACCCCCAAATCAAGAGAAATTAGAAATGTCCTATGTCGAGCCCTGCTACTAAAGATTGTAGGGACTAGATATCGTCTGCTAGGTAGACTGCTTCACTTTTTTGTGTCAGAAAAATCTGAAAAGCTTGTAAAAGTGTACAGATACTGCAAAGGCAGCAAAGCTGAACCAAAGGACTAAGTCTCAAGTTTCAACTATTAAGTTAACAAGCCGGTTAACTTTGTAAATTACTATATATATATATATATATTGAAGTGGTCATTGCACCTTGAAAAAATGCCTTTTCATTAAAATATGAAATTTCAAATGGGTTTTTTGGGGTGGGTGGGTCCAAAAAACCCACTGGGTTTTTTGGGTCGGGTTTTTTTGTTTTCGAACCTTGCCTCCTACGCATTGTAACCGGGCCATCTGAATTAATGGCTTTAAAAAGTCGCTTGATGACTTAGGCCTAAAAAGAAGAAGTTTAATATTGTAATATCAATTACCTCTATGTAAGAGAAACCAAACCAAGATCGAAGTTGCAAATCGCGATTTTAAGCCTAGAATTAAAAGCATTAATTTGTTACGAGAGTTTCAACAAATTCCCGCTACGTGGTGCGAGGGTCGTAAAAGCCATTTGTGGTCAGAAAAATGTCGAAGTGATACATCCAGGCAACACTATTATTAATCCAAGCTGCCATGAATGAATACGGCACTGTGCCTGGATAGAGCTCGACCACGACACCCCAAGTATAAATAAATATATTTCAATAAAACTAACTGTTATAAAACTTTAGTTGCACGCTTTTAAAAATATATTCATGTTAAGATTTTCCATTTTATAAACAAGGTTTACAAAAAATTGATAATAATGAAAATCTTTTACTGTAGTCACCCAGATTCGAACCCACGTGGAAAATAATATCTCAACTACTACCAGAAGTGAATTATCTACGCGATAAGTATTCAACTCCTTATCCTGCTAATGTCATTCGCTTGAAACGGACGTGTATCTTTGCAGGCTCCCTCTGAGTTTTCCAAATGATTCTAAAACTATTACATTGGAAAATTAAGTTTATTAGTTCATAAAGTCGGAATCCGCGCCGAGCTGGCGACTATGAGTACTTTTCACTAAACGTGTCGTTGAAATTTAGCCAGAATAATTACGCCCTCGAGAGAACTATTTTGAAGACGTGGACCATTAAACTTATTCAAAACTACCAAGTCCCTTAATTTCACGTATATTTTAGATTGGAAAAGAGTGTTCGTCAATTGAGCATTTAAATATAGCGATTAAAGTGGGAATAAAATACAGCGCGTATAAGAAATAAATTTAATTTAATAATTACACTTAAAAGGGACGAGTAAAAAAATTCAACAAACGCAACTCACCTTCATTTTAGCTTATAAAAATCGTGTAAAATTGAAAGCAAATATGACTCTTTCGAGACGGGAATAGGAAAGGGAATACACGACACACGCGAACTTCAAATTATATTTCACAATTATAAATAATTACGAATAATATACCCTCTGTTAAGAAAGTATTTTCACCACGAAGTAATTCTCTTCCAAGTTGAAATTATCTTATTATACGTAGTGGCGGGAGAAACATACAGTCGAAATACAAATATCGATTTGAACTAAATTTAATTAAAACACTAAAGATTAATTTCCGCGCTAAATTTCTATTCGACAGTTATCCCTATCCAATGAAATGTTTGCCAGAGGTTGGTAGGTGGAGTTCCCTTTGCCTCCAATATTTAAATTCCGTTTTAAAGGCAGAAAAAAGGTTTGAAACCAGTCCTTTTGAAACTTAACAAGATTCCTCAATCGTGCCGCGGCGATGTTTTTCGAAAAATTCCAACCTGGTTATATAACCCATTTTTAGCTTTAGCCCGCATAGATCGTACCCGTCTTGAAACCTTCGCGAAGAAGTATCGGCTGAGGTGATGTACGTTATACCTTAAGGTGCTACATCTTTCCGATATCACCCTCGTTAGTGTCCCCCCCCGTGTGGTTTCCTATTTAAACAGGCCCTCTCAAGGTTCGTCACGTTTCGGTCAAAATTTTATGACTGTTATATAACCGTCCTTGGGTTCGAAATTCGAGATAACCCTTCATATTTTTATCTTCAATTTTGATTCAATTCTAAATGAGATTAAAACTTTTTAACGAAATGCCTACTGAATTTCTAAAACCTAGATAAAGGATTGCGGAAAATTTCAGAAGTGGGGGCTTAGTTTTTCTTAAATTTCAATTAATTTAATTACCTTGAAACTACAAGATTTATTTGATTTTCGGAAAACATTTAAATGAAAAGCAAAGAATGTTTAATGATTTAAGCTACGTTCGAACGTAAGCGGGAAAAAAGGTTTGAATCGGTATAACACGATTTATCGTGGTTCGCGCAACTTCTTCAAAACGTTTTGAATCGATATCAAAGCAACGTGTGAACGTGTTTTTATATCAGTATCTTATAAAATGTGTTGCGGGTAGAAATTAACAATAGATAGGGTTAGGTGTTGCTTCATTTTGGACAAAAACATTGAGGTGAACAAAAACGAATTGTACGCTTCATTTTGTACGAAAAAATTGAGGCGAACAAAAACGAATTGTACAAAATTTTAGTTGAACAAAAACAAATTGTACAAAATTTTAGTTGAACAAAAACAAATTGTACAAAATTTTAGTTGAACAAAAACAAATTGTACAAAATTTTAGTTGAACAAAAACAAATTGTACAAAATTTTAGTTGAACAAAAACAAATTGTACAAAATTTTAGTTGAACAAAAACAAATTGTACAAAATTTTAGTTGAACAAAAACAAATTGTACAAAATTTTAGTTGAACAAAAACAAATTGTACAAAATTTTAGTTGAACAAAAACAAATTGTACAAAATTTTAGTTGAACAAAAACAAATTGTACAAAATTTGAGGTGAACAAAAACAAATTGTACAAAATTTGAGGTGAACAAAAACAAATTGTACAAAATTTGAGGTGAACAAAAACAAATTGTACAAAATTTGAGGTGAACAAAAACAAATTGTACAAAATTTGAGGTGAACAAAAACAAATTGTACAAAATTTGAGGTGAACAAAAACAAATTGTACAAAATTTGAGGTGAACAAAAACAAATTGTACAAAATTTGAGGTGAACAAAAACAAATTGTACAAAATTTGAGGTGAACAAAAACAAATTGTACAAAATTTGAGGTGAACAAAAACAAATTGTACAAAATTTGAGGTGAACAAAAACAAATTGTACAAAATTTGAGGTGAACAAAAACGAATTGTACAAAATTTGTTGAAATATTTTACTGCTCATTTTAAATGTATTGAACCTAATGAAATTATCATTTCAAATTTCGCTCGATAACCAAAAGAATGCTTAAAATAATATAAAATCTCTGTTTAACGAATTTTTGGCCAGTGGTGTAGTCACGGAAAAAATGGAATATTACAACTCAAGAGCTGTTTTTAATTCCGGGTTTCTTTAAAAAATAATATTTGATTTTATTTCATATCCTTAATGCTATTAAAGAACTTTATGTTGTTTATTTTCTTGCGTAACTACGTTAATATTTTCTAAAATGTTTGTGCAGAATAAACGCTTACCTGCATGTTAAATAAAATAAAATAATAATAATTATCAGCTAGAGGCTAATACCCTAAGCACCACCTTAGGTCCGAGTCATCGGGCGACTTAAAACGCCATTAATTTAGGTGGCCGGGTTACAATGCCTAGGAGGGTGTTGGCAAGCCCTTCATGCCACGCGAACCAACAGCTCCCTACGGAAGAACTCGGGGAAAAACCCCTAACCAGTTGAAGATAACTTGCAAACTCAAAACAGAAGGAGTGGTTCCGAGTTTTCGCCCAGTGCCACCAGTTGGGATCGAACCCGGCTCCTCTTTCAAAGGAAAATCATCATAATTTTGAGTTCGGGAATGGATGACCAAATGTAATTTTGAGTTCGGGAATGGATGACCAAATGTAATTTTGAGTTCGGGAATGGATGACCAAATGTAATTTTGAGTTCGGGAATGGATGACCAAATGTAATTTTGAGTTCGGGAATGGATGACCAAATGTAATTTTGAGTTCGGGAATGGATGACCAAATGTAATTTTGAGTTCGGGAATGGATGACCAAATGTAATTTTGAGTTCGGGAATGGATGACCAAATGTAATTTTGAGTTCGGGAATGGATGACCAAATGTAATTTTGAGTTCGGGAATGGATGACCAAATGTAATTTTGAGTTCGGGAATGGATGACCAAATGTAATTTTGAGTTCGGGAATGGATGACCAAATGTAATTTTGAGTTCGGGAATGGATGACCAAATGTAATTTTGAGTTCGGGAATGGATGACCAAATGTAATTTTGAGTTCGGGAATGGATGACCAAATGTAATTTTGAGTTCGGGAATGGATGACCAAATGTAATTTTGAGTTCGGGAATGGATGACCAAATGTAATTTTGAGTTCGGGAATGGATGACCAAAATGTAATTTTGAGTTCGGGAATGGATGACAAAATGTAATTTTGAGTTCAGGAATGGATGACAAAATGTAATTTTGAGTTCGGGAATGGATGACCAAATGTAATTTTGAGTTCGGGAATGGATGACCAAATGTAATTTTGAGTTCGGGAATGGATGACCAAATGTAATTTTGAGTTCGGGAATGGATGACCAAATGTAATTTTGAGTTCGGGAATGGATGACAAAATGTAATTTTGAGTTCGGGAATGGATGACCAAATGTAATTTTGAGTTCGGGAATGGATGACCAAATGTAATTTTGAGTTCGGGAATGGATGACCAAATGTAATTTTGAGTTCGGGAATGGATGACCAAATGTAATTTTGAGTTCGGGAATGGATGACCAAATGTAATTTTGAGTTCGGGAATGGATGACCAAATGTAATTTTGAGTTCGGGAATGGATGACCAAATGTAATTTTGAGTTCGGGAATGGATGACCAAATGTAATTTTGAGTTCGGGAATGGATGACCAAATGTAATTTTGAGTTCGGGAATGGATGACCAAATGTAATTTTGAGTTCGGGAATGGATGACCAAATGTAATTTTGAGTTCGGGAATGGATGACCAAATGTAATTTTGAGTTCGGGAATGGATGACCAAATGTAATTTTGAGTTCGGGAATGGATGACCAAATGTAATTTTGAGTTCGGGAATGGATGACCAAATGTAATTTTGAGTTCGGGAATGGATGACCAAATGTAATTTTGAGTTCGGGAATGGATGACCAAATGTAATTTTGAGTTCGGGAATGGATGACCAAATGTAATTTTGAGTTCGGGAATGGATGACCAAATGTAATTTTGAGTTCGGGAATGGATGACAAAATGTAATTTTGAGTTCAGGAATGGATGACAAAATGTAATTTTGAGTTCGGGAATGGATGACAAAATGTAATTTTGAGTTCAGGAATGGATGACAAAATGTAATTTTGAGTTCGGGAATGGATGACCAAATGTAATTTTGAGTTCGGGAATGGATGACCAAATGTAATTTTGAGTTCGGGAATGGATGACCAAATGTAATTTTGAGTTCGGGAATGGATGACCAAATGTAATTTTGAGTTCGGGAATGGATGACCAAATGTAATTTTGAGTTCGGGAATGGATGACCAAATGTAATTTTGAGTTCGGGAATGGATGACCAAAATGTAATTTTGAGTTCGGGAATGGATGACAAAATGTAATTTTGAGTTCGGGAATGGATGACAAAATGTAATTTTGAGTTCAGGAATGGATGACAAAATGTAATTTTGAGTTCGGGAATGGATGACCAAATGTAATTTTGAGTTCGGGAATGGATGACCAAATGTAATTTTGAGTTCGGGAATGGATGACCAAATGTAATTTTGAGTTCGGGAATGGATGACCAAATGTAATTTTGAGTTCGGGAATGGATGACCAAATGTAATTTTGAGTTCGGGAATGGATGACAAAATGTAATTTTGAGTTCGGGAATGGATGACAAAATGTAATTTTGAGTTCGGGAATGGATGACCAAATGTAATTTTGAGTTCGGGAATGGATGACCAAATGTAATTTTGAGTTCGGGAATGGATGACCAAATGTAATTTTGAGTTCGGGAATGGATGACCAAATGTAATTTTGAGTTCGGGAATGGATGACCAAATGTAATTTTGAGTTCGGGAATGGATGACCAAATGTAATTTTGAGTTCGGGAATGGATGACCAAATGTAATTTTGAGTTCGGGAATGGATGACCAAATGTAATTTTGAGTTCGGGAATGGATGACCAAATGTAATTTTGAGTTCGGGAATGGATGACCAAATGTAATTTTGAGTTCGGGAATGGATGACCAAATGTAATTTTGAGTTCGGGAATGGATGACCAAATGTAATTTTGAGTTCGGGAATGGATGACCAAATGTAATTTTGAGTTCGGGAATGGATGACCAAATGTAATTTTGAGTTCGGGAATGGATGACCAAATGTAATTTTGAGTTCGGGAATGGATGACCAAATGTAATTTTGAGTTCGGGAATGGATGACCAAATGTAATTTTGAGTTCGGGAATGGATGACCAAATGTAATTTTGAGTTCGGGAATGGATGACCAAATGTAATTTTGAGTTCGGGAATGGATGACCAAATGTAATTTTGAGTTCGGGAATGGATGACCAAATGTAATTTTGAGTTCGGGAATGGATGACCAAATGTAATTTTGAGTTCGGGAATGGATGACCAAATGTAATTTTGAGTTCGGGAATGGATGACCAAATGTAATTTTGAGTTCGGGAATGGATGACCAAATGTAATTTTGAGTTCGGGAATGGATGACCAAATGTAATTTTGAGTTCGGGAATGGATGACCAAATGTAATTTTGAGTTCGGGAATTTAAAAAGAAAATGTAATTTTGAGTTCGGGAATTTATAAATAAAATGTAATTTTGAGTTCGGGAATTTATAAATAAAATGTAATTTTGAGTTCGGGAGTGGATTTAAGTCGCGATAATTTTGAATGGGGGTATTAATGGACAATTTGTAGAACGGGAATGGGCTGCAATGGTCAAGTTTCCGATTTGAACGCAGATTTCTATATTTATAGGTACCTAAATTAATTTGAGGCCGTCAATTTTGCATCCGCCATTTAGAACTTACACGATATTTGCACGTTCCACTTTGTACACGGCTTAAAAGGGTCATACTCATCGAGTAAATATTATACGCTTTTGACGGTACGTAGGCCACGGGTCACACATTTGGTCACGCATGGAAAAATTTAAGTGGAAAGGTTGTTTTTGCCGGTGGTTGTGGCGTAGAGATACTTTAAAGAACGCTCGTCGATGGGCCTCTGCCTATTTAGAAAAATACTGATAAAATTGAAGGGCTATAATCATTATCTACTTAACGAGGGGTGCTTGAAGACGATACGAACTCCGCGAGTCGATTAACGTTTCGAGATGGAATCGAAACTCTAGAGTGGCCCACCGTGTTGCGGGCGAAAATTTATTAATTGGCCCGCCTGTCGCTTATCTCGGACGGCGAAGTTTCCCTCACCAATTCGCCACCGATAACTCAGTCGAAGGATTTTAAGAGATCAGTTCAAAATACGTTTTCTTTTACTTCCTTTTAAATATATCGTACTTCATCTAATTTGGACTTCGTATAAAATGGACCTTATCCGTTGATCGATTGGCTTTTATTTCCAATTGTATCGGGTTTAAAATTCAACACGGGTCTGAGACTATACCCTCTCTTTAACTCCAATCTCGTTAGTGTTACTAGATACGTATACAAATAAAATATCTTCTACTAAAAATGAGGTGATATCAAAGTTGGTAAGTTTCAAATAACACAATCTGAAAGTGTTTTAGACCACCATTTTCAAAAACACCAATTTGGTTAAGAAGTGTTTTCGACAACCACTTAAAAGAAATGGGAAAACACGTTTTAGATATTTTTAAAATTTTACGTACGGTATTTCGTATTTGATACGTATTTGCCATTAATCATACCTGCTACGTATTTGCCATTAATCATACCTGACATTTATTTGCCATGGCATTAATCATACCTGACATTTATTTGCCATGGCATTAATCATACCTGACATTTATTTGCCATTAATCATACCTGACATTTATTTGCCATTTATCATACCTGAAATTGCCCTTAATCCTACCTGACATTTATTTGCCATTAATCCTACCTGAAATTTATTTGCCATTAATCCTACCTGAAATTTATTTGCCATTAATCCTACCTGAAATTTATTTGCCCTTAATCCTACCTGACATTTATTTGAAATTTTTCATACCTGACATTTATTTGCCATTTATCATACCTGATATTTATTTGCCATTTATCATACCTGATATTTATTCCCCAAAACATTTCGTTAAAATTTAAAACAAGGTTTATTGGTTTTTATTTCGATTAAAAACAGTTTAAAAATTAATCGTGTTGTCAACGAAAAACTCTACGTATTTATTTTTTTTAAAAACCTACTTTTTGAAACCGTTCATAATACTTGCAATTTCATCACATCAACAATGGATATTTTTTTTAATTTTTAAAAAGTCTTGAAAATATTTTCGGTTTAAAATTCACCGCGGCATTTCGTGGAATATCTTAAGAGCATTCCGCTTTCAAATTAAATGAACTATAGATAAAACTATCGAGTATTATCTCGAATTTGAGACCGACGAAACGCTGTTTAATAAAAAAGAAAAAGGTTAAACTATCTAGATTTATAAATACCTAATAGTTCACTCAAAGGCGTAAAGGAGGGTGAAACCTATTGGGGCTTAACGCTATTATCTAGTTACGTAAGCGGCCGATATTTTCCCAAAACATCTTGTTAAATTTTGAGAAGACCGGTTTAACTTTTTGCGTTATGTTTCAATCGTAATTTAAGCGAAGACCCCGCCCACCGATCACGGGAAAATTGATTCATTGGATGAGAGGAACATCAGCCGAAAGACGAGGCGGAAATTTCAGCGCCAAACTTCTCAGTTTTTTAATAACAAAAACCGTTTAATTAAAAAACGAAGTTTTTGATATTATTCAGGAGCTAAAAATGAACGAGAGGAAAATTTTAAATAAGTGATTTTAAATTGAATTTTGCTAATCGGGTGAAGACCTATCAACAAGAATTTTTTTTAAATTACTTCGAATAATTTGAATTAACTATTTACTGCAAACAATTTCAAAAGAGAAAATCGCCGTGAAGTTTTCTGAATAAATTCGAAATATTTCTGCATTTAAGGAAGGTAACTAAAGGGAAATAAATATTGAAATCCAGAGATTAAAAGTGTGTAAATAAACTAAAGATCTTACACTTACAAGTTAGTTGTTACGATAAAATGATTGTACGTGGTTTATGGACCTTCAAAAGGAACATTGCCTGAAGATTAATTTGTTTTGTCTCCTCCCTAGTTCTTAAAATTCCTTTATTTTCAATATTCCTTACTTTTTCGCTGAAATTTTTACTAGATCGTAAATTCCCCGATTTCCCCCTGAATTTTAGACTCATGCTCAAAATTTAAATTTTGCAAGTACCGTGGCAGACCTGTAGCTAAAACCTAATAAATCTTTCTCAAAGAAATGACTGTCTTGGTTGACATTAATCGCGTTTACCAAATATATGGGCAGGGTTCTCTGCGGCCTGATATGAATAATCCCAAAAAAAAAGTAGTTAATCTTCTAGATATTTCAATAAAAATTATACTTTAAAAAATAATGAATGTTAAGTCACTATATTTCACTTTGAGACAAGATCATTTTAAGGCAATTCATTAAAGAACATAGTAATCGCAAAGCAAAATTTCATTTCAATAAATCAAAGAATAAACGTCTTTTAACCTTACCTGTTACAAAATAAATGGAAATAATATACTTAAAATCGTCAACCTTGTCTTACTTAGTGTTGTAAGTCGGAAAATTTTCCGGAAAATGACCGAGGCCTTTTATCCGGAAAATTTTCCGTATTTTTCCGCAAAAAATAAAAAAGTTTTCATTCCATGATTTGTTTAATATATTGTTTGCAAATTTAAATTTCGCGGCATTTTCGCCTCATTTTTTCGAATCTAAAAGTAAAACTAAACCTCTAGACTAGTTTAAACTGATAACCAATGTTACACTATTAATGTTTTGTAGTATGTTTACTGTTATTAGACATTTTAAATCGATAAAAAGTTAAAAACATCAAAAACCCTTAAAAAGTAATTTAGGTTTCAATTTTTTATTTTTCCGATTTGCGGAAAAATATTTTCTACAGTGTAGGGCCTTTCGTGTAAAATTCAGAAGCTATTTTTTTGGAAAAATTGCAAATTTTTCAACCCACTGTAGAACGAATAATTTTCTAATTTTGGATAATAATAATAATAATAATCAGCTATGCTAATACCAGAGCCTCCACTCAAATCTTCAATTTATTATTATATTTCTAAAAATATAGGATTTTAAAGGACTATTTTTACAAAATTATAGGATTTTATAGGACTATATATGCTATTTAATTTACTAACTTTATGCAATTAAAAACAAAATCTATATTTAGATAAATAAATCTTTGATTTTCAAGTAAATTATTTAACCATTTTATCACAAAAATATACTAGTAGCTAACCATGTTGGGGGATTTTGCTAAAAATATAGGATGTTATAGGATATTTTTGAAAATATAGGATTTTATAGGAATTATAGGACCTCTGGGGGCCCTGCTAATACCCAAGGCACCACCTTAGGCCAAAGTAATCGAGCGACTTTTAATTTTAATGCCTTTAAATCAGGCGGCCGGGTTACAATGCGTAGGAGGGCGATGACAAGCTTTTCATGCCACGGGAACCAACAGCTCCCTACACTCACTATTACCGATAACCCCTACAAGTTTTTAAGGAAAGGGGATGACAGTGATAAAGTTGTTACTTGTAATGGGCCATTTATAACCCGCGTTGAGTTAGAAATATAACGTCTTATGGCTTGACGCGATAAATATACAGACCCTCGTCATAATTCTTATAACTCCTGGTTTGATAAGCAAAACATGTGTTTATTAGCTTTTCTAAATCGAACCTATGCGGGCAAAATAATTCCAATTTCAGACTAAGTCCCTGTGTTAAGGGAATATTTTTCCAAAGAAACCCTACTTTACTATTTAAGTTCAATATCTTTGTGGACGAGCAAAAATTGGTTAGATATTCTGCAGATCTTCAGGCGGCTAAGACCAATTAAAACCACATCTCGCTTTAGTTTAGTCTAAAACTATATTTCAATAATCGCGAGGCCTACTTGAGGACTTTTTAATTATTTGCCTACAATCGGCTATTTGTTTCGGGTTTTGTAAGCTGTTTAATTGTTTGAGATTCTGAATTGGGTAGACCACCTAAACTATAAATGCCATCTTTTTTATAATTATATGTTTAAAAAAAATCAGCTAGGCTAATACCCAAGGCCTATATACTAATCTCCACCCCTCTCCCCCTATTCGGCTTTCCGTTGCTACGCAACTCGTTTTGTAATTTTTAATATTTATGCTTAGTTTTTCTTTTCGGTGTTATAGTCGCGAGCCAGATTTCCCGCACGGTACTGACGAGTCCCAAATAGGACGGAACCGGTCTACCGTTGGATTTTCTGGCTATTTTATTTTATTTTATTTTATTTAATTTAATTATTCACTCGAAGATCTATTTGGTCCGAGTTTCGCGTTTTTTGTTTGTTCGAAGACCTATCGGTACGAGCTATTAGTAGGCCTAAGTTTTTAAATTTCTTCAAATTTATTTAGGGTTTAGCTTTATTATCCCTTTTCAATATGGACTTATCTAAAAATATCTACTTATTCGCCAATTTTATCATCCTTTCTAATACCCAAGGCACCACCTTAAGCCTAAGTCATCAAGCGACGTTTGAAGCCATTGATTCAGGTGGCCGGGTTACAATGCGCAGGAAGGTGTTAGCAAGCCCTGCATGACACAGCTCCCTACACTAACCAAGCGTACCAATAACCAATCTCTTAAAATCTCTAGCAAATTAAAGCCAATGATTGATATTTAAACTAAATTGGTTCCATATTATAAAATATAAAATAAGTAATTCAAATCTTTAATAAAAAGTTATTAATTCATTAACATTACCCTGGTTTTTTCAACTAATTTTTGAAATTCCCTGACCTTTATACCCATATTCAAATTCCCTGACTTTTATACCCATATTCAAATTCCCTGACTTTTTCAGGAATTTCAGGTTTTTCTAGCGGTAATCGGTTTACAGAAAATTATTTCCAGGTATATATGAACCCTGTGTTAAGTAAAACGTGTTCCTGTTATGTAATAGGAAATTGGATGACGATATTACCTGCACTTTACAGAGTGGATAATGCACGTTGGTTCACAAAATTATTTTATGGTTTGATGACTAAAGCGATTTTTAAATATTATTTTAGTGGATAGAAGCTCGTAAAATTTACTTATAGCGGCTGGGGTGTTGGCCAAATTTCACTATAGTTACCTACTTTATTATAAAGGTAGGTTCGCGGGAAGGTTCTTCAATTCATATCTGGTATTTTAGTTCGAAAACTCTGGCCACTAGTTTTACTCTTATCTGGACCATGTTGTTTCGGTTATCGCAGGGTTTCAACTTTCAAAAGTCCAAAACCACCCAAAATATGACGTTGCAAAGGGCGGCAAAAAGTTGCATTTTTACAAATTTGAGAATGTAATTTCAGATTTTTTTTAGCTTCTTTGACGGAGTGTAATTCCAGGAAATTAATTTCAATGGTTTTAAAATACATTTTTTGTTTTAATGAAATATTTTTTTAAATACTTGCTTTTTCGTTCCTAATCTCTTTTTATATTTTGTTTTTTATTTAAAAATAATTTCTTAATTTGTATCCCTCATTTCCCTCCCCCACGAGTCAGTGACCCCCACGAGGGGTCTCACTATTTGCGAGTCTGTCGTAAAATGTGCGGAAATTTCGCAGGAATTGCCTAATTAGAGTTAACTGACGGAAATTGACTTGACAGGTAGATAGATATACGTCTTGATAGATTTTAACGGGGGAAATTATGATGACGCCAACACCTAACTACTCTTTTAATTTTCAATGAAATCTTATTTTATTTCAGAAATGTACGTACACTAAAATGGTCAGATGACCCACTTTCGGGTTCTCGATATCATAAATTAATTGGGATAACGAGGGCATCTTATTTCCAATCAATTGTCGTAATTACAACAACACGGCGCACAAAATCGGCTACACCATAGCTGAAACTAATACACACAAATGGTGAAACTACTCTGTAGGCAAAAACCTGTTAATTTTTTTTTAAACCAATAATTTTCGACAATTTTTTGTCAGAATAAACTATGTCGATGTTAAAGATGTTCGATTTCTTTGATGTGGTTCTTTAACTGGGTATGTTTTAAATAGTACAGTGGCTAAGATTCAACTGCGTTCTTTCACACGGCCGATGCCTAATTTGAAAATATAGAATTTAATTGCTATCGTTAAAACTCAACCGACAATTTAAATGGTAATTATCTTGCCCTCCTTGCCCGCCAGGCCAAAAAATTAATTTGAATACATGTTTCTACACTTGAAAAAAAGTTATTACAACTTGTATCGTTACAAAAATATATAAAAGCATAAGTACATAAAATAGCTCCTACGAAAGTGTCCATCTGTACTGATAACGATAAATTCTTGAAACATCTTTTTTCTTTTAATCAGATAGGCTATTACCCAAGGCACCGCCTTAAGCCCAAGCCATCTAGCGACTTATACGCCAGGTCCCGCGTTTAGGTAAAGCATTATCAAGGCCCCCTAAGTTTGAATAGACCCATAACAAAAGAGGGGCCGCAGACGAGGCTTAAGTGAGATCTATGGACGGAACATCCTGTTTGTGACGTCTTGAACCACGTGACCGCCATTGAAATATACAGGCGGAAGTAAGGAAACGGATGTTCCGTCCAAATGCTGAGTTGCCAGTTAAAAATGTTAATTTTCGACCCCCCCCCCCACTTTCATCATGGGTCTATTGGGTATAAGGGCCCATGTATTCAGCACTAAACGTGAGCTCAATCCCCCTCAGCCCTACCTGTAACCTCTGGCTATCTACGAAGCAGTTTCCGGTAGCATGTATTGGGGGATGTGCAAAGTTTCAGATTTTCACCACCAGGCAGGGTTGGCATTTTTTTTAAATTAAAATCAAATCAACCGATTATTTAAATCAGATTTTTATGATTTTATTGAATTTATGGATTTTTATACAATGGCTAATTTTCCCATATAATTAACGGATATTTTATTTTTATCAGTTAGATAATCTTGAATTAAAATTAATTAAATTTAATTACTATTTAATATTTTAGTTGGTTCAGATTTTCTATGTATTTTAATATTTTAAGAAGCTATTTCTTGCCATTTTTTATTTATCTATTGAAATACATTTTGTGATTTAAATCAATGATTAAAAAAAGCACTTGATTAAAATTAGCCAACCCTGCCACCAGGTGGATTCATGTAGCCGGTTTAGTTACACATCCGCGGTTGGACGGAAAATAGGTTGTAATTGAAAGAGATCTTCTAGCCTAAGAAGGTACAAGTTTCACATATCGGCCTAATTAGATACTTCTCTAGTAATAGTAAATTATACGCTTCTGATAAAAGTGATAAATTCCCTGGGGTTCTCAATTTACAGGATAGCTTTAAGAACCACTTGAAAATCGTATACTCAGCAGCCGTATAGAGTTGCCAACAATATTATCGGTCGTATAAATTCACTGTAGGTTTTATTACATTCCCAAATTTCACCCCTGAAAAAATAACATTTTATATTTAATCGATAATTAACTTAAATGTACAAGTCACGAGAATATTTCGGATTTTATAACTAGCGGATAAAACCTGACGAGAGGTCTAAATACTCAAACGCTTCGACCCAAGGATGATATTATTGGAGATAAAGGAACTTTTGGTTACGGGGTAAATTCTCAACAAGTCGTGAAAGTTGAAAACAAGAATTTTAAATTCGTAGTTTATTGAGTCTTAAGGGTTTTCTTGAGGGGGAAAATTGTTAGACCATACTAAAAGTGAAAAAGGATAATTTTAAATCATAAAAAATAAAGTTGATAAAAAATTCGACATTTTCGAATAAATTTGATAACAAATTCGACATTTTCGTATAAATTTGATAAAAAATTCGACATTTTTGAATAAATTTTATAACAAATTCAACATTTTCGAATAAATTTTATAAGAAATTCCACATTTTCGAATAAATTTTATAAGAAATTCAACATTTTCGAATAAATTTTATAAGAAATTCCACATTTTCGAATAAATTTTATAAGAAATTCCACATTTTCGAATAAATTTTATAAGAAATTCCACATTTTCGAATAAATTTTATAAGAAATTCCACATTTTCGAATAAATTTTATAAGAAATTCCACATTTTCGAATAAATTTTATAAGAAATTCCACATTTTCGAATAAATTTTATAAGAAATTCCACATTTTCGAATAAATTTTATAAGAAATTCAACATTTTCGAATAAATTTTATAAGAAATTCAACATTTTCGAATAAATTTTATAACAAATTCCACATTTTCGAATAAATTTTATAACAAATTCCACATTTTCGAATAAATTTTATAACAAATTCAACATTTTCTAACTCCATAAACGGGTACGATCAACGTGAGATGAGATCAGATTTTTCAACAAAACTAGCGGGAGTGTGCGCGAGGTTAGATTAATTAGCCAAATTCGATGAGAGGAGATGAGATAAAAAGTTAGTTTACGGTGGTTAGAGGAGATGAGTTTGAGTTTAATCGAGAAATATTAGCTTTTGTTCGAAAGGTTTTAAAGCAAGTGGCGGCTCGACGGGAAGTAGCTTTTTTTCAATAGATGTCGCTAGCCTCAAAATCAAAAGGCGGTACTAATAGGTACCCTACGCAATCATTGGATCGTTTGAAAATTGGTCAATAACATAAATAACAGTAATTTCAAGCATTCGTTTTTACACGGGATATATAATTTAGTTTAAAGTCCACTAAATAAAGTTATCTAATTATAATACTCTACAATGGCTCTCTGTGACGTTATCATTTGGCTATTTTGAATTTTAGCTTCCTTCGCCATTTATAGATGGCACAACGCTCTCCACTAAAAACGCATTTATTTTTTAAAAATTGGATAGATTCATGGCCATCACTAATAACTAGGGTCTTTAATAGAGCCGACCGTTGATATTACCACTCCTAAAATTCTGTACACCGATTACAGTCATATGAAATTTTGTAATCCCTTTAGTACCGTTAAAGCTACAAGTGTGTACACCAATTGCGGGGAGTTATCAGCCTCTCGGTATTTATCGGAGAATTAAATTTTTTTATGTACCTCTAGCGATAACCGGTGCAATTAGATTAAGTTCATATTGTTTATAATATAATTATGTGTGCAAATTAGTTTTATCAAGTGGTAACACTAATTTGCGCCACGGTAGAATAATTCTGCTACAATTATTTCTAGCCAAATTTTCGCTAGGAATTTAATTATTAATTTCTAAATTTTAAATCCCAATTTTCTCCAAAAGTTGCGAAGGGAAACTTAATAAAATTATTAAATCGACTAATTGTAACGTTTACTAATAAATGTTGAAAAAATTAAAGTTATCTACATGCATCTCTCGGAATAAATCGCGTGTTAACATATGCTCCAAAATGGATTTTTCCAACACTCAAAGTAGTTGTAACTGTTGTTTGAAATAACGTATGACTGTGAATTTTTTTCCACGTTCTTAATTCGCTAAGATGTATCAAATTACATCAATGAAAACCCTGTGCTCCTTCAGGGAAAGTAACTTCGCCGCTAGGGGTCGCCGCTAAAAACGTTTGGTGCTGCGTCACTCTCCATTATTTATTTAATTCAAAAATGTAAATTTTATTTGTAATGGACAACTTTTTTAATTTTGGTCAAAACTTGGGCTCTTTGAAATACTGTGCAGTGTGGAGAGAACTTGCGAACACAACGCAGAATTAGTAGTTCCGAGTTTTCGCCCAGTGCCACAAGTTGCGATCGAATCCGGTTCCTCTTGCTGCGAGGCGAAAGTGCAAACCACTCCGCACCCCACCTTACTACTTACAAGGAGACATCCCGAAGTGTAACCCACCGATTTTGTCCAAACTCGAGGGATTGGTAGACGTTCATGTATAATGAAATATCCTAAAGGGAATTTATTCAATGGGCAACCGTTTTGCCATGGCAACACAAAATATTAAATTTTCCCATTGAAAATAACATGGGATTTTGATCTCAAATTGATCAAAAGTTTATCAATTTTGTTGTTATTTTGGTCAATTTTTATCTATTTTTTCTATTTTTGGCATTTTCGAAATTTTGAAATTAGTTCAAATTTTTCACAGGGGGGGGGGGTCCTAGGAATCTGTCAGAATCCCATGTTATTTTCAATGGTAAAATTACCATTTGTTGTTGTCAAAAACATTTTTCGTTGCCATGGCAAAACGGTTGCCCATTGAATAAATTCCCTTTAGCATTTTTCAAGTTACACGAAGGTCTACTAATCTCCCGAGTTTGAACAAAATCGGTGGGTTACACTTCGGGATGTCTCCTTGTTAGTTCTGAAACCAGGCATCTCAAAAAATCTCCCGAGGAGCGAACCCGTCGAAGAGCGCCGCAATTAGCCGGGGATTAGCAGCCGGATCAACTTCACATACTTCCTAGCTTTGTTGGCGCTGTCTCTACCAGTGACTCTCGCTGTAGGCGTCCGTACCCTTTGCCCTAGAACGCGCAAATTGTGGTCTGCGGGTCATATACCTCCTCGGGGGGCCTCCTACCGTTGATTTTCATTTTCCCCGCGCTCACGCTCTTTCTTTAATTTTCGGGAGTTTAAAGAGAAAAGTAAATTGTACATTTGACGTCGGAGCTTGCGGGTTGTGTTTTTCTTAAGTATTCGAGTGTTTTCGGATGATGTACACAATATTTATAAAGAAGTAATTTTTGCGTCCCATAATAACCGAAGCAACTACCTGAGAGCCCGACGGAAACATTAAATACATTTGATAAAAAAATAAGATTTAGAATAAATTTGATAAACAATAAGATTCAGAATAAATTTGATAAACAATAAGATTTAGAATAAATTTGATAAACAATAAGATTTAGAATAAATTTGATAAACAATAAGATTTAGAATAAATTTGATAAACAATAAGATTTAGAATAAATTTGATAAACAATACGATTTAGAATAAATTTGATAAACAATACGATTTAGAATAAATTTGATGAACAATACGATAATTTAGAATAAATTTGTTAAAAAATACGATAAACTCGAAATTGATGAAGACACGATTAACGCGAGATTGTTGAAGACACGATTAATGAGAAATTAGTAATGATAGGATATATGTGAAATTGATAAAGATACCTACCTTGAAAAAGAACATAAATTTCATATTGCCAAATTTTAAATATTAACGCTTTAGCCATTGTTTCAAATAAATCTTGACGTCGATAACGGCAATTTTTGGTGGTTTGATCTTTAAAATTAACTTTTAATTTTTAAAAACTAGTTAAATTCTCGACACAAGCCTACATAATGCTAGTGAAATAATGGAGCCAAAAATTCTTATTATGTTGGAGCAAAGATAGCGCGTTTTCTCGTGAGGCTTACTGAGTTCGCGCCGGAAGTCGGAAAAATCGGGCTCCATAGCAGGGTGAGAAATAAGGAATTTCAATAGATATTCCAAGATTATATAACTCACCTTTAGTTTTAGAAACATTTTTAGAGCTACAGGCACGATCCATTATTGTTTTAAAACAATATAATGCAAAAATATCTGGTATCTTGAAAACCGCGAGTCAAAAACCACGGCGCAATTTTCACTAAAACTTTACGTTTTAACTAGATGTCGGTAGTATTGCCAGCTCCATGGAGGCAGTTTTTTGCGACTTCCGCCGGGAACTCAGTAAGAGCCTGCGTTACGTGCAAGGAGCTTGATTTCGAATCTAGGGTACGTAGTTATATTATCTTTGGTTTGAGTTTGTATACCATAATTGCCTTTTTAAATCTGGCAACGTTGCATATTAGTCAGATTTATAGCCTGGAATTATGAGTTGTTCCGAGTTTTCAACCATTTATTTGTAACCTTCCCTGCTAAGATTTTAAATAGCTTTTATTCTGGACATTACGGGATTGGTGGCCTCCGCATCAGTGTTACCTAAATGTCACTTTTTTAGAATAAAGTCCATGTCAGTGGTAAAAAGTGGTAAATATGGCCAAAAGTGACAAAGAGTGACTAATAATCAATAAATGCATTTAAATGATGTAAATAATATCTTTCATACATGATGCATCACTTACATGTGAGATAATGTTTCAGTTTTTCACAAAATAACCATTAAAAACACCTTCAAGATACATAGCAGACGAATTCAAACTCAGGAAATATTGTTGAAAAATAGCCAAAAGAAATAACTAGATTGGGCTATAATTGAGTCTCTAGCCCAAAACCTGGCAACTAATCCAGTATATTTGTCTAAAATAGCACAAATATATTTTTTCTTTGGTATGTTTTTTTATTTTTATTAAAATTTATTATTTGCCACTATTTGACATATTCGCCTTGTCGGTATTTACCACTTTTTGCCACATTATTTGACACCTGACATTTACCACTTCAGAACACTGCTTGATTTATAGTATGAATAGATAAATAAATAAATTTTATACGAGGCGCGAGAGTTAAACCGATCGTACTCAAAACTAAAACCACCCTCGTTGAGTTCAACATCGCGATGACGGTTATCGCACGAACGTGTTTGCCGCTCTTGGATGTTCTGGGGCGTTATAGGACCCGTTTGACTCTTGATCCTCGGTAGAAGAACATCCCCCGAACTCTATACGTAACCTCCATCTAAGCGATTCTAGATGCTTCTAATCTCGCACCAAAACATCCAAACTAGAGGCACTGTAACCTTTGGAAACTTTTCATCAATGCTGTCAATTTAACGTTCCAATCTCTATAGCCAAGGATGCACACCGGCGTAGCTATAATATTATTGTGGAAAATATATTGTTGCCACAAAATTTCAGTTTCAAATTCCCTGACCTTTTTTAAGGAAACAATTTCTCACTTAATATTTTACATTTATCAGATTTTAATCTTTTCATTTCAGCTTTTAAGCGTAGATGACTCTTCGGGATATAGTTTAAATTCACGAACTTTTCTCAAATTCTCAAAATTCCGTAATATTTCCTCGACTTTGTAGGTGGACAGTAACGGGTTTACTGACTAATGTGACAAATAGTGGACCGTATATTTTACGTTTATATATCAGAGAGACTTATTCAGATTATAAACATTTTATTCCTATTAGAAAATAATTTTTTTCTAAAATAATTAGTTTTTAGCTTTCGACAATATTCCTTTATTATAAACACTATTGTATATTAGTTAGTTTTGCCACGGCTCAGGACGTTTTTTCATAAAAGTGCTTTTTGGGTTAAAATGGTGCTTAAAGTGACCAAAAAGTGACTAAATAATGATCAAAACGTCTTTAAAAATAAACAGTGTATTAAAGTAAAAATAACAGCATTTGTAATAGTAACTTTCTTTTTCTTAAAAGTATTGTTTTCTTATACTTTACTTTTCCCTGATTTTTAAACCCATATTCAAATTCCCCGACTTTTCCCTGATTTTTAGTTCCACATCTATATGTATATAGAGTGGGACTATTGTTTTCGTTAGAATGTTGTGAAGTGTCGTCGTCGTCGTCGTCCACATTTGCAACATCTTCCATATCTTTTGAACGGGGTGACATAACCCCACCGTTTTTTCTAAGAATGCTTAATATGGTTGCCACTATCTGCACAACCAAGTTTCACGGGTTAAATTTAGTTAGCGGCGCTTTGCCAGCCCCTTCTATCCGACCCCCCTTAGGCACTTTTTAAAAAAATACGCAGTCTTATAATTTTGGATACGATTGACTTTTAAATTTCGTTTAAGTTTTAATCTATATAACCGCTATACCTCTACAATGTGCGCACGTTTCAGCTCTGTCGTGGAAACAGGGGGCGCAAAAGCCCCCCTTTTCCGATTGTGAGCGTTGAGTTACGCAGAGTACGAAAGTTCCCAAAAATCTCCCGGGTAAAGCGTTATTAATAGATTAGTTCCTATTGGATTTGAGATACTGAACCCAAACTTAGAATACAGATAACGAAGCTTACGTCTGACGCTATGCTTAACCCTTATGCCAAGGTTAGAGAAAAATTTATAAGCTTCGTAGTTCCTATTGGATTTGAAATAGGGGGCTTAAACTTTGAATATAGGTAAAGGTGGTTACGTTTGGCACTATGCTTAACCATATTAACACGCGCCAAGGCTTATAAGATCATCCACGAATTTTCTTCGTAGTTTGGACTGGATTTGAGATACGGAGCTCAAACTTACAATACAGATAAAGAAGCTTACGTCTAACATTATGCTTAAGCCTTTTAACACGCGCCAAGGCTTAGAGAATAATTAATTAATTCATCCATGTGGAACCAATATTACGGCCTTGGCCGACTTGTTAAACCCATGTTCAAATTCCCCGACTTTTCCCTGATTTTTAAACCCATATTCAAATTCCCCGACTTTTCCCTAATTTTTAAACCCATTTTCAAATTCCCCGACTTTTCCCTAATTTTTAAACCAATATTCAAATTACCCGACTTTTCCCCGATTTTTATACCCATATTCAAATTCCCCGACTTTTCCCTGATTTTTATACCCATATTCAAATTCCCCGACTGTTCCCTGATTTTTATACCCATATTCAAATTCCGACTTTTCCCTTTTTTTATACCCATATTCAAATTCCCCGACTTTTCCCTGATTTTTATACTCATATTCAAATTCCGACTTTTCCCTTATTTTTATACCCATATTCAAATTCCCTGACTTTTCCCTAATTTTTAAACCCATATTCAAATTCCCCGACTTTCCCTTATTTTTATACCCATATTCAAATTCCCCGACTTTTCCCTAATTTTTAAACCCATATTCAAATTCCCCGACTTTCCCTTATTTTTATACCCATATTCAAATTCCCCGACTTTCCCTTATTTTTATACCCATATTCAAATTCCCCGACTTTTCCAGGAAATCGTGGTACCGTGGCAACCCTGAAGTAGTAGTTTGTTTTTTGTTTTTCTCCACAACGACCTTTGGCAACTCGCACTAAAGGTATATCGTAGAGAATAAAACTTAAAGACTGCCTCGCTGCCCTCGCATCAGTTGGCTTTGTACGTTTAGAATTATCAAGGCATTTTATACAGGGTGTCTTGATTTGATCGGCCCAGGCATTTTTCTCAAAAACTATACCTTCTAGAAATGTGTGTTATTTGTGAATTTCAGAAAAATCGTGTTATTTTTCACGGTTTTAGAATTTGTAGTTTTTGAACGCTAAGTGGTAGACGAAAAGTTTCAATGAGTAAATTGTAGAGCATACTCGAAAACCTTTAATGGAGTTGGTACGGTCAAAATCGTACATTTTGTCACTGAAATAAAAGGTCATGAAAAAAAAACAAGTTGGTACTACCCAAATGTTTTTACGCCTCATGTTATTGTAATGATTGTCTGTGAAAAAATGAACATGTTTTGAGCCAAATCATTGTTTTACCTTTACAAATTAAGTGTTAAAACAAGTGCAATTTTATAAGGAATTACAGTAGGACCCCGCACACATTCTCTAGGGACAAAATGTTGGTGTTTTTTATCAAACAAAAAAAGTAGTTTTAGGGTCTACAAAATGTCTAATTTATGCCAACTGAATTTCGTCACCGTTAAAACAAAACCACATAACTTGAGATACGTGGTTTTGTCAAAATTTGACATATTTAGATTATACACCCCAATTTACGTATATAACGTTAAAAACATTAATAGGTTGCAATTGGATTTATTTTTTTAAATCGAGAAAACATTTAAACGTATCTTTGATATTCACAACTTATTTCGCGCAAAAGCACGTATCTCGCTTATTTTCAGCTCCTATCTCCCTTCATGACGCAAAACCACGTATCTCTAAAAATTCCCCTTTAGCAAAATATTTTTAAATTAAAATCTTCATAAATTCAATATTGAAACGAAATTATTTAACTATAAAATTAACTCACATGTAAAAACCTAACAAGCTATTTCACAAGTCCCTGCAAAATTAAAAATCCATTTTTCTCAAAAAGACCACCGAAAAGATACGTGGTTTTGTTTTAACGGCGACGGTATATCTACACTCTTAAAAATGAAGAGTTAAAAAAATTGGGTTGTCTCACTGCAACCCAAATTTGGGTTAATAACAACCCAACATTAGTTAATTTTTTAATTTGTTACATTTTTATGGGTTGTTTTATTAAACCAAAATTAAAAATTTGGGTTGAAATCCATATAGAATCTTTTTATCTCATTTGGTTTCAAAATTTTCAACAATAGTTATAGCTTATTCCTACCGATTCTCATATTTGTTGAAAAGTACATATTTTGTTACTTTAATAATTAAAAATGAAATGTGTTGAAAATACAAAAAAAAATGCATAAAAGTAATACAACGAAACGGACATATAGAAATTTTCAGTATGTACTCTCTCGGGGGAGATCGTTATTATTTGTAAATTTCAGAAAAATCGTGAAATGTTTCACGGTTTTAGAAATGTTAATTTTTGAACGCTACGTGGTAGACGAATTGTTTCAATAAGCAAGTTGTAGAGCATACTCGAAAACCTTTAATGGAATTGGTCTGGTGGAAATCGGACATTTCAAAACCTAACACTTCTAACGTCGTGAAAAATTTCATGATATTTCGGAAATTGACAAAAAATTACGATCTCCCCCGGGAGCGTACATACTGAATATTTCCAATTTCTAGAAAATATAGATTTTGAGAAATATTCCTGGGCCGATCAAATGGTGACTCCCTGTATACGAAAAATTAACGCCCCTCTTAGATATGAAGGTTTTTTCATGCAGAAATTGTAGGAGTAAAAGTTAAATGGAGGACACACATGGATCATTATTTATCAAGGCAAAAACTGTCTTGAGTTTTCGATCCGCGGGTCTTTGTCTAACTTATAGCGATTTCCACTGGGAAGCTCCGAGAGCGCCCCGAAATCGATTTCGACGTCACAGCTCGTGTCGAGATTTCCAAGGATCGTGGTCGAGCGAGTCTCCCAGTGAAATACAACCTCGTTTTAAGAGCAACTCTCGGGGCGAGTATTTTCCAGCGAAATACGCGGAAAGTCATGGCGGACTATAATATTGTATTCCATAAACTTTATTAATCATCCATGGTTAGGCCTAGGCGTAAAGAAGAACTTACTTCATTTTCAGAGTAGGAATAAACCACATCCTCTATTTATCATATTATTTTAGGCCTTTATACTATTTCCGGCGTTTGCCTTTAAAGAATTGCCTCTATTTCTTCGTCGGAATTATCCGAAGACGATTCTATAAACAAATAAGCAGCCCGAATATTTATTGTCCTATCTAGTTCCGCCATTTTTAAAAATCACGAAAACCGCTCGAAATCTGTCGATCCGTCGAATTTCTCGGATCAAAATTTTCGCTCTCAGAGCGCTCGCTGTGAGAGCGAGATTGCCAGTGGAAGACACGGATCTCGTCCCGAGCTGCTCTCGATTTCCCAGTGGAGGACGAAATCTCATCACGAGCGCTCCCGGAGCGCCCGAAATCCCCCAGTGGAAATCGCTATAACTTGAACGAAACCAATTTTCTTATACATATCGGATCGTAAAAAACCTAAAAAGTTATCAATCGTTCAAAAAAATTTATTTTTATTTTTAACAATTGATAACTTTGTAGGTTTTTTACGAAACGATATATATAAGAAAATTGGTTTATTTCAGTTTAGTTCAACAAAGACCCGCGGGTCGAAAGCTCAAGACAGTAATTATCTTGTGGCCTCCGTCGAAATTTTATTCCTGTAATTTCTCCATCGGTCCTTTAAATGATTCATATCTAAGAGGGACATTCATTTGGTCTTACATAGGCACACGAAAATTTTCAGGTCTGAAATTTACCTACCTAGCTGCACGGCAAATCACGTGATTAAAATTCAACCCAAGGAGGGGTAGATTTCAACCCAAGGAGGGGTAGATTTCAACCCAAGGAGGGGTAGATTTCAACCCAAGGAGGGGTAGATTTCAACCCAAGGAGGGGTAGATTTCAACCCAAGGAGGGGTAGATTTCAACCCAAGGAGGGGTAGATTTCAACCCAAGGAGGGGTAGATTTCAACCCAAGGAGGGGTAGATTTCAACCCAAGGAGGGGTAGATTTCAACCCAAGGAGGGGTAGATTTCAACCCAAGGAGGGGTAGATTTCAACCCAAGGAGGGGTAGATTTCAACCCAAGGAGGGGTAGATTTCAACCCAAGGAGGGGTAGATTTCAACCCAAGGTGGGGTAGATTTCAACCCAAGGTGGGGTAGATTTCAACCCAAGGTGGGGTAGATTTCAACCCAAGGTGGGGTAGATTTCAACCCAAGGTGGGGTAGATTTCAACCCAAGGTGGGGTAGATTTCAACCCAAGGTGGGGTAGATTTCAACCCAAGGTGGGGTAGATTTCAACCCAAGGTGGGGTAGATTTCAACCCAAGGTGGGGTAGATTTCAACCCAAGGTGGGGTAGATTTCAACCCAAGGTGGGGTAGATTTCAACCCAAGGTGGGGTAGATTTCAACCCAAGGTGGGGTAGATTTCAACCCAAGGTGGGGTAGATTTCAACCCAAGGTGGGGTAGATTTCAACCCAAGGTGGGGTAGATTTCAACCCAAGGTGGGGTAGATTTCAACCCAAGGTGGGGTAGATTTCAACCCAAGGTGGGGTAGATTTCAACCCAAGGTGGGGTAGATTTCAACCCAAGGTGGGGTAGATTTCAACCCAAGGTGGGGTAGTTTTCAACCCAAGGTGGGGTAGTTTTCAACCCAAGGTGGGGTAGTTTTCAACCCAAGGTGGGGTAGATTTCAACCCAAGGTGGGGTAGATTTCAACCCAAGGTGGGGTAGTTTTCAACCCAAGGTGGGGTAGATTTCAACCCAAGGTGGGGTAGATTTCAACCCAAGGTGGGGTAGATTTCAACCCAAGGTGGGGTAGATTTCAACCCAAGGTGGGGTAGATTTCAACCCAAGGTGGGGTAGATTTCAACCCAAGGTGGGGTAGATTTCAACCCAAGGTGGGGTAGATTTCAACCCAAGGTGGGGTAGATTTCAACCCAAGGTGGGGTAGATTTCAACCCAAGGTGGGGTAGTTTTCAAAACAAAATCAAGTTGAATTTTTAAGTCTAAACAACCCAAATTTTGGGCTGGGTAAATACGGACCCAGGTTTGGGCTGAATTTAAACCCATTTTGGGTTGAAAACAACCCAACCTTTTTAAGAGTGTACACTTTTAAAAAGGTTGGTTCGTATACAGGGTGTCACCATTTGATCGGCCCAGGAATATTTCTCAAAATCTATATTTTCTAGAAATTGGAAATATTCAGTATGTACGCTCTCGGGGGAGATCGTTATTTTTTGTAAATTTCCGAAATATCATGAACTTTTTCACGACTTTAGAAGGGTTATGTTTTGAACGCTACGTGGTAGTACCAGCGTGTTTGTTTTTCATGACCAATTATTTCTGTGACGAGATGTCCGATTTCCACCAGACCAATTCCATTTAAGGTTTTCGAGTATGCTCTACAACTTGCTTATTGAAACAATTCGTCTTTCACGTAGCGTTCAAAAAGTAACATTTCTAAAACCGTGAAACCCAAACTTTTGAAAATTTTGAAACCAAATGAGATTTAAAAATATTCTATATGGATTTCAACCCAAATTTTTAACCTAATTTTGGTTTAATAAAACAACCCATAAAAAATTAACCAATTTTAAAAAATTAACTAATGTTGGGTTGTTATTAACCCAAATTTGGGTTGCAGTGAGACAACCCAATTTTTTTAACTCTTCATTTTTAAGAGTGTAAGACTGAATTGTAATGCGATACAAACTTTACCAAGTTAAATGGCTCGTTAACTTGAAACTTATAACTTGGGTACTTCCTTTGGTTCAGATTTGCAGTACCTGTATACTTTTACATATTGTCTAATACAAACATGGAAATTGTATAAAAAAATAATGGGTTGGGCTTTTTGGAAAAAAACCCGGGTTTTTTCAAACCCTGACCCCTACTAATAATAATAATACCATACAACATTTAAATACAGCTGATTTTATTTAGGTTTAAATAGTTTTATGTTTAATACGGTCATATTCTTCGTGTTTCTCGGCTTATGTTTATCGCGAAATAACAAATGTTGACTATTCTAAATTTAAATAGTAATTGCAAGCAATGCAAGTTAGGTCTGGTATGGTTGCCGAACCCACATTTTTAAGTCGAGAATAGATATGTAAAGTTTTGGTCGTTGAGCCAAGCAACACTTTTGGTCACGATGTTTGGAAGTACAACATATCCAAATTTTAGAAACAAATTGGCCGAAAGTCATTTTCCATAGGCAGCATGCTTCCTTGTATAAACATTTTGACTTTGTACCAGACCTAACTCACAGCTAAATAATCGAAATACGCTCGTATACGTAATTGTTTTGCAGAAAAAGGCCAATCAAAGAATATAAAGCTCCAGGAATGGAAGGTGTAGCTCCGTCTAGTGGAACTTTTGCGCCTCTCGTTTTTAAAGAGAGACCGGGTTGCGTTAACCGTTTCCGGTTACTCTGATTTGCTTTGCCGGAAGTTTCTAGCTCAGCCAAAACACGCGGCCAATAATATCAATCCTTCCATTCCTGAGGCTTTATATTCTTTCGCCCAATACTGTTTTTTTAGAAACCATTTGAATAATATTCGGGCTGTAAGGTTTATCGGTAACGACTACGGGTTGGAAAAAACCCTTTTCACGACGAAATTATTTGCCATTAAAACTGATTTTTAAAACATTCCGATTGGTTTGGGAAAACGGTTCCGTCTCTACATTCCGATTGGTTTGGCAAAACGGTTCCGTCTCTACATTCCGATTGGTTTGGCAAAACGGTTCCGTCTCTACATTCCGATTGGTTTGGCAAAACGGTTCCGTCTCTACATTCCGATTGGTTTGGCAAAACGGTTCCGTCTCTACATTCCGATTGGTTTGGCAAAACGGTTCCGTCTCTACATTCCGATTGGTTTGGCAAAACGGTTCCGTCTCTACATTCCGATTGGTTTGGGAAAACGGTTCCGTCTCTACATACCGATTGGTTTGGGAAAACGGTTCCGTCTCTACATTCCGATTGGTTCCATATGTATATTGTGGATAATTTAATTTTTACGAGGCGTTCCATCGTCAGCATGAGTCGTAAATTTCAGAATGCAAAGACACGGCGGTTTGCCGTTGTGAAATTGTACTTATGGTATTTCTATTTTATCAAGGAGATTATTTGGCATTAATCAGCCCTTAGGAATGAATGTTTTCGGAGCCAATAATAATAATCAGCTAATCTAATACCTAAGGCACCACCATAGAAAATCTAGTGAGCTCGAGACTCTCACATCGGCGAGGAAATTTAGATTGCGAGCTCGAGCCCGAGACCCGGCCAATAATTGGCGAGACCAAAGTGAGCCCGAGACCGTCAGCTCATATACGAATTCAGCGAGCCGAGCTCGAGCCCAGCTCTTGGTGTTGACCTATGTTTGTTAGTGTACCCTGGTTTACCTCGTTCAAATACAAATACATAACCTTCTTCCTCCAAATTAAGAGACCTAAATTTACTTAATGCTTTACAACGTAAAATAACATCTGCCGCTAACATTATAAGGTTAGTTTCGAAAAAAAAACATAAGGTGAAATTTTTGTAACTTTAGATTAGTTTAAAATAAATAAAAGAGCTTACCAAATACAGGTGATAAAGGCGGTAGCAGCGTTTGAACTTCGAAAAATCGCGAAATGGTCGACCTTTTCCAAAAATAAACTAGGGTGAAGTGGGTGCAAAGGTCGCGTGACTCGCGTCATTCAATTTAACAGCCAATAGAAACGATTATTGAGTATTTCGTCCCTTGAACAAATAGAATTTATAAATATATTTTGAGACGCGAAATAATCTAAGACCGGTCACAAACTCGTGCTTATTCACTCGCAGGGCCCCCACTCAAATCTTCAATTTTTTAATAGGAAAAATAGGATTATATTTCTAAGAATATAGGACTTTATAGGACTATTTTTACAAAAAAAATTATAGGATTTTATAGGACTATATATGCTATTTCATTTACTAACTTTATGCATTTAAAAAACAAATCTATATTTAGATAAATAAATCTTTGATTTTCACTTAAAAAATAGAAACTATTTAACCATTTTATCACAAAAATATAGTATTAGCTAACCACGTTAACAATAACAAAAGTATAGACTAGAATGACTTGGTATAGGAATTTATCCTATAGCTAAATCTAGCAATTTCACTGCGTGGTTGGATTAGAAATGGGCAAAATATCAAAATTATAGGATTTTATAGGACATTTGGGGGATTTTGCTAAAAATATAGGATGTTAAAGGACATTTTTGAAAATATAGGATTTTATAGGAATTATAGGACCTCTGGGGGCCCTGCAATCGGGGTATTTCACAAATTTTCTCAAAATTGAGACGAGCCCGTGCAGCTATGAATGCAGTCTGTTTCGCGAATAGCTCTCAGTATTTATGTGAAGAATAGGAAGTGTCACACTTACGTTACCTTATTATACACTTAGGGTTTCGAGTAAAGCGATTTCAATATTAATGATGTACCGATATACCGACCTATTTATCGGCTTAAGCGAAGCCCATATTGGCTGATATCGGTATGAGAAAAAATATTCATGAAAAACGTTTAAAAATAAGAAAATTCTCGATAACCGCGTGTGTGTCAGATATTCTTGGAACTCTCTTATTCTAAAAAAACTACTAGAATATTTTGAGACGATATCAGTTGTACAGGACCAATGAGATTTGATTTGAATATTTAGGGGATGGAATACATACAAAATAAATAGCTTTCTTGATCAATCATTGGACGGTAAGATTTTGGTAGAAGTTGCCAATTTTGTTTGTATAAATTTGCCCCAATTTGATGGCGAATCAAATTTGGTTAGGAACTTAGGCGTGTATTATAGACTATAGTTACGCCTGTTGGTTGGAATTGGAACGCGTAAATGGGACCCACGTATTTATGAAGATTTTGGCAATTTTTTATATAAGTTTCGTTAAATTGTTCATTAAATATTGCTCCTTGGCCGTGTTGTCTGATTTAAATCGGATATTATTCAATTGATGCTATTGCATGTGATAGAGACCTCCAGTGGCCGAATTTGGAATCACCGACTCACCGAGTGAGAGGTACAGTCGTGGTAAAAAAATCTTTTCCCATAGCGTTACGCGATTATCGAGGCGTCTTAAAATGGTTCTTAACCTAATTAAATATAGTTAATAAATAATAAATATTAGCGAAACGGCTTCAGAAAGGCTCGAAACATAATCTATTAGCGTTTTGAGATACACTGGAACTTTATTTTCTAAGTAAAAAAGGGGGGAAATATGATATAATTTTTTAAGCCTCGGCGAGTCGGCGAATATATTTTCGCGTCCTGCATCAGCTGTGATTAAAAGCATTGGTAAAAGTAAACAAAATATATTGTATGTTTTCTCTCGAAATGGACAACTCTCAAGCTTTGGCTAGTTTATCTGAAGATAATTCCAATGTTTCAGAGTAAGTTTATTAAATATTATTCATATTTTACTGGTCAAATATTTACTAATATTTATTATATCTTTTCAGTTGTGTCTTCTCAATTGAGAGCTTCAGTTTCCAATGAAATTATCAACATGTCTTCATTTGTACCTGTAAATTATTTACTAATATTTATCCATCTCTTGTATAGTGCCGCTTGTAAGAACCTTGACTTTTACCAATACTTTTAATCACAGCTGTAAGCTACCAGCTGATGCAGGACGCGAAAAATACTTTCGCCGACTCGCCGAGGCTTAAAAAACTATGTCATATTTTCCCCCTTTTTTACTTAGAAAATAAAGTTCCAGTGTATCTCAAAAAAAGATTATGTTTCGAGTCTTTCTGAAGCCGTTTCGCTAATATTTATTATTTATTAACTATATTTAATTAGGTTAAGAACCATTTTAAGACGCCTCGATAATCGCGTAACGCTATGGGAAAAGATTTTTTTTACCACGACTGTACCTCTCACTCGGTGAGTCGGTGATTACAAATTCCGCCACTGGAGGTCTGTATCACATGCAATAGCATCAATTAAGTTATGAAAATGTACGAACGAGGCCTCTCTAACAATGTCAATTCTGACGAAACTTAAATTTAATTAAAATTAAAAACTTAAGTTTAAAAATCAACCAAATTTATTGCACAATATTAAAACATTTTAAAATACTACTCAGGGTTGGCTGATTTAAATCAGCTTGATTTGAATCAATTTTTATATAGTATTTTTGAAAAATAAATAACCTCGCCAATTGCTATAATTTAGGTTTAAATATAATCTTTCTTGTACTTCCCCCCTAATGTTGCATTGGATTCTACCTGTAGCTGGAGATTCTGCCGAATTTTATTGGTAAAGTACGAAAATAGGTTTTAAAAAAATAAAAACTTCTAAATGATTATTAGCTTAAATTTAATAAATTCATTATACACATATATAAATTAAAACATTTGTTTTAGGTAAAATTATGGTACTAAATTATATTAATTTAATTAAAATCATAAAAATCAATAAAAATCCAATTTAAATAAAAAAAATCGATTTATTTGATTTTTTTTTTAAATCAGTAAAATTGCCAACCCTGATCCTACTATAGTTTTGGCTTATTTAGGCCATCATCACTGGTTTATTTCTTAACTGTTGCACTCTTACCCTAAATTTGTTCCAATGTATGAAAATATAATTCATAAGAATTTTGGGATAAATTGAGCAAAATTAAGAGGTAGCTCAATAACCTTGAAAATGCCCTATATCTTAGCACTAGAATAAACTGAGATTTTTTAATTTGTATCCATATTTTTCGAGTTAGCTACGGATTACGCTTACTCTATCTAAAATTCAACCACTCTGTGTTGTTTAATATGACTTAAATTATCTGGTTTCTAACTGCTTGACGCTCTATTACCGAAAGTGGCAAGTATAGTGCTCGGAATTGTTTATTCATTATCCACAAATTTTCCGATTTATTTAAAAAACGTTGGTAAAAAGAATATCATTTTAACTTATTTAATTATGTTTTTTACGCAACCAAGCATTTATTTGAATAAAAGTGGCATTTATTTAAATAATTGTTTGTTTTATTTAAATAATAGGCTTATTCACTTTAAACATTTTACAATTTTTATTCAACTATTGGTTATTTAAATAAATATTATTTAAATATCGCCGAGCTTATTTTATTCATGGATAAAAATTAATCGAAATCCGAGCACTAGGCAAGTACAAAGCAGTTTGGAAATTCCCTTTATTTAGCAATCGAACAAAGGTTAATTTTTAATATTTCGCGAGTTAGTTACGGGTTATGGATACTTTATCTAAAACTGTAATATAATATAATATATAAAAGTGTAATATATAACCAATTTATCTCGTTTCAAACTACTTGGTTTACGCGTGCCAAGGGAACCAATAGGCTTGCCATTTTCAGTAATAGTACACAAAGCAGTGGGAATTTAGATAATCTAACCACCTATTCAACAACAGAGTGGTTGATTTTGAGATAAAGTAGCCGTAATCCGTAACCAACTCGAAAAATATGGATAAAAATGATAAATCACCGGTTTTTCTAATGGTAAGATGTAGAGAATGTTCAAGCACATTGAGCTACATCTAAACTTTGTTCAATTTACCCTAGTGTTCTAAGTCGGAAAATGACCGAGGTCTTTTTTCCGGAAAATTTTAATTCCATGATTAGTCTAATATATTGTTTGCAAATTTAAATAAAGCGGCATTTTCACCTAAATTTTTCGAATCTAAAAGTAAAACTAAACCTCTAGACTAGGTTAAACTGATTAACAGTGTAACACTATTAATGTTTTTTAGTATGTTTACTGATATTAGACATTATATATCGATAAAAAGTTTAAAACATTAAAAACCCTTGAAAAGTAATTTATGTTTAATTTTTTTATTTTTCCGCAATTCGAAAAATTTTCCGAAAAATTAAAACACAAATTTACCCCAAATTTATTTGGGATTATGTTTTCACACATTGGAACAAATTTAGAGGGTAAACTGCAACGTTTAAGAAATACACGAAATAATGACCACCCTGATGATCATCAGGGGAAAAACACAAAAATTTATTATTGTTCCCCTGATGGCATAAATAAGCCGAAACTATAGTTCGATTTTAAAATGTTTTAATTTTGTGCAACTAATTCCGTTGATTTTTGAACTTTAATTTGTTTTTATGCATAAGTAATAATAACCAGCTCGGCTAATACCCAAGGCACCACCTTAGGCCTAAGCCATCAAGCGACTTTTGAAGCCATTAATTCAGGTGGCCGGGTTACAATGCGTAGGAGGGTGGTGGCAAGCCCTGCATGCCACGAGATCGAGCCAACAGCTCCCTACACTATTACCGTTAACCTCGACAAGTTTTTATGGAAGGGGAAACCGAAGAACTCGAGGGAAAACCCCTTAGCCTTAGATAACTCATTTACTATAATAAAAATTAATTTAAAATTATGTGTACGTTACCGCTGAACTCACATTATTAATCAATTCGTCCATTGAAAAAAAACTTTGGAACTATCCCGGTGCTGCCCAAATGCCACGTTGTTAGAGAAAAGTCAATGTCAGTGGTCAAAAGTGGAAAAAAATTGCAAAAAGGGTCATTAATAAATTTCGGTATTAAAATAATGTAAATAAGCCAAAAGAATTCAAGACAATATATTTGACTAAAATATCCCAAATCTAAAATGGTTTTAGTGACAATTTTTTTGGGATTTAAAAAAACAACGTTTGCTAATATTTGTCACATTAGCTAGTATGGGTATTATTTGTCTTGCCGGTATTTAGCACTATTTGACACCTGTTGTTACCACTTATAAACACTGAAATTCACTCGTTCTTAAACCTTTCTTCAATCATAAGGATGTGTACAAAAAATATTCTATTTCAATATTTAAGTCAAGTGATCCAAATCAAATTATTTTCAATTATTTTTAAATCACCGTTTTAAATATATTTAGGAAAGTTAACAAAATAGCTTTCTTTGTGATGCTTTTCCGTATTACACCAAAACGAACCCGTAAAGTATCGCCACCTGTCGTTGCGGCAGAGCTAATAATTTTAATTTTATCACTCAACGAGAAGCTACGCTGCTTGCTCCTTTGGGAATATATAAATAATATATTTAGTTTTCATACGTAAAGCGCCATCTTTGAGACGGAATTGATTTTAGGTTTAATGCGCCATATTTCGGTCGGAATTGATTTTAGCTTTAAAGATCCATCTTTCGGACAAAATTGATTTTAGCTTTAAAGATCCATCTTTCGGACAGAATTGATTTTAGCTTTAAAGATCCATCTTTCGGACAGAATTGATTTTAGCTTTAAAGATCCATCTTTCGGACAGAATTGATTTTAGCTTTAAAGATCCATCTTTCGGACAGAATTGATTTTAGCTTTAAAGATCCATCTTTTGGACAGAATTGATTTTAGCTTTAAAGATCCATCTTTCGGACAGAATTGATTTTAGGTTTCGAGCGCCATCTTTGGAACGGAATACGAAACATTATCTTGATTTTAGCTTTAAAGATCCATCTTTCGGACAGAATTGATTTTAGCTTTAAAGATCCATCTTTTGGACAGAATTGATTTTAGCTTTAAAGATCCATCTTTCGGACAGAATTGATTTTAGGTTTCGAGCGCCATCTTTGGAACGGAATACGAAACATTATCTTGATTTTAGGTTTCGAGCGCCTTCTTTGGAACGGAATACAAAACATTATCTTGATTTTAGGTTTTGAGCGCTATCTTTGGAACGGAATACGAAACATTATCTTGATTTTAGGTTTTGAGCGCTATCTTTGGAACGGAATACGAAACATTATCTTGATTTTAGGTTTCGAGCGCTATCTTTGGAACGGAACACGAAACATTATCTTGATTTTAGGTTTAAAGCGCCATCTTTGGAACGGAATACGAAACATTATCTTGTTTTTAGTTATACAGCTTTATCTCTCGAACGGAATACAACATAGATGGCGAAATTTTAGTCTTACAAATTAAATAAAGGTAGAACTGCATGGAAATGAAAAATTTAGTACATCGATTTTTGACGAAAAACAGTAAATTAATCACTCGTAAGCTCGCCACAAGGAAAATGTACACTTGGAATGTATAAAGTAGACGAGAAAACGGCGTGTTTTACAACGACGGCAGCCAGCCAATGATTTTGAAAATACGCGCAACGTCTCGCATTTGACGTAAATTTAAGCCCCGCCCGTTTCTCCAGACGAATTGGCAGCACAGTGCCAATGGATCTTTAGACATTCCCAGTGTACAGATATACAAGTTCCTGGTATGACGCTTCTCTTCATCTAGTTTAAATTTTTCAGATTTGAAATTCGGAAGACACGGTTTTAGCTACCATTTATTGAAAATTGTATTATCCCTCCTATAAATTAACGCTGCTTCAGTGTTACGATCCCTAAGTCACTAGATGTAGCTATTATGAACAGATAGAAAACTCAAAGCACGCGTGAGAAACCCGATCGTGACTTAATAAAAAAATGTAACTTTTGTTCCTATTTCTTTTTATGGAAACGCCTATTTAATTAAAGGTCTATTAAATTTAGTTACATTATTTAAACAATTTTAGTTTACAAATTCGATGCACGCGGATTATCAATAAATTTTGTTAGGTTATTTCGTTATATATTTTCAAATTAAAAAACAAGTCAAAAACACTGTTTACACGCTCAACGAAAAATACCTCTTTTACTTAAAATATGACAAATTACATGAAAGGCATTTTACATAAATATTATAATTTTGTTGTGTTTAATCAGAAGGATATTACAAGTAAAACTTGTAGAGGTTAACGGTAACAGTTAGTGTAGGGAGCTGTTGGCTCGCGTGGTATGAAGGGCTTGCTACCACCCTCCTACGCATTGTCACCCGACCACCGGAATTAATGGCATTATAAGTCGCTCGATGACTTGGGCCTAAGGTGGTGCCAAGGGTATTAGTCTAGCTGATTATTATTATTAAATATTATTAGGGTTAAATATTTGTCAACACGTTGTGGGAAGATTTTGTGAGGTGCTGTGTTTGTTGCTCCTAGGTGCCAGCATGGCTACCAATCTCAACGCTTCGCGACTTCAATTGTCACTAAAGTAATTTCTACCATTTTAAACGTCTATGACGATTCATTTCAATTAATAATTTACGTTTTAATATAAATAATTCCAAGTTATACCTAAATTTACGGGGGCCATTGTCTTTACAGTGGCCATTGTCTACTTTCGCGCTATTTCAAGCTGAACTCTTTTAATTTTGTATGTTAACTTATAAAATTAATATTGAAGTGTAGAACAGCCTCTTGTTTAGTGACTAATATAATTTTTACAATTTTAAATTTATAGGTAATTAAGTTATTACGTTTTAATTCGGACCCCCAGAGCTAAACAAGTTGGGCAAGCGCCCAATCTACCCTTTAGTTAGGACCTTATATCCTGTTAACTATTAATATTAGAATTATCAAAATTATTTTAAGCATTAGAGGAAGGTTCAGCCTAATAAGAAAAATATAATTCAATTATGTAATTGTTAACACAGAAACGTTCAGCTTGAACGAAAAAGAGGCTTTTATTGTATTCTTTC
Source organism: Leiobunum rupestre (assembly GCF_980474605.1). Lineage (NCBI taxonomy): Eukaryota > Metazoa > Arthropoda > Arachnida > Opiliones > Sclerosomatidae > Leiobunum > Leiobunum rupestre. The sequence continues at coordinate 98,428,799 of NC_143384.1, read as the reverse complement.
CCCTTAAACGATCATTTTGACAAGCTATTATTTCCGAAATATAACGATCACTTTACTTAGATGGAACCACGTGCTCCATGAAGAAACATGATTAATAGCATTTTCCATTTGATTGCTCGAGATTCGCTCCGAATCTGACTCTGACGTCATAGACCTCACCCCGATCGACTAGAGTAAAACCGCAAATGGAACATTCCATGAACATATTCCCGCGCTTTGTGGATTTTTCGTCTGCTAGTAATTTGAATTTTCACGTCTTGGTCTGTTATTTGGCCAATAAATCTAAAAGGAACACGCAAAAATTTGCTCCAATCTCGATCCGTTGATCTGTCGAAATCGGCAGATCGGTTTTGGGCGATCTCGGAGCACCCGAGAGCGGGAAATGGAACACGCGAAACTGGATCGGAGCAGATCCGAACATGCTAATGGAACATAAAATGTGGATCGGAGCGATCTAGAGCGCTCGAGTGCAGTCAAATGGAAAACGCTATTAGTTATTAAGCTACAACAATTACCGTAACTTGATCATTATTTTAGAAAATATAGCTATTCAAATTTTAATTTTAGTAAATTGTTGCCTTGGAACATTGGGTCAGAAATTTATTCACCGATGCTCCAAGCGTATCAAAAAGTCTACTACACCGGTGGTGTAGTCATAGTGCCCTACGCCAGCATCCACAAACCCCGACAGGTGACAAATCCAGCACGGGTAGTAGTATCCTACTACTGATGGCCGCACCTTTGACGCGAGCCACTCAACTCAGCACAAGGTGCAGCAATGGGTGGACCATTTCCCACATAAAAAAGAATTATCAATAAATATCTAAGTTTAACGACAATTAAATTAATGTTGGCGCTATTATTCTTGCGTGACATCACTATACCTTTGAGCAACGAAAAAACCTGCTCTTACATATTACATGGAAGAATATTGTAAGTAAAAATGCCCCCTGTTTAATATTTAAACATCTTAAATCAACAAAACAGTTATTAACTGGCTTGGCAAGATTCATAAAAGCGTTTGTCGCTGAGCAATGCGCTGAGGTTGAGAGAAATCCGCTTCCGAAATGCTATTGCCATCTATCGCCGTATTACGATACTACCAATTTCTGACTTCACATTTTTACAGATAGATGGTGTTTCTTGAAAATTGTGGGGAGTCTCTCGATAAGAGACCTTTTGCCGGATTTGTTTTTGAACACGAGGAATATCAAGGAATAGTTCTTTTTATAAAATAACCTTGGCCATCTTGTTGAAATGTTGCCTCCCCGCTTCAGCTGTGGATCCGTTTTCTCTCCCACTAAAGAGTTTATGAACTCTTTCTTAGGCATTGGCTGAACTATTCCAACAAGTTGGGCAAGCGTGAAGACATTTTATAAAATCAACAATTATTGGCCGCTAAAAATATTTAATACTATTGAATGCTATAAAATAGCATTTGTTTTCGATATTATTTGAAACTTAAATATTTCCAATATAATTAAGAATAATAATTTAAGTAGCTCTGATCAGAAGCAGACGATACTTCCCTACTTTAAATCTCGAGAAACGGCCGATGGAGGTCTCTGTCTAACTAAGAAAAATATCTTTCGTAGTGGGGCAAGATAGTTTCCTTGAGTAGGGTCTGACATCCTTTTACTCAGATTCTGTGGTGGCGAATAGTTTGAAACTTTGAGTCGGGGGTAAAAACTTTTTCCAAAATGACTGCCTGAGGTTATTTTAGCAGATAAATTCTGGCTAGCAGACGACAAAATCCGATTTACCCTCTTGACACCTACTTTTCAGAAAGAGTAAAAAGAGATGTGCAGGAGTTATTATCATCCCCGGAACAGGCGAATAAAACGTTTGAGGCGAAAAGAAACCACCTAAAAACCGACACAATCGCAAAAAAAAACTTGGTTTTTGGCGCGAGCTTTGAATTTTAAAGAGGTTGTTTTTACGTATTTAAATATCCACATTCCAGTTTTTTCAAAAGGCGGGGAAAATTAGAGCACGAGGGGTTAATTTATCACGTCAAAAATTATTACCCGTCTCGCCATAATATGGAAGGAATTGGGTTGAAAATAGATATTCGCTAATAAGCTTTGGACAGATTAAATTTTTTTGAAAAAAGGATTAAAAAAATAGACATTTGTTCGGAATAACTATTTCAAAAATGTTAGTTTAAATTTTAAATTTTTATTAAAAAAGCTACTACTTCAGATTGAACAAAATATTCATTTTAAATATCTTAAGCTTTAAAACTGAAATTCTTCTTAAGTCATGTTATACAGATTAAATTAACCAAGATTTTGGAAATTTTAAACGTGTTAATCCATAAAGTAGTGGCTCTTAATAAAAATTTATAACTAATTTGCCATGGTAATAAAAGAAAATATTTATGACCATATTTATCTTGTTATGATTAAAATCCATCATGTAAATAAACAAATATAAGAACAAATACGCAACACCATTTTTCTTTAAAATTAGGTGAACACTTCATATCATATTTAACCGTTTCAAACCCTTCTATCCCAAAAGAGACACGCTACAACCAACCACAATCACATTCACACAAAATAACTGAAATTAAACCAACCTCGGAAGGAGGGGACGTTGCAGAACTACTGTGAGCGGCTGATGACGGACTGCATATCGAAGATGCGCTGTTATTAACTGCAACCGCTGGTGCTAAGATTTCCTGGATTACTTTAGGTGGAGCTAAAATACGATACGACGCAGCTCTGGTATCCAAAAATTGTTGTAATTGTCTTTGTTGTTTTTGTTGAATGTGAAATCTTGTTGGGTTCTCCAATAAAGTTTGAACCTGAAGCACCGTAAAGAAAACTTTGTTACTTAGTCTTCATAGAAAATCTGATAAAATCTGTTAAAAGTAGGACTTAAACACAACTACACGCAGTATCACAGAGGAAGACAGTTTTCAAAACACAGTAATTAAAAAAGCTAAAACCAAAAATACAAGATAGAAAAACTAGTTCTTATAAGTATAAATACAGCCAATATCACTATGAAAAAAATTTCAAAGATACCGGTGTTTAAAAAAATCGTGATTGAATTGCCAATAATTGGGTTATTGAGAAATGACTTGGGGGAATTTCGGCGAAAGCTTATGAAGAACCTGCTGCCATCTGTTGATAATTTCCTACACAAATGTTATATTTTAAAGATGAAATATTTTTTGATGTTTAATTTAAAGCAGCTGTCGGCTCTATCAATGCCACCTGTATTATGAAAAAGCCCTTTTATTAGAGATGGCCAATTTGGCCATGAATCTATAGGATTCTTCGAAAAACGCGGCTTTTCTAGAGAGCTTGGTGCCATCTATTTATGTCAAAGTAAGCTAAAATTTAAAATAGCCGAATGATAATTTGATAACGTCGTCAGCGAGCCATTGTTCGAGTATTATAATTAGACAACTTATACTCTATTTAGTGGACTTTAACCTAAATTATATATCCCATGTAAAAATATTGTTTATATTTGCTCTAATTATGTTATTGATCAAGGATCCAATCAACGCGAGGGGTTTCTATAAGCAGAGGTGGGCAAATATTGTGATCAACTTCCAAAAATGAATGTTCAGAATTTTCTCACTTGGCCTTCTCTTACGTCACAAGGCCCAACTTGTTAAAATGTTTCTCTTACGTCACAAGGCCCAACTTGTTAAAATGTTTCTCTTACGTCACAAGGCCCAGCTTTATTAGTGTATTCTTCGCAAGACCAATTAGCACGCGCGCTACAAAATCCGAAATTCCTCGCGACTTCAGCGCACGCTCGTAGACTTGTCACAGTAAGAGACTGTGACGTAAGAGGAACATTAAAGCCAGGAAACCCCGTTACTTCATAAAAATAACTATTCGCTACCAGAAAGTGAAAAAAAAAAAAATTCAGTCGATTTGGTTCATTAAAAAAACGCATAGAATAAAATGTGAACAAACTATTGCCTCTCTCGTGAACAATACCTGACTGAGCTTGTGCAATTTATCTTTCTCGTTGAACAAGATCAACTGATCTTCGTATTTGAAGTGCTCGCTCGTTTCGAGATGATTTTCATAAAAGAGCGCTCACAATATTTGCCCACCTCATTTTTATTTCGACGCTAGCGACATCTATCTACTCGTCGAACCGACAATTGCTTTAAATACTCAATTCAAGATTTGTTACAGAGAATTCTTTATGACAATTAATTAATTAATTATAATTTCTTGCACATGATAAATAATAATGGTAAATGTTGCAAACTAAACTTTTATTGAAAAATCCTTTCTTTAAATAAACCATAATCCTTTATCAACATTAATAATTTTATGTAAAATAAAAGTTCTCCATTAATTACTAATAATTCCCTCATTAATGTTAATTGTAATACTATTATCAAAGAGCTTCTCTGTAGAATATTAAATTTATAATTCTACTTATTTAGGTTACACATCGTCACTAGCTATGTAATGACATTGTTGCAACATTTGTGTTATTCTTCAGATATTCCCAAAATAATAGACATTCAATAACAAAGACTGTATCTTCTTTCTTTGACAAAATGTGACATTAAATTAAATAAACTGGACAACTGGTGTTACTCTAATCAATTCTACAAAACCACTAAACATTTCTTAGCCAAGTTTTATAATAATGAAAGACACCCAAATGATAATGCATTAATCATGGGAAACTTTAACTATATGCCCCTGAAACCATTTACAAAATTGACAACTTACACGTAAGATTTGTCTAGGAACCTCCAACTCCTGAACAGGTACCACTCGAATGGGTACCTGAATAGCAGAAGATTGGGGAGCCGAGGAAGCGAGGGTCATTTGCCTAGCCTCCTGACGCTGCAACTGCTGCGTCTGCTCCCTCATCATTTGAAGTTTCATGTTAGTACGACTGATCATCTTGATACTGTTTCCAGAATCCAGTGTTTGATACAAAATTGGAGGGAAAACCTAGTAAAATAGAAAAGATATTGTTCAGTCAATAACAGTTTGGAAACAAAAACCATGTCTTAATGGGTTTCAAGAAATTGTCACATCATTCATAATTAACTATTGATAACAGATCAGTGGGTCAATAACTTTATAATGGAGTTTGTTCAATAATTTCGTTTTTAAACATCCGCACAAGTTTAAACAACTACGTATTTTGATTAGAAATTAAGGAATCAGATAGACATACTCAAATGAGAGACTTTTGAGAGGAGTCAAAGGTTAAAATATTTTGGTTTCTGTACAAACTCCTCCATCTGACTGATAAGAATCGGATCAACCAACTTCTCTATTTATTTATCAAGTTGTATATTGCCTCCAAACTTATTAAGCTTTCGATGGATAATTAAAAACGACACTACGATGACAGCCACAAAGTCAATTAAATTAAGTTCCACAGGATCTTTTTAGCCGGTTGGCACGATTATCAGCGGTAAAGAATACATTCTTAAACTTCCTCGTTTTAGTTTCAAAAGTGAATCATCCAAATTCCAAATGCTTGTTGCTACGCGCCATACGATGGCTAAGGCTTAACTTTTAAAGAGATATTTAAGCCTTGGCTTGTCGTTCAAAATGGGAATTCGGAGAAATACAAAACACCAATTCTAAGAAAACCATCATTTAAGAAATTAAAGAATACTTGCCTTATTAAAATATGAAAAAATAACGGGAAACGAACATAATAGTCTTGATGTTTTTTCTCAGTTTACAACAGAAAAACGAAGTCACAATTTTCGGTTTCACGCCTCATAAAGCAGACTTCGTTTTACGTAATAATTAATAATCTTCCCATTCAATGACGCATAATCAGCGAGCCAGTACCTTACGTCGCGACGAACAACATTTTTTTACAGACAGAATGATATGATCATATGAAACAATAAAGACAAATCACAATTGCTGACGATGATGCAATAGCGACCGTAGTTAACGCCCTCTTTCGTCTTTATGATAAAGCGCCAAATACAAAGAAGCTCAGTTCAGTTCAGTTTATATTCAATATTATTTGTTTGGGGGAGGCTAGATATAAGCAAATCGTAAAATGAAATTTGAAACTGGCTATACTAGAGGCTTCCGTCATCGAGTCAGGGATCGATTTCCAAGATACTACAGCCATTTTAGGAAAACGTTTTTACTCTGACCATAGATATACGAAATAGAATAGATATACAATTCTACGAGGGACTGATACGGAAGCGACAACTAGCAGACAGCGCGTATTTTATGGATGCGCTACGTTATAGCGCCATCTATTCATAAAAAGCAAAATAAAAGGTGGGACAGGACTTAATTCAACTCCATGTTTTCTAAGTGTTTTGCTACCGATAAAAAATATGCGCTTCGATCTTGGCGTTAAAATTTTAATATATAAAATTTATTTGAATTATAAGTCGGAAAACGTCTACTCATTTATGGGAAATCATTTTAATTATGAACGTATTAAATTAAATCTGGCAAAGTTTTATGCATAATTCAAACTACTACTACCTGCTACAGAATGACCCCGCCTCTATACTTCCGTCGGGCAGACGTGGGCAAAATAGCGAGTGAATTTCAAACTTCCAGCCTCGCTCTAGAGAGTGAAAGTGAAAAACAAAAAAAACCTCACTCTTTCCCCGTTTTCACTGCCGCTTGTAAGAACCAAGAGTGCAAGGTTCGTAAAATACTGAGTGGGCTCTCGGCGAAAGAGTGAAGCTAGTCAAGGTCACCACTTTCACTCTTTTCGACAGCGGGAAATTCGAATTCCTTCTGGATGCGAACTACGGTATTGATCATATTTAGTTCTAGTTCCACTACTACACTTAATTTTACTGTATCAGCTACACTATTGCTTTCAATAGTTAATTAGTAATAACATAAGTAACATAATAACAATAAGTATGACACTTCCTATTGCTTTAATGCTAATTTTCTAACCGAACCTTTTTTCGGCACTGATACTCTCTTCAAGCTGTGACTTGGATTCGCGACTTACCGTTTTGGATGGCTACTTTTTGATAAAAATTTAAGCCTAATATCTGAGAGCACGTTCATTTTAGCCCAATATTCCGCCTATTTATCGGAAACCAGGGGTACGTCAAGTTATTAAGATTTCTTGCCAGAAATGCAAGATTTCTTGCGATCTTGCTAACTTGACGATTTTCAAAACCGGAAACAAGAACTTTTGATCTCACAAATCTTGCGAGATTCCCAAGATCGCTTTCGAGGTAGTTTTTAAGAAGATTCAAGATGGCGTCGAATGCCAATGAATTATTTGGCGTAGCTCTAAAAGATGATATTTCGGGAATAAATTATAATTTTGAGGTTTTCGCCGAAGAATTCCAACGACTTGTAAATGATAAATATATTTGTAATTGGTTTGGTCGTTTTTTTTAAATTAAAGCAACGTTTCGAACTATTATTTCCAAAAAGGCTTAAAGTTGTATTACTTATTTTACAAATCCAGCTTATCGAAGAAAATTGATAGACAACTTGACACTTTTTTTTAAATTCTTTTAACTAGGAAATTGTCTTGCAAGAACAAAATCTTACGGTAAGATTTAGATCTCGATAACTTGACGCGCCCCAGATATTTCGGCTTAGCGGAAGTCTCGCGTATTTTAGACACTAGAGGGCTCTGTGCTGAGAAAACATCTTGATTACGCAATAACTATGAAAATCAGTTTGGTTGAAAATCTCGTTAATTGCCTAGCTGATTATTGTTGTTATGTTACTTATGGTAATAACCTATTATCTGCGTCGTCAGCAGATACTCAACGCTACCCGTAAGCCTTACAATACTGAAATTTATTTTATTTCTAATATTATTATTCATTTCCCCCGTTTTACGATGAATTTGCGAGAAATCGCGGTCCATCACGACTTTAAATAGAGATCGGCGTTTGAATAAGAAATTATCCAATTTATTTATTTTTATTCATAACCGCAAATTATCCGAAAAATATACGAAAAAACCGATTATTTTTGCATGTTAAATCGTTGTTTAATCGTAAAATATGTTCATAAAAAACAATTAACCCAACTTTTTATGGTTAATCGAAATTTTGCCGGTTAATTTATTCGTTCCGCCGACCTCTAACTTTAAATACTGTTTAAGTTTCTTTTTCTACGCTGGTTACCTCGATTTGTTTACAAAGTCCTTTTCTACCTATCACACGAACCCTGCTGCTTGGTTTGGCGCTTGTTGCAGTCTACTTCCAGGGGCTAGTAGGCCACACCATGGATTAAACGCTAAAGGATGTTCCACGGGCTAGCTTCCTAAGGCAAAGTCCTCGTTAGCTAGGTGTTATTTTTTTGTTTTTCTTCTATCCAGGGGCACCGGATATGAGTTTGTAGCGCCATCTGATATTTTTTGGAACTTTTATACCGTGATTTTTAGAATTCGTCTGCTATTTTTTCGTTACCATTATTTATTTAAAAGCACGTGGGTTTGTTTGCCCGGATAGAGCGGAGATAAAAATAAATTTCGGGTTTTTCGGACTCGCGCCGCTAGGTGGCGACGTGACAGGGCATTTGTGTGTTTTTTCGCCCGTGGAACATCCTTCAGTGTTTAATCCATGGCCACAATTTGAAGCTCTCTGGCGCTCTTCTAACTCATCGTAGGAAAATGGGGGAAAAAAAGGCATACTACTCAGCTCACCCCCTACAACTCCTTGAGCACGGTTGAAGAGGTAACACTGCATGCTGTTCTGACAGATGCTGAAACGGATAAAACCGAATCCTAAACCCGGAGAAGTGCGGCTTTTTCGGTCGAATTGTAGCAGAATAGTCCTACCGTTGCGCAAATTCGCGTTACCACTTGATAAAACTAATTTGCACAAATATTTTATTATTTTCTATCATATTTTACTTTTATATTCTGTTTTTCCGCACACAAGTCAGCTTCTTGGCTTTGCGGATATTGTTTTTTTTTTCAAATAAATAAATAATTATGTTAGAAACAATATTAAGTTAATCTTTAATCTATTTCGTACCAGAGATAGTCTGATAGAGCACATAAAACAAGATGTCACGGACATTTATGTACACACCATCCCCTCGATGTATTAACTATATTTTAAATTTCAAATCAGGGTATTAATGTCGAGAAGAATGTTTGGGGGAATTCTCCAAACCAAGAAGCTGAAATCACGGAAAGTGCGCCAAAAATTTGAAAGGTCAAGTTCTAGAGACAGAGAGAAGGACTGCGGTCCTCTATAAGTTGTAGACAGTGGCGTAGCTAGCATGGGGGACACCCGGGGCGGATATCATGGTGTCCTACTTACTAGTCTCTAATTTGTGTAAGTTTTTATTTTTTTCACGGTCGGGCGTCACACCCAAACGGGTGGCACCCGGGGCGGACCACCCCCAAGCTACGCCACTGGTTGTAGAGCCCTTGGTGGTAGGGTAATCACTAATCAGACGTTTTGCGAAGAATTGAAAATAAAACAGTTCTGTTGTCTAGTAATACTTACTTTTATTAGCTTATTCATTAGACACTTTGGAAAAGTTTTAAATCACTTTCGAAAGATCAAATTGTACAATTTCGGGATTGAATGTATTAATACAATTGACACCGAAAATGTTCAATTTGATCTTTCGAGACGTTTCCAAAGTGTCTAGTGTGAATGCGGCTATTGTAACCTGTTACCTCGAATATCTCTGGTCAGAGGTTGGATTTCAAAATTCGGGTTTCATCCTGACCTAGTACCAGACTAGTTTTGATTATGTTCAAAATTTCATTCAAATCGGCTATAATTTACCTTGTCAAACAAACTTACCGCTTTTGAAATGGTGACCTGAAAGCTTTGCTTCAATTAAAGAAAAGGGATTCTGTGGTCATTAAATTCATAGATTTAGAGATTGGGCTACCGTAAAAATTTATTACATTATTTCACTATTTCATATCATTTTATAAAAAGTTCGATATTTTATTGAGTATTAAATTTACAAGGAACGTTTACATTATTGTAGTTAAAAAAAACTGAATTTGACTGCCAGAGTCAAAAACATAGGAAATAAATAAGAACATTTTAGCAATTAAAAGTATATAATAAACCCTGTAAGTTACCTGATATTGGTTTTTATCTGAAAGAAGATGTAAATTCTAAACTGTGAAGAGATGTATTTTGGCAATAATAATAAAATCTTAACAATGGCTAGTAAATCAAGAATGCATTCAAGTACCTAAGGCGTTGCCCTCTTTGTTATAAAGGCTCGTGCACGGAAAAGGTCTTTAATTAATTTCTGGCTTTTTAGTTCGACAAATTTTGGCCACTAGGCTCTCTCCTATCTGGACCCCGTTACCTAGACAACAAAAAGGTTTCAACTTCCAAAAGTCAAGACCCACAAAAAATATGGCGTACTACAAAGTTCAACAAATTGGGAATGTAATTTACTTTTTTTTAGCTAATTTAAAGAATTTTAAATACCAGAATATAAGAAAGAGCGATTTTTCGTGAATAAGAAGCAAATAAACAAACCATCGCATCATTTAAATGAACCCTTGTCGAGAAGAGTGCACACCAAAATCGAAAGCAGACGAACTATCGCTACGTCGAAGTACACGACGAGTTGTTTTAGAAAGAAGCTAAGAATTCTTCGGGGTAAATTTTCTTCCTGTAAGAATTCTCTAAAAGGTAGTCATGTTAAAAAGTTATCAAGATGGCGGCTAACCAGTGTTGCCAGACATACGATAATTATCGTACACGTCGATAATTTCAAGGACATTTTTGGTACGTACGATATTTTCAATGGCGTACTATATAGTACGCATTTTTAGATAATTCAGCTTACGCGTACGATAATATACGATAATTTTTTTAATTAGTTGACATCCAGTTAAAACCGCGATTTTTAAACATAAGTTTTCAATCGGTTGAACTTTAAGTGTTATTAAAAATTTGATTTCACAAATTAAACGTCAGTATTTCGCACAAAATAATAATTTATCGCCAGTCTACAGGAATTTGTTTCTGAGATCGATAATTTTTTGGCTCTGGTACGATAATTTGAGTTACAGGAACTGGCAACGCTGCGGCTAACAGTGAGCTTTTGATACTAAATACATTTAATAAATATTATTTTAACGATATATGCCATTATTGTATATCTTAAACTTAACTATATCTTTAAATATTATCCGAAATATGTTTTCTGTGACAACCACAGTTAACTCGAACCCTAGCCACCATTTTGATTTTTAATTTTTACCAAGTGAGAATGCTTGGAGCCAAACAAGAAGACCTACGTCACGCAAATTGAGAACAACTGTCCAGAGTTTGAGAAATTATGATTCTCACATTGAAGAACTTTGAGAGTTCTTAGCTTTTTGACGTAGTGCCGAATTCATTCTTGATTAAAAAATGTATTTTCGGTCAGTTCAGTTCAGTTCAGTTCAGTTCAGAGACTCACGTCTTTACAGATACAGTGAAGCCTATTTCTTGTCCGATATTCAGAAGCCCTCACTAACCTTTTTGGTAATTATAACTTCTTCGTCGGACTTAAACTTCCGGATAACAACATTATTGATCATACTACGATCGGACATGAAGTTTTGGAAATGGAACAACATCTTCCTGGAGACGACTGGCCGTAACAGGGCCATGACGTAGAGGAATTTGGGCAAGTAGATCACCTCGGTATCAGTTAAGATTGCCAACATGATTTCGCCGATAGCGTAATCCGTATCCAAGATATCCACTACTCCGTCGTAGATACCGTCGAAGAATCCGCCACGAATGAGGTAGGGACAGACCAGAGTGGTCTTAATTCCGTTCAAACCTCTTCGGATCAATTCCAACTTGAGGCACTCGTCGAAACCGTTCAAGGCGTGTTTGGACGAAGAATACTCCGGGAACAGATCGACGCCGTACAACCCGCTGATACTGGACATATTGATGACGTGTCCGTGGTTAGTTTCCATCATATCCGGTAGAAACGCTTTAGCCGTCCAGAAATTCGCCACTGCATTTATTTCAAAGACTTTCTGAATGTCGTCGTCGTCCAGTTCCATCAGGGTCTTGCCTATGACCAGCCCGGCGTTGTTAATCAATATGGTGACGGAACCGACTCGGTTCTTCACCTTCTGGGCGGTAGCGTAGACTTGACGTCGGTCTGACACGTCGCAAACAAAGGCGTGAGCTTCGCCTCCGACTGCCTTCACTTGACGCACGGTTTCTTCGTTGCCCTTTTCGTTAATGTCCAAGGTGACTATCTTGGCTCCTAACTTGGCAAATTCGATGGCTAATCGTCGTCCCAAGCCGTTACCACCGCCAGTAATGAGCACTAATTCCTTACTCACGTCTTTTTTGGATCGCCACGATAACGGAATCAGGGCCCAGAAAATTGTTTCTAGAAGATAGTACGCGACTAAAACCAAGTGATGGACTATCTTGGAAATATCTTTGGCCATGATTACTTTCGTAGTCGATGTTAGAACGTGTCGGAGACGATTCCCGACGACAAAAACCGCAAAAATTAAATTTTCTTACTTTGGAGAAAGTTCCGAGTTTGAAAAAGGTTTGAAAAAACAACGTAAAATAATATTACGCAGTACGCGGAACAGGTTTCTAGACACACATTTCGACATTTGAGGTTCTTCTATAGAATTTGGCCCCAAATTGTAACTGGGCGAACGTATACTTGGACTTCTAGCGATATTGCTATCCCTCCCCCGTCTATAAAACCCCGCCTTAAACAAGGCTGTCATATAAGCCTATGATTAACATGACTCGAGTAAAAAAATACTTGTATTTTCTACGAATTCGCGGGTGGGTGGACAGAGGGAAAGGCAGACATTCAATGGGTCAACTTTCTCTCAGTCCTGCATCGAAAATGGGTTATTGAATTAATTTATTGTCGAAATACAGAGGGTTTTTTCTTGGCACCCGGTTCTCCCGTTTCACAGAATTTTAGACAACTTGAACTTAAATAGTTGAAGATCTTTAATTTCCATACGATCAGTTTCAATAACATATTTATATAAAATAATTTATTGATACTGATCGTATGGAAATTAAAGATCTATTAACTATAAATATGTTAAAAATGATATAACAGATAATATTTTAATATATAATGTACGATATATAATATGATATAACAGATAATATTTTAATATATAATGTACGATATATAATATGATATAACAGATAATATTTTAATATATAATGTACGATATATAATATGATATAACAGATAATATTTTAATATATAATGTACGATATATAATATGATATAACAGATAATATTTTAATATATAATATGATAAAACAGATAATATTTTAATATATAATATGATAAAACAGATAATATTTTAATATATAATGTACGATATATAATATGATAAAACAGATAATATTTTAATATATAATGTACGATATATAATATGATATAACAGATAAAATTTTAATATATAATGTACGATATATAATATGATATAACAAATAATATTTTAATATATAATGTACGATATATAATATGATATAACAGATAAAATTTTAATATATAATGTACGATATATAATATGATATAACAAATAATATTTTAATATATAATGTACGATATATAATATGATATAACATATAATATTTTAATATATAATGTACGATATATAATATGATATAACATATAATATTTTAATATATAATGTACGATATATAATATGAAATGAAATGAAATGAAATGAAATGTTTTATTTAACGTGCACGTCAACAGTACATAGGTACCTTCTAGGACCTGCACGGGCAATTACATATATTGAAAGAGCATAGTTTAAGTTTTTTAGGAGTTTAAGTACATTGGTCGAAATCTTTGAGGTTTACATACATCAAAGTTACAGAATATTGGTTAAATATACAAGAGTTATAATACATTGGTCGATAAATATTTGTGTTTTACGTACATTAAAAGAACATGGGTTAAATTTAGAGGTCCAAATTTTAGATTCGGTTTAAATAGAATCTTTTTTAAAAACAATAGTTCACGTTTGGACGCGTACAGTCGTATGGTTTCCAGGCCTAAGTGGTGTAGTAGGAACTCGCGGTCATATGGCAGGCGATATAAGAAATGGGTATGCGCAAGCTCTAAGAATTTATTTTGGATATTTTCGATTTTCTGAATTAAATAACAAGCGCAGCCTCCCCAAGAAAGCATGTCGTACGTTATTTTCGATCTCACGAGACTTATGTATAGAGTTTTGAAACAAGTCATGGAATTTAGTTGCTTTGCTAGACGGAGGGTGGCAAATAGCGTGCGTTTGGCACGCCCAGCCACATTCACTACGTGTTCGAGAAAGTAGAGTCCGGCGTCCAATATTATCCCCAGATCTTTCAGGGTATCGGTACGCGGTATAATCTTGCCGTTGATAGCGTAATTGAACAAACATTTTGTAGTCTTCCTCGTGAATGTCACTAGTTGGCTTTTGGTTTCATTGATCAACAAGTTATTTTTGGCACACCAGGTTGATACTGCAGTAATGTCGCTTTGTAAATTTTCGCAATCTGTACGGGTTTTGATATTTTTGTATAATTTATTATCATCCGCAAATTGTTTGATTTTAGAGTGTTGGGCAACGTACGGTAGGTCGTTCGCGTAAATATTATATAATAAAGGGCCTAGGGAGCTTCCCTGAGGTACACCACAGGTAGTGGGAAAGGAAATGTCGGTGAGGTGACCATTGCATTTGATGATGTTGATGCGATTCTTCAGATAACCCTCTACCCACAGAGAAGCTTTGCCGACTAACCCATACCAATTTAATTTGTGCAATAGGAGCGGGTGTGAAACTCTATCAAAAGCCTTCGACAAGTCGATTGACAGCACGTCTACTTGGCCTTGGTTAAGAACGGGCGGAAACACATCGTTCAAGAACGTGACATGATTCGTTTCGACAGATCGTGACTGCAGAAAAGTTGGGTTTAAACCAATTATAGAGTATCGAATGCATGACCGAGTCAAAGATCTTTGCGAAGCAGCAGAGCAAGGATATGGGTCTATAGTTCTTGACATCTCCCGCGAAACCGTTCTTAAAAATCGGTGACACCGCCACAATCTTCCAAAGAGACGGGAACGTACCCGTTTCCAGGGACATGTTAAAGATGTGGCAAAGGATCGGGGTGAAGATATCAGAGCAGCCCTTTAATATAAATAGTGGGATATCGTCCACCCCAGTCGAATTGGTTAACTTGAGCTTTTTAATAGCTGTTTTTATGTGAGCTTCGGTTATATGCACATGTGATAGAGTGTTAGCTGGGACTATGCTATTAGGAAATTGATAATTAGTAGTATTCGTGATGGTGTCTGATGCAATGTTTTTAAAATTTTCCGAAAATTCTCTCGCTAGGGCAGCGGGGTCGGTCGTGATCTTTGAATTGATTTGAAGAGCGATTTGAGGTGTTTGATTTTTCAGTCTTTTGTTGACGAATGTCCAGATGTGCTTTGGATTCTTTAAGGATTTCTCATAGGTCGAGTTAGCATGGTGGGTTTTAGCGTGTTGTAACAGTTGTTTTACGTCCTTTCGGAGTTTTTCGTACTCCACTTGGTCCTCCGACCTGCCTAATCGCTTGGATTTGCGGTGGTAATAGTCTTTCTTTTTTAGGGCTTTTATTAGTTCATCTGTAAACCAGTGTGGAAACTTAGTGGTAGCTCTTCCCCTCGTTTTGGGAATGTGAGTTGACATTGCCTTCTGGACTTGGAGTGTGAGGTAATCAACACACTCATTCACATCTCTTGAGTTGTAGATCGGTGACCAATCCAACGAGTTAAGTTCCTTATATAGGCTGAGATAGTCGCCTCGCCGAAATTTATAGGTCTTTTTCGGTTGAGAGCCAGAGTTGGGGATGTTGCTATGATAGGTAATCAATAGTGGAGGATGGGCAGTGTCAATCGGTACTAGATACGTATTGGCTTCCTCGGTGGTAACTAAAGAGTTGTTTACCAGTACAAGATCTAGAATATTGCCTTTAGCGTTGCGAATGGCGTTTAGTTGCGATAAGTTACACCCCGCACAGAAATCTAGCACTGCTTGTGCCTTGGTGCGAATATTTGGATGGCAGTCCAAGTTAGAAGTGATTGACCAGTTGATGCCAGGGACATTGAAGTCGCCAACTAATATTAATTCGTCAGTTATGGTGGAGAGTTTTGAGGAAAGGGCCGTAAGGTTAAGTTTAACCTCGTCAGGTTTGAGTCGTGGCGATAAGTAGAGGTTGCCAATTATAAGGGTAGTATTGTTCGTGGTTTTCACCTGTACGAAAACACTTTCATTTATTATTTCTAGGTCAGTTCGACGAAGGATAGTGAATTTTTTTTTTAAAGCAATAAGTGCTCCACCTCCAAGAGCCGGCTCGTTTATCGGTGACAGTCTATCCGAGTGGTGTACAGTGTAGGAAGAAGGTATAAAGTCCGTAGTAAAATGGGTGTCTGTGAGCCAGATCTCAGTTAAACATATGATATCGAATTCGTTGAGTAGTATATTTGTATAAAGTTCGTTTAATTTTGTGCGGAGACCGCGAACATTTTGATAAAAAATTTCGGGATTATTATTCGAATTATTGGTCGTCATTACTAGTGCTGGGACCGGTTTTAGAAATCTTCAACTGGGTTGGGCTTGAGGTCATGGACGAAATTTTACTCAGAG
Source organism: Leiobunum rupestre (assembly GCF_980474605.1). NCBI lineage: Eukaryota > Metazoa > Arthropoda > Arachnida > Opiliones > Sclerosomatidae > Leiobunum > Leiobunum rupestre. The sequence goes on along the minus strand of NC_143384.1, from coordinate 98,412,194 downwards.
TGTCAAATTCTGTTGGTGTGGGCGTGATGTCATTGGAGATGGAAGCCACGGACTCGGACTCGTGTTTTCTATCCTTGTATAACGGCCCAATAAATTGGTTAAGTAGGCAATCGTTCGGCCATGTGGTGACGTCCATGAGGGTGTTGAACTCCGATTCCTCGGCTGATACGTAGAAAGAGGAATAAGAGGGGTAGCGGGTTTTCAGGCGAACGCATTCGACGGTTAGTAGGGAATTTTCAGACTCTAGGCATTCTTTGAGGTCCTTGGAAGATAGTTCCGGATGATATAACATATAATATTTTAATATATAATTATGATATATAATATGATATATTTTAATATATAATTTACAATCATTAATATGATATTATATTTTAATATGTAATGTACAATCATTAATAGAATATTATATTTTAATAAGTAATGTACAATCATTAATATGATATTATATTTTAATATTTAACGTTGAAAAATATACTAAAAATAAATATATAAAAATATTAAATTAAAATATATTAAAAAATATACTGAGTAAATTTTTTCGTGGTCCTAATTAGATGTTTTGAAGAAAAAAATCACAAACTTCAATTGAAATTTGTATTTTAAATTGTCTTCTATGTTAAACGTTAATAGCTAGTATATAGTTTACGTTTTAGAAAGATTACTAGACAATTTTTTCTAAAAGAAAAAAATCTAAAATTTGATAATTCGAATAAGATGTTGTTGGGCCTTGAGACATAACTGTTTATAATTAATTATTGATTTTCAGAATTAAACAGTGAAACTGCCCAAGGAAAAATTTAAGTGTTTTGTCGCGTAGCATTCCATTCTACGTCAAACAATACTGAACTTATAGTTCGACGTTGGTAAAAATAAAAATTCCAAACGACAAAATACATAAATGTTAAGTACATTTTTCTGTATCAAAGTAAAATCTGAACAATTAAAATAATAAACGCTTAAAAAATACGAGCGTAAGATTCAACATTTTCGAAGCGGAACCACCCCAATTAAAAATACGGAAAATTCGACACCCTTAATGACCTTTAAATCTCTTAAGAAACGAATAATTAACTTAATAAGCTCATTATAAAGACCTAACAGTCTTTATAGCAATCACCCTTATTTTTAACATAATTAGCAGACTAAGATTTCACTTTACGACAAAGAATTAATCAGCGCATTAGAAACCATTTCAAACAATCTGTCTATCAACCAAAAAGTGTTATTATTTTATCACCCAGAAATATTATTAGATTAGAGTGAGGTGAAATTTATTGTCTGCCGCTAATACGAAGTAAAAGTTAAGTTGAAAGGGCTTGTAAAAAAAATTGTATTCTCATAAAAATATTTTCCCACTTAAAAATTGAATTTAAAGTAACACCGTTATTCGTAATAAAGTATGTTTTTACATTGAAAAGATCATGGAAAACCTGTTTGAAAAGATTTTACAACGAAGGACTAACGATTTGATAATTTTTCTACGCAAACTAACATGATTCTTCGCGCGAGCTTGAGTGCTCTTACTTGGAAATCGCACCAGTGCTGTCTTTCCCATTGGGCGAAAAGGGCACTGCCCTAGGCTAGGGCCCCAAGATTCTGGAGGGCCCCATTTTTAAAATTTTTGAAATGCAAAAGAAATTTTAATCGCAAAAAATGTTTTTAACATTTCTCGAAAGTCCTAAACTTTGTATTTAGTCGCGTGTATAGACAGGGTAAATCTAAAACGAATAAAGACTTTTGGTTATACAACCACCGTGTCTGTCTGTGGGTGGGTTGGTCTGTCTGTCAGGCCTGCGAACGCGTTCGCATTTTCGAGGCAAAGGGTAATCACTGCGTACGCAGTTTCTTAGAATCAGGGAAAAGGTTTTTCCAAAAGCGCCCTCTTTTTGTCATTGGGTGTAGTATAATTTTTTAATCGGCCGGGATTCGAACCCGAGCCCTCATGAACGATAGGTGAGCGTTCTACCGCAGAACCACGGACTACGGCTACATGGGGCTCTGAACGTCGACCTAATGGAACGTCGACTTTCGAAGAACATTGACGTTCCGAAAAGGGGAGCGGTTACATGATCGTCGTTTCAAAAAATACTTCGGATTTTTCCCTCCAAAACAGGGTATTTTGGCGATCCTTAAAATATGCTTTACTTGCGTTTTAGTAGTATATAATTTTAGGTAAGTTTCTATTGCTATTCAATTATAAAATAATACATTTTTAAATATAAATATATCAAGTATTTCATATAATAATAATATATAAAATGACATCTTTCATACGTTGATTAATTTATTATATAAATTAATTATAAATTATGTTCATTATATTTTCAGTATAATTTAAAAAGTTTCATAAATTATAAATTGCAATTTGTAGTTAGTAAATTGTTTCGAAATATTTGAAATTATTTATAAATTAATAGGAAATAAAATTAAGTATATAAAATAATATTTATATAATTATTATATAAATATAAAAATAAATATAAATAGTAAATACATATAAATAAATATAAAAAAACTCAAATTAAAACGAATTTATTTCGGAACAGTCGGATATGCGGTAGGAAAACCCCTACTGGCCAAGGAAACGTCGTCGTAAAGAGGTTACATGCAGCGCCGAACGTCGACGTAAGGCGTTAAATCGACGGTTCGAGGTAGTTTTCGTTAAGTCGACGTATCTCTTCGAACGTCGACGTTCGTGCGGTTACATGAGAAAAATAAACGTCAACGTTTCGTTACGTCGACGCTCCGAGCTCCATGTAACCGTAGTTACGCTTCACTGAAAATTAAAAACTCTTCCGAGGAGAGGTATATTTTGGCTTGCCAACTTGTTAAATTCAGAATAAGTTTCTTCTTTAGTAACCTTTTGTAGGACAAGTGAAACTATTTGAACCGATAGTTGTAGATTAGAGTGACGATGTACTTCGCGCTGGAGGTTAGAAACTTGGGTGGGGTTATTAGGAGTCTCACCCTAGCTTTGCCCAGGGGCCTCCAATTATGTAAAGACGGCCCTGAATCGCACCTTTAATAAACGGAAGACAATTAAGGCCATCTATTGATCAGATAATGAAGTTACTCGGATTTTTATTAAGGTTGATTGCCTAACACATTGATTTACAAATGGACCACTTCTGGACGCCCGTTCGTAATCCTTCCTAATGGGCTACCGAGAAAATGATTTTTCCTATCGATTGACATATCAATATCATTGACTCTTCTACATCAAACCTAAGCAAAATCCCCTGTTCCACAATTTGCATCGCCCGTCAGCGCTCCTACCGAGAGAATCGCGAAATATTTCTATCCAAACACAAAACACGCGCGTAAAAATCAGGAACGTCATTTCAGGATTTTACAGGAGGGGGCAGAACTATAGAGCTCCGGAAAACCAGTTTTTTAAAAGGACAAAAACCCATCAAATTTCATATTTTTGGGATTTTTAATCGAAATAGTTATTGCATATTTGCTATTGATTTTCAGGATAATAGCGAGAACCAAAAATTTCCCAAGATATGCATGAATATTTTAAGATCATAGAAATCCAGGGGGGGGGGGGCAATGCCCCCCCTTGCCCTACCCAAATGACGTCCCTGGTAAAAATGTCACATGACCCGCATTCCGTCGTCTGCTCCGCTGTTTTTAATAGAAGTGAGGCTTTTGGAATTTTAATAGGCTTTAGATTATTCAGTAATAATTATATTAGAATAAAAATGAAAGTGTAAAAATAGTGAATTCCATTTGTGGCCGCTACGTAGGCTGTGGCGCTATAATCTGACCCCTCTTTAACATTGAATCCTACGGAGATATGTTGGTTTTTGATTCATTATGAAAAAGATTGAGAATTAATCGGCATTTCAAGGAAAAGAAAGGCAAATCAACTCTTTTTATACGTTATAATCACTTTTTAAAAATTTTTACTTTGGTTTTTCCCGCCGAAAATAATATTTTAAAATCCAAGATGTCAGCGGCTCTCGCTACTCAAGGTTCCTAGAAAAAATTTATCGCTACTGAGTCAGCTGTTTTAAAGCCGGGTTTTCATGGACGCTTGTAGCTTGAAAAAATTTTGCTTGAGCTAGAAATAATTTAAAGTTTGCGCTCACGCTGCAATCGCTTCTGTTTTGAAGAACGCTTGTATTTTGCGCTTGGAGTGTGCGCTTGTGAAAACAGATTGGAACACGCTTCTTACGCCCAAGCGAAAATATCGCCCGTGACGTCAGTCCATGTGACTTCAGTCAGCCAATGGGTATATAGTATGTGGTAGTGTTGTTGTTATCACACTATTGTACGCTGTTCTAAACAAATAACAATGAGTTCAACCACAACCAAATTAACGAAAAAGCAACAACAAATTGAAGGCAAGATGATTGTTCAAAATTTGGAGAATACATCGCTGCTATGGAACGTCGATTACCAATTAGTGAAAGGGAGGATTTTGAATTTGAAATAAATTTAAGCATTGATGGTTTTTACACCTTCTTTAATTATTTTTGGCTTTGATAATTACTAAAAGTTTAAGTAATAACATAATTACCATTTTTTCTTCGGAACCGCCATATTTATTTTGGCAAAAAAATAAACGCGGCAGCCGCCAGCTCATGCAGCACGCTAGAAATATCTTGCATCATGAAAACGCGAAGCGCTTTCTTTTTCAAGCTAGAAGCGTCCATGAAAACCCGGTTTACAGTTGACAACACGTCGATGAAAAGAGACTGCTTGGATAATCACAATTTACGCTTGTAGCTTAGCCAATAGTAAATATTTTAATAACTGAGAAATTGAAAGTAAGTTATTATTTAAATATTTACAATCCATAATATGGAGAAGTTTAAACAAAGTTATTATTTACATTTTTCCAGGAATGACTGCCGTAAATGTTTTATTGAACGTTTCACATTTTGAGAAACTAAGTAAGTTTTTTAAGTTTCTCGTAACAAGCTGAAATTATTGTCACAGATACATTTTGCAGAAGTTGAAGCATGAGTGTCATGGAAATCACACCGTAAAAAGTAGAAAGTTTCGGCAATAGGTAATATTGAATTTTGTTACAAATTCCAGGAGTTTCTCGTAAATATGGAACCGCTCCCTCTATGAAGGTCAAAACAATTGAGATAATCATGACAAACATCTGCTTTGGGTATTTTAAACCATCTCCGTCTAATAGTTAAATTAAATCAAGGAGTGGATAATAGAAAATCCTAATTCGAAATTTGATTCATTTAATCAATAAATCTAATATTATTTGTTTCAATTTGGTTACTTGATTTTTAAGAGGCAAGAAAATGACTAAACATTATTTACATATTTGAGGGACTACTATGAGATTTTTAGGGTAGGCTAATTTTTAATTTCAGGTCACTATATCCCACCGCCAAGGGCCTAGAGACGCCAGTGTATTTATATCCAAATTGTTTACAGGTTCTTTGAATCAATTAAATTGTCATTTAATGATGAATTCTGTACTTTTACGATAATCTGTGTCACTAAAGTGTAAACTGCATACTACACTTGATGCTGATGTGTCATTTATTTTGTAATTATCACGTGATATGATTTTCAGCCATGTTTCTCGCAGAGTTTCATCATTTTTTAGATTTGCAATAAGGAACGCAACACAAAAGCATCTAGTTAAGTAAGGGAAACTAAATTGTCGAATAAAAATTATTTAATTTCTAATTACCTGTAAACTGTATTATTACGCTTCAATAGTGTGTATAATCTAGTGAATCCATTGACTTATTGAAAAATGAAATTCAAAACCATATAAATATATGTTGGAACTTATTCTTAAAAGGGTTTCAAACAATGTCAAGACGATCCACGACCATCCAGGTTATCAAGGATATCCAGGTTCCGTACGAACCCGAAGTAAATAACAATGAAAAGATTATATGAAAAAAAAATGATATTTTTCGATATCGGTAAAAATATGTACTTTTTTATTTCTTAAAAAAGCGAATTTGTAAAAAAAGTTGATTTATCCTCAATGCCACATAATACTTTTCAAAAACCTCGAAATAACTCTTAACAAACGTAACATCGACATGAAAAATTTAAAGTTCCTCAGAAAAATAATTTGTATATCTCATGATACTTAAGAAAATGACTTTAAAACAGAGATATTGGTTATTCACATATAATACATTTAATAACGATTAGGATAATAATCAAGAATAATAGTTCTTTTTATAAACTAACGTGGCTTTCTTGTTGAAATGTTGCTCTTACGTCACAGTCTCTTACTTTCACAAGCCTACTAGCGCGCGCTACAGTCGCGAGGAATATAGTTTTTTTTAGCGCGCGCGCAAATCGCTCGTGCTCAAAATATACTAATAAAGCTGTGTCTTGTGACGTAAGAGCAACATTTTAACAAGCTGGGCAAGACCACTTTTTATTTTATAAAATCAACTATTGAAAACTCTTTTTTTCAAATGTTAGATATTTGCTGCAATTGGTTGTAAAATATGTTTTAGAAAATGCGATTTGAAACTTCAAATTAATTTTGAACTATAAAACACCGAAGTATCACTATCAGCAAAAGTAACATAACACTAATAAAATTGTATGACAATCAGCAAAAATTATCTGAGCTATTGTGCAAATCAAGGTTTAGTCCCCATAGCGTCTAAATATTGCCAAGGTGAAATATACTACTCGATTTGCTAGAGGGTCGGACAAAGGTTCCTTAAGAAAATTAGCATTAGGAAGAATCATACTTATTATTCTTATAGTACTTATGCTATCAGCCATTAGGTATAGACAGATATAAATTCATTTAACAAGTATTTCTGGTATATAGAAATATTAACATTTACCACTCTCAAGAATGCATATTGGTTTGGTACTGCACCCTCGCGTACTTTGTAGCGAAAGTTGGTCTACTTTCGATTGTTCGTAGCACTCGTGAACACAGACGATCGCCAAATGTATTCATTTCCACCATGAATATCGAACTGCATTAGGTAGTTTGCCATCACTCATTAGAATGGGATGGGCTTCGGTATTATGACGTTCGTCACCATTGAGTTGGGAATATTAATCTAGAGGTCCAATCAAAACGTCGGATTTCAGTATTTCGCGAAACAAGTTTTTAAAAAATAAGAATACTGCCGTCTGCTCCCAAATGACGAGAAAACTTTATCATTATATCCGTGGCGCCATCTATCTCTCAATGGTTCGTTCAAATAAGACGCGGCAAAAATATTTTATTTTCAAAAATAATGGATGGCGCCACGGGTCATATGATAACGTTTTCTCGTCATTTTAGAGGAGACGGCACATTCGTAATTTTCAAAAACTTGTTTCGCGCGGAGCAGATTTGATTGGATCTCTAGATTAATATTCCCAACTCAATGTTCGTCACGCTAAAAAACTGTTTTAATAGGCTACGTTTCAAAACTTGTTTAGTTTCATTGCCAAGGCTTAGCTCGAAATGTATTTCGTAAATTTGGATACGTATCTTTTTGATTGAACGAAAATAAATGAAAATGTTAACAGTATAACTACCTTAAGTTATGAGTATCAACTGATTTGGTTGTTGTTGAGGTATTATTTTAAGAATTACAAGTATTTTCTTGCCCAGTTAAAAGGCGCGAACCAGGAAACGCTTTGTGAAATTGTGAATCGACGACAAATGCTTGTCTCCTGATGATCTTAAGTGATTAGTTAAAACTCAAAAAGGCACCGGCAATCCCCGCCTCAGCTGGTAGAAAGTGAAATGATAGAGTTTGATATTCATTGTTGAAATTAATACATTGATGGCAGCAGACGTTGAAGAAATTGACAAGTATTCTTAGGTACCTAAATGCATTCTAGCATTGTCGATATATCAATTTCCGAATTTTCTGAAAGTGGCTCCTTTCATCAAGCCATCCCCGGCCATTAGTTTCATCCCGACCAGGATGGCTCTTCGACTGATAAAGGGTCTTAGAAATAGCAAGGGATAAATGATGTAGCGAGGCAAAAAGACGAGCTCCTTGTCCAGGAGTATCCCTTCTACGATCTCTTCCGCCACGTAGTCCGCGTCCAGCATGGGCAGCAGTCCGTCGTCGTCGTACTTCAACAAACCCGTGTTGACCGGAAGCAGACAGGCGGTGGTACTTTTGACGCCGTCATAACCATCAGCTAACAGTTCCAATTGCAAGGCCTCGGCGAATCCGTAAACGGCGAACTTGCTGGCTGAGTAACTGCTCATTTTAGGAATGCCCAGCAAACCCGCGGAACTGGACAGATGCACCAAATGACCGTGGTTGGACTTCATCATAGCCGGTAAAAACGCCTTGACCGTGTAAAATTGGGACATCAAATTCACGTTTAACGTCCTGGAGATCTTGTCGTCTTCTACGGTGAGGAATGGTCCACCGACGCCGATTCCGGCGTTGTTAATGAGGATAGTCACGTCCCCCATTTCTTGGGACACCGTCTTGGCCAATCGGTACACGGCGTCCCGATTCGACACGTCGCATTCGTAGGCTTTAGCCACGGCGTTGCTGCCGACTTTCTGAATCAGTCGTAACGTTTCTTGGTTTCCTTTGACGTCGATATCGACTAGGGCGAGTTCGCAACCCAAACGGGCCAACTTCAAGGCAACCAGACGACCCAAACCGCTGCCAGCCCCGGTAATGAGACATATCTCGCCACTGACGTTCTTCTTTGTCCGGAATCTGGACGGTACGCAAGAAACGATCACCACTTTGATTATTTCGTACACAAACTGAATCACGTCGGTAAGACTATCGATGACCCGTTCCATATTGACAACTACGGTAAAAACTAACCTTTTCCCAATAGCGAACGTTCGTTTTTAGCTTCTCAAGACCACCACCGATTGTGGTCTAAGCCAACCCTCGAGAGAGTGTAACGCTGTAGTTGAATTCCCAATGACAAAGATCTTCTTGAAGTATGCGAGATAAATATATACTTCCAACAACCTTACAAGATTGCTAGGTGCGTCACTAAGCATTTATCATTTGTCCTGGGGGGACAATTTCGAGCTACTTGGGATCAAGTTGGTAGTTATGAATATCACCTGTGGCTAAATTTGTTTCTCTAATAAACTGCGAATTGGAATCAAACGGGGGGGGGGGGGGAGGGAAACGAGTAAAAATGGATATTAGCGAAAAAATTCTTTGCACTAATCGATTGTGCTAAAACTCCTCCCAGCTATAGATTCTTTTACGGAGAATATTCGTGGGGGAATCCATAGCTTGACTACATGGGGAGGGGACCCGTTAGGGGGAAAAAATTCAATAGTGGAGGTAGAGGTAGTACGGCGGTGGCGGCCGCCACATGGGATATTGTAAAGGGGGGGTCGATACGCCCGTAAAAGAGTGTATTGGCACAAGTTCCAGTAGGATTAAAAAGGAATGTAATTAGGTTCGATTTCCAAGGTAGAATAAAAGTATTAACCATTAACATTGAAGGGGATAATTAGCAATAAGAGGAAATGTTTGAAAATCTTGGTATGTAATTTTATATACAGGTGTTAGAAAAAACCCGTTTCATTTCGTAGCGCGCTTTCCATGACAAAGAGAGCTTTACCAATTCGGCCTCGATGCAATTCATTGTAATGAAACTAATGAAGTAAAGTTACAAATTTTAATATACACTTTGACGATACAACAAGCTTGGCTGGCTTAAACCAAGTGCTTTAAACAAAAAACAATGGTCTTTTAATAATTTGTTTTTTTAATTATCTTAAAATTATTCCAAAATGTTTATACATTTCCTTACCGAAATGATTACATTTTTAAAACATTAATCCCAAGGGGACCACATTTCCTATATTTTCAATACCTTCAAATTCACCCCTTAGTTTTTCTCATATAACCCGTCGTATATAGTACCCTTCTTCATCCTATATTTAACTTAATTTTATTTACGGTTTTTCGATAAGAATTTCCTATTCTTTTTTATAAAATTTTCGAGGCATTTTCCTAATCACCGTGCAATGTGCATTGATACAAAATCAAAAATTAAGCTATAACTTAAACTTCGCTCTGGTTACGTAATGCTTGTAATAATACTCATATTAATTTTTAGTTGATTGGTAATATATATGCACGGTTAAACAAAGGCGAAAAATAGATTAAAAGTAAAATAAAGCAGTGAAAAAAATCTGATTTAAACCAAAAAAAAAGTTGTTTTGGGTTTTTATTTTAAAAAAACGGGTTTTTTTTCCAACCCTGCGATACAAGGTTATAAATTGTATATTTTAAATTTCGTTAGCTTAGTTGTTTACAGGGGAAAGGTTTCCATTATTTCAACCACGACTATATAAACAGACACTTGCAGGTCCTGGCTCTCGGAAATATTACTTCTTTGCGATTCCTGGGTGGATGATTTATTGAAGCGTCTATTGAGTGGGGTTCGAGTTTTTGTAACCTAATTTATAATAGGCCTTTCTATAAAGTAACATTGACCTTCTTGTATAGATGTATTGAGCGCGTCACTCGTGACGTAGAAGTGACGTTTCACTATGAAAATTCGAGGAGTCGCCCTTTTTATAAAGATCTAACCTTCAAAATTGAACTGAACTCTCACGTATCTCGTGACGAAGGCGACACATTAAAACAAGTTCGGCAAGCGTAATGACTTTATAGAAAGGCCTATTAGGACTCTTCCCAAATGTAATTCTTCCTTAGGAGCAAGAAGCGCATTTAAAGCAAGAAATTTGAAGTAATTCGTGAACAATTGCGGAATGACCATTAAATTTTAAGTTAAGAGTCAACGAGCAGAAACATTCAGGATATGTATTGATTTTTGAATTGAATTAAAAGCCACTCAGCTTCGATCCTCTCCCTCCGACAATCGATACTAGACCGAAAGTGGAACGATCATCAATGAGAAAGATACTCTCTGATAAATCGAGGAATGATCGATCTCCGCTTCCCGCTCAGGAGAGGATCGTGAAGCTCATCCTCGTGGTTGATGGGGCCTCGAATTTGGATGGACAAATTCGAGAAGATCAACTATAGGAATGACCCCTTGAAGTATGATCTTAATCATGCATACTATCAACCGAGTTCTAGTCCACTTCTCGCATAATCAATCTCCAGTATACGAATATCTTACTACTTTAAATATTCCTTGTAAACTAGTATGATAACTATAATTAATTGTTTTTAGATTTAGGCTTAATTTGTACAAGGGTTTGTTTAAAAATAAAAGTTCATATGTTGGGTATTAAGATTGGCCCTTTCAAACGGGTGTTAAGACTGACCCTTTGTAGCGTTTCGGATTATGTAAAACAAAGTGAATAAGGTTGAACAATAATTACTAGTTGGATAAAAACTTACTAATTAAGTTATATATTTATAATATTTTAAAATTTAATTATTTGCTAATTTTTTTATATAAGTAAATAGTCTGGTAGATGGCGATGAAAACGCAAACTTTTATAGCGACACTTCGCGGTGATCTTTTTAGATATTTATCATATTTATGTTGGGTCTGGGTCTATATTCTTTGGGTCAGATAAAAATAGCTTTGATTGATAATTTTTGATATACATTTGGTGTTAGTTTTGGTTCAAAAAAGGAAATGTATTTTAGTGGATCAAGTTGTAAAGTAAATAATATATAATAGAACAGGGCTTTGGTATAAAAAGTAATAAAATACTTTAATGATAATTTTGTGTTATTAACTTTTTTAAATGTCGGATTACGACCATGGTAAACGTCGTAAGAAACGCAGTGGTTATGGCGGTGGTTCTTCTAGAGACAGGGACAGAGATAATCATGATTCGGAGTTTGGTTTATCGGGAACTATGGTAATATTAGCTAAACCTCATCATGACCAAACACAATATCAACCATCTAGTTCAGCTTTTAAGTGATCCTGGTAGTGACGTCAAAATGGCAAATGTTTTAAGCAAAAGTCACTCCAAACACGACACATCTATCGGATCATCCTCGGTAACCCCCACAACCTCACGATCTACCCATAACAGCGGTAACGCTGATAATTCAACTTGTAAATCGAGTGCCCCAGTTTATCAACTACAACAAAAGCAATCTTCCCAAACTGAAACAAATAACGTAACCCTTGAAAATCAAAAGATGTTTTAATGAAGCGCCTATTAACTTACCTTTTTACACACAATCACTAATTTCCTTAACTGATTGTACTAATATGGTAAATGATACGTCAATATGAAACCCTCGGTACTCCGATTAAACATTTTTTGATCAGAGTCGAGATCAGAGCCAAAGAACTTAGTCATTTGACCATTTTTGGCTGGAAATCTACACACAGTTGCCCACTACATTTATGTTTGCATAAAGATATTTTTACTATAAGTGAGATTTCTGGCCAATTCGCGGGACCCCACAACCCGCATACCCACGCCATCTATGAATCTTCAATGAAGAGATATACAATCTGTCTGGCAATGAGCTTTTTATGTTGCTGTATCAATTTGGGCGATCAGGGGCAGGGCCGTGCAGAGATGGAAGTAGTGGAAGCAAAATCCTCAGGGCCCGGTGAAAAAGGGCCCAGAAGCATGTGTTTTAGTGGCCTGGGTGCATCGCCTTGCTCTTCACCAACACCGCCTTGAAAATTCCAGTTAGAAGGCCCCGCTGTGACATAATTTGACTCGGGGGTCAAAATGACGCTGCTTTAGGGTAAATTTTTTGGGCATTAGCGATATAAAGGAAAGTGTCACATCAATCGATAGGTGATATCACGCCCTCACTGTCCTAATTATGGGCACTATAAGGCCCATTTCGGGGTCACATATTTGGCATATGTAAGTCCTCATACTGTTAGGCATAGAAAGGAAAACGATAATCAATCGATAGGTGATTTCGTGCCCTTGCAGTCGATGTCTCAATTTTGGGCACTAGCGGGCCCAGAAATTGTGCATTGTTTGCCCCTCGCACTACACAGGATTGAAAGGAAAATTATTCATCAGTAGACTGGGGTGGTTCAAGCCCTCACTGTTGCTAAATCATGTTTGGCACGGCGTGGTTCAAATATGGGACATTTCCCCGGTTAAAAGGTTTTATTGATATTTTCAACAAAGGCGGGGATTGTGTGTGGTTAAATGTCCTTGACATTTTGTTTATTTTGGTTTGCGGGAAATATTTTTAAGTATACGAACAGTCTAACAACGATTAAAAAATATTAGTGTTTAACTTATTTAATTTTCAACTTGTTTTAAATGACAAGACTAAAAACTCAGTTAAATTATTTTGTTCTTCGCGAGTTAGTGTGAGCGGGGAAATTTTTGTGGCATACGGACGACTAACAAGTTAAAAAAGCGCCCTGCCAGCAGGATCATTGCCGGATTTCCAAATTTCCAAATGAACTAACAAGGAGACGACCCGAGGTGATAATCACCGATTTTGTTCAAACTCGGGTATAGTGTACACCTCCATGTACCTTAAACAAGTTGGCAAGCCAAAATATACCTCTCCTCGGAAGAAGTGTCCCTAGTGGTATTAATTTCTCGAGATAACCCTTAACTCTAAATTGCGGAGATATATCTTTATTTGTTAAAAATGTTATCCCAGTTCTATCCCGCCCGGTATAAAATTTTATTATAATTAGAATAATTGAGACGAAACGACCAATTTTAAGAATATCAAGTTAAGTAGTTACAACAGTGAGTTAGACGTACTATAACAATGCACAATTGAATTAAACCCTTTTTACAGTACAAGTTTGTCAGTTGAATATAATACAAAGCAAATGTTAATGAAAGAAATAGCTACAGAGGGTATTATAACGACCGTTCGCTTTTTGGTTTATAATATTAACGGAATCGGGCCGATTTTAATTAAACGATAGTTTATCGAAATTTTGTTAAAATAATATTCCCTAAGGCCGCGCGATAAATTTACGAGAATAATTTCCCGTCGCCGTTATATCGCAAATTTAGTTGATTCGGAATTGCCAGAACTTTAATGTTGTGGGCGAGTGATTAGAAATAAAATGGCAACCAGAATTATGCAAAATTATAAATGTTTATTTTTATTCAGAACAGTCTATGTAACGTTCTAGATTTAACTTTCATCAATAACCCAACAATATATATCCATCCTACGTAATTGTGCAGAACTGGTACTCAAGTGTCCAAGACTAGATTTGTCTTAGTTCATCGTGATTGAAAAATAAACCAAAACACACTTACACTTACACTTAAGTAAATATCATAAATTATACTGAGTAATTTTAACTAAATTCAAACTGCCTTACTATAAACTCTTGTCTTAATTAACAGCTGAGAGCTGTTCGCTACTAATATCTTCCAATCTACTTAATTAGCCTCACAGGTTGAGTTGATAATTTCAAGGGTATAATTAGGTTACTCCAATTCAAAAAAAACAATCAATTTTATCTTACAGCTGACTTGAGTTAGTTCACAATTACTTTAACACTTTCAGTCTTAAACACGCACTTTCATACACTTAAGTCCATTCGCTCACGTTCCAAACGCGAAACACAATTTAACTCTTTCTGTTTGTCGTTTATAATAATGAGTCGTATTATAACTAACAAAATACTTTAATGATCTAAAAGAGTGTCTTACATACATAGCATTCGTCAATCGTCGGTCTGAGTTCTCCGTTGTGTCAGACGCCCCCCTTTGCTCTTTTGGTGGCGCCCTCTGTGGTGATCCCAGCAAACATAAAGATACCCAGAAACATCTCCCCCTTTTAATTGTCCTTCATAAAAAAACTTTTCTTTAAACTGGTTTCATTTGCTTAGTCCAATACAAAATCCTTTTGCCACTCCGGTCGGCATCTATTTGAGCTCGGTCGCAACTTTGGACGCTGGGCATGACCTGTTTGTATCCGTTCCCGAATATCCAATTCAATTGGTTGACTAAGCACCCCCGCATACGTAGGACTTCTAGTTCTGACTGATTCCGGTAAACTGTTCGCACAGTTATCCATATCTGCAGACGGAATTACCACTGGATGAGCAGTCGGGATATCTTTTCCAACATGCGCTAGTGCCGTTGAGCCCTGAAGGAACCCTTGATTTAATTGCTTGCTTCCTTCTATAGTATTTCCCTGCAGCGACTTCCCCGTTTCTATTGACTGTGGTTCTGGTAGCGCTGTAATAGCTGCTAATGCTGACTCGGTGCTGGAGGTTTGTGCTGTCTGTGGTCTGAAGGGTTGATTGGCGCCCTCTCTACGTGTATACTTGTTCACTCGATGATTCGTTGGTTGGTTGGTGAGCTTTATTTGTTTGGTCTCATGCGCCTGATGATATGGTACTTGATGCCCCATCTGTGTTTGTAAGGCTGGCGTTATTTGACCTTGATACTGAGGCCGGTAAATTACGTTATTATCTTTTTTATCAGACCTCGTAGTATCCCGTGCTGGTGGCAACGGTTGTCCTCCTAATTCTTTAAGAAATCTTCTATTCCGCCGTAGAATTGCGCCGTTTTCTGTTTTGACTAGGTACGACCTCGGTCCGACTTGTTTAATTACTTCCGCTGCCACCCACCGAGATTGCCTCTCACGTGGTTGTACGTGAACTTGTCTACCTATGTTTATTCGTCCTAGGTCTTGTTTGCCCTTGTCGTATTGCTGTTTGATTTTCTGTTGTCTTTCCTTGATTAACTCTGGAATCCTCGGTATAACCACGGGCATTAACAACTGATTTGTAACCGGAAGCAGTCCCTGCGTCCGCCGTGCATAAAATTTCTGTACTGGACTCACACCGTCTTGTTGTGGTGTATTTCTCCATTCTAATAATGCCAGTTCCAATTCCTGTTTGCAGTACACCGCCTTTTTGACCAATCTTTTCGCTACCTTCACAGCCGCTTCAGCTTTCCCGTTCGACTGGCTGTGATATGGGGATGTGGTGATATGCACAAAACCCCATTGTCGAGCAAAGCGATCATACTCTTCACTAACAAAGTTGGGACCATTGTCCGTTAATACTACTTGGGGCACTCCATGCCGGGCAAAATGTTGTCGTGAGACTTGTATTAGCGCCGATGATGTTGTGGAGGTCAATCGATCAAGCTCCCAGTAGAAACTTAAATAGTCGACTGTCACAAGGTAGTTAATTCCATTGATGGTAAATACATCCTGTCCCACCATCTGCCACGGGCGCTGCGGAATTTCATACGGCTGTAAGGTCTCTAGTTTTTGTTTAGCCATGAAGGTGTTGCAGGCACTGCATTTACTGACATATTCTTTGATGTCCGCTGCCATTCCCGGCCAATAAATTACATCCTTGGCTTTCCTTATAGTAGCTTCTGCGCCAACATGACTGAAGTGTATTCGCGCCAATATCTCATGGCGAATTGAGTGTGGTATTATTATTCTTTGTCCTCGGTACAGTAGCCCTTCTTGGAACGTAATATCGCCCCTTTCTGACCAGTACTGCCTGACTTCTTGTCTATTTATGGGCCAGCCCTTCAGCACTAACCGCGTCAGTGACTGACAGACTGGGTCTTCCTTTGTTGCTTGCCGCACATATTCTAGAGTTGCTGTGCTGACTGGCAAGTACTGAACTGGATTGATTTCTGATACTTCATTTAAAATCCGTTCGACTGCATAAACTATATCTTGATCTCGTGACTCTGGTGACTCCGTTAGGTAGGCTCTACTCAGCATATCTGCAACAAACAGAGTACTTCCCGGACGATACTGCAGTTCGAGGTGATAATTTTGGAGCTGTAAGATCATCCGTTGCAGTCGTTTTGGCGCACAGCGTAAAGGCTTCTGAAATATGGGTATCAGTGGTTTATGATCGGTGTGTATTGTGACTAATGGCCGTGCTCCGATATAGTGATCAAACCTTAAACACGCAAACAGAATTGCTAAGCACTCTTTTTCTATCTGCGCGTAATTGCGCTCAGTTGGTGTTAGTGCTCTCGAGGCATATGCAATAGGTTTGCCTTCCTGCAGTAACACTGCTCCGAGGCCTGATTCTGAAGCGTCGCATTGAACGGTTGCTTCCTTAGCGATATCGTAATACGCCAATATGGGTGCGCTGCTCAACTGCTCTTTAATGCGATTGAAGGCCGCGGCTTGTGCTTGTTCCCAAGCAAAAATGACGTCCTTTTCCATCAGAATTCTCAGCGGTTCCGTGATTGCAGACATAGATGGTACAAAACGTGCTAAATAGTTAACACTACCCAATAGTCTTTGTACGGCTTTCCGGTCCGTCGGTGGTGGCATTTTCATTATCGCTTCCACCTTTGCTGGGTCTGGATAAATGCCTCTGGTGGTAATCACGTGTCCCATGTATTTAACTTCGGCCACGGCCAGTCGTAATTTCTCCTTGTTAAGTATCAGATGTTTTTCTCTGGCACGAACCAATAGCGCGTGAAGATTACGATTGTGATCTTCTATATATTCCTGCGGTGTTTCTCCTCGACCCATTATTAAAATATCATCCGCTATATCTTCTACACCGTCCAGTCCCTCCAGCAGTTCCAATAAGCGACGTTGGAACTCTTCCGGAGCGGAGGATATCCCAAATGGTAGTCGACGGTATTTGAAGCGACCAAACGGGGTCCAGAATGCTTTCAGATCGGTACTCTCCTCTGCTAACTCAATTTGGTGGAACCCGTCTTTGGCGTACACGACTGAAAAAATCTTGGCTCCTTGTAGTCGAGGTAAAATACTATCCAAAGTGGGCATTTGATATTTCGGGCGCCGAATGGCTGTATTCAGATCCTTCGGATCCAGACAGATGCGAATTTTTTCCTTTCGTCGTACAATCATTAGGCTACTGATCCATGCTTTTGGACGTGTGACTCTCTCTATGACCTTTCGCCGTTGTAAATCATCCAGTTTATCTTTCAGAGGCTGCAGGAGTGCTACCGGAACTCTCCTAGGTGCGTGTTGTACCGGTACTACCTGCGGATCCATGTATATCTGGTACTTCCCCGGAAAACAGCCCAATCCTTCGAAAACGTCGGGAAATTCTTGAATTATCTTTACTGCTTCTGATTGCGCTTGTGCCAAAACTCTGGTTTCTTGGTCATCTTGTTTGATTTGGGGACAGGATGTATTCAATGTACTTGAGGTGCTTGAGACTTGATGAACGGTGAGATAACGTTTATCAAATGTTACGAGACCTAACTCTACTGAGGTTCGGGCTGACAGTAAGGGTGTGACATCTTGTTGCAGTATTTGAAATTGAACGTTGTATTTATTTTCTCCCAAGGAGCACTGCAGAACACACGTTCCTTCTGGCGTAATTATATGACCATCATAAAGACGTAACTGTGAGTACGATACATTTAACGGTGGACTGTCCTGATGTGTGATGGTGCAGTAATCCCTGTAGGAAATAATGTTGCAGGTGGCCCCTGTATCAATTTGACAAGTTAGTGAAGCTGGTGGTTGTCTTGGCTGAGAAGAGACTGTTAATGTTACGAAATATTTTGCTGTCCTGTGACTGTGTCCGATGGACTCTAGTGCCTCTATCTGAGCTTCATCTTGTCCGATGGACGCGATTTCTTCAACTACGAAAAGATCTTCCGAATAGTTGCTGTATTCCTGGGTGTATTGCCCCATTCCAGAGGCTACGAGATAACTTGGTCTATATTCTTCACCTTCCACCTGACGAGCGTCATCTAACGTTTTTTGCTTCTTCTGTTTTCCGCACACTTTCTTGAAGTGATTGTAGGATTTACAGTAATCGCATTGCTTTCCCCAAGCTGGACATTCCCTTGGACCATTAATGTGGGCTGTACTGCTACCACAGTACCCACATCCACTGCCTTTATCTGCATAACTGTTCCGCCGAAAATTGCCCCGTGAGTTGCCCCGCTGCTGGACTGTGGAACCGCCTCTTCTTACCGCTGCTGCTCCTCTGCGTTGATACCGCTGTATTTGGTGAATGGTGTCTGTTTCTCCTTCTGTATTGGACGCTTGGTGTGTGGCGGGATCAAGTTTGTTTAGTTCGCTTAACTGTGCTTTTGCTCTTTCACTTATGCGTAGTGCATTCAATGCTTTGTCTATTGTGACAATATCCTCCTCTCGAAATAAAGATTCCTTGGCCTTAGTGTCTTTAGACGCCATCACTAATTTGTCACGGATACACTCTTCGACCACACCTGCGCTGTAATTACAGTCCTTGACGAGTTGTCGTAGCCTGATATAATACTGATCTACAGTTTCATTCACTAATTGGTGAGCGTGTAAAAATATGGACCGTTCGTATAGAACATTTGTCTTCGGTTTAAAATGGCTATTCAACGCTATTAAGATTCTGGTGTCATCCTGTAAATCTTCCGCAGAGAGTGGTAGGCTTTGCATTATCTTCTTACATTCGACTCCCATTAACGATCGAAGCAAGGCCACTTTATACGTCGCTGGTTTTCGATTCAATTCCGTGAATATTAAATAATCTTCGTACGCCTCCTTAAAGTCCGCGAAATTCTGAGCTAAATTCCCGGTCATGCACATGGGTGAGGGCATGGTCCCATGAGCTTCCATGATTCTTGGCGCCGATGGCAAGGCTTATCGTGGCGGAAAAAGAATTGTACTCAATATATTGCACACATCACTGACGAATTTTATCTTAAAAACTATCCACTTCTGACATCATGTTTGTCGTTTATAATAATGAGTCGTATTATAACTAACAAAATACTTTAATGATCTAAAAGAGTGTCTTACATGCATAGCATTCGTCAATCGTCGGTCTGAGTTCTCCGTTGTGTCAGACGCCCCCCTTTGCTCTTTTGGTGGCGCCCTCTGTGGTGATCCCAGCAAACATAAAGATACCCATAAACACTTTCCTTGACCGAAGACCGAAGACCGAACATACTAATTAAAACCGCAAAGTTACCTCATAACTTTTGACCGACACCAGGACCCCGTCCTGTAGTAGTTCGTCTGACCGCCAAGAACTAAGAAAGACTAATCTTCCATATTGACGGCAACGGCTTTATATACGTTTATTTGATGTTTTTTAGCCCCGTCAAGATTTGACTAAAGTTCGAAAAATTGAAGATATTTTATTTTTTACCCGGTTTAATTGATAGTTCTCCACACGGTGGCGCTATATTATTACTTTTATATAGTTTCCGCGGGAGTTTTGAATAATTATCCTTTTTCTAAGCGTTATTAAAAGGTAAAAAACCCGCCTTATCATAATGGTTTCTTTACTTTTTATATTCCTAAAGGAAGTCAATGGCTCGGCGGTAAACTATCTGCATTGTAACGATGCGACCCGAGTTCAATTCCTGAACACGATCAAATAAAGTAAAATACTCAGATATTTAATTAAATATAATATTAATATAATTTATAAATATAATATTAATATAACTTATAAATATTTAATTAAATATAAGATTAATATAATTTATTAATATTTAATTAAATATAAGAATAATATAATTTATAAATATTTCATTAAATATAAGATTAATATAATTTATACATATTTCAATAAATATAAGATTAATATAATTTATAAATATTTAAAATGATGTAGAATAAATTATAGTACCTAACGTTATAACTCTGTAAATGACATTCGCCAAAGCTGTGTTTTAGAAAAACACCGTAACTTAACAAGCGTTGGTGGCTGAGTGGTTAGAGTAAATCTCTTGCACAAGGCAGACCCGGGTTCGATTCCCGGCCGGCGCTAATAAATCGCAAATTGGTACTAAGACGAAGACCGTCTACAATTGGTGGAAACCCTGCCATTGGACGTTGAGAGGTAGCTTTACACTCAGCACTCGGTCCGTCCCAAAGTCAATAAGAAGAAGTTGGAGATAAAACGCCCGTACAAACACAACAGACCCAGCATCCACAACCATCATAACACGGACACACCACAATCTCTACACCCACAACCGACATAGCACGAACTCAACATGCACAACCATCAAAACACAAACACAACACACTCAACACTCACAACCGTCATAGCACGAACTCAACACTCACTACCTACCCATAAACATTACAAAAACTTAATACACCAAACCGTCACGACAATGAGCGAAAAAACACCATCGAAACCAAAATAATCCGTTAACGCTCACCGTCGCACGGTGGTTTTGCCAACACTACGAAAAACTGCGAACGCAGAGATTTCGAGACATTGCGTACATTGATTAACCTTTGCACGGAAAATGCGAACGCGTTCGCAGGGCAGAGACAGACACGGTGATTGTATAACCCCTCCTAGGAGACTTTGTCCCCTCGGAGAGGTAAAAACCTGGAAGGGAAAAGTTGCGACGGGCTTTCGTTTTGCCATGGCAACCGAAAACGTTTTTGACATCATGATTTGGGATTTTTCCGTTGAAAATAACATGGGAATCTGAAGGATTTTAAGGGTCCCCCCTGTGAAACCTTTTAAAAAATGAAAAATTTTGAAAATTTCAAAAAGGTCAAAAAACAATTTTAAAAATTAAATTTAATCAAGTTTAAATGCAATTTGGTCAGTTGGGGGACCCTTAAAATCCTTCAGATTCCCATGTTATTTTCAATGGAAATAATTCCAAATCATGTTGTCAAAAACGTTTTCGGTTGCCATGGCAAAACGAAAGCCCGTCGCAACTTTCCCCTTTCAGGTTTTTCAAGTTACATAGAGGTGTACATTATACCCGACTTTGAACAAAATCGGTGATTATCACCTCGGGTCGTCTCCTTGTAAGTTCTACTTAAGTACATGTCATCAGTGTCCTCGTAGTATAAAGGCGGGACCTCGGCCTCCACTCTCCGGCCCATTAATTCGGGGTCTCCAAAGTAGAGACGAGTCGGGCCGACCATTTCTTACGCCGGACCAGAGCCGTAACTAACAAAGTATTGGTTGGCCCCCGCCACGGGCGCGCGAGGGTAATGGGCGCCGTTTGGCGTTCAAAAAGCTTAAACTTATTGCCAAGGAAACCCACTTTAAGCCAAAGATCTGTAGCAAATAAATATAAACTTTTTCTTACAAATAGGAATTTAAATTTGAGATTTCGCGCCGAGCTGTACAAATTTCCGCCAAAAATTATCTGTGGGCTTTGTACTTGTCTACACTTTTCGGGGGTCCGTCTATACTTCATTTTATGTTGGCCGGTAAAACACCCAAAAAAAAAGAAAAATATGATCATATATTAGTTATATAAGAAAGGAATAACCGAAAAAACTAAAAAATATAGACATAAAGTTAATAAGCAAAAAATCAGACACTATATCGTCAACTTTAATAAATAATAGACCAAAAATTTCAAAAGATAATGAAACCGGAATTGTTTATGGAATTACAAAATTACCAAAAATGCATAAAAAATGGTGAAAAACAAAACGGCATTGCTGCTAACCATGTTTGGACTACTAAAGGTCAAAATATAGATTTTGATAAAACGAATTATGTTATATGCCAAAGTTCGCCTGAACAAAATTGTCAGAGACAAGGCCAGTACATTTAAAATGTTTATAAAGTGTAATTTACGGTAATGTAGATTCTTGCGAACGTAATGATTTTCATAGTTGTTTAAATAACTTAGATTTAATATTTCAACGCTTGTATATATGTCTTTTTTACAACTCTACAATGTCGAAAACCGATCGAAGAACATAAACAAACCAAACGAAGTTGCTTACGACGTTAGGCCACTTTATCATATTTAGTTTAAAAAAACATTAATAGATGGCGCGGATATGCGCGAATTCTTTCTTATGGCGGCCTTTTAGCTGGTACATCTCCCCAAATCCGATTGTGGTTTTAGTTTCATTTCTACTTTAAAGAATGAAATTCAAAGCGAATATAAGGTAATTTACCCTATAAAGCGAACACAGATTTCCAAGCTGTAAGAAATACCTCCCCATAATGTCTTCACCTTCACGGATAATCAAGTATACACAATCCCCCTGCGGCCTGCGCTAAGGATATCGAGACCTCACATTAAACATACAATCGCCTCCCTTGTTTTGACACCCCGTAGTGCCAAATTGGTGATAGCAAAAGTGACAATTACTAAAAGTGTGTCAATCGGACCGATTTCTTAATGAATGTTAAAGGCCTAGGATATCTTCTGCCTGTTTTCCTTTAAGTTTACTTCCCGCCGCGCAAATATCCTGGTGGTAGGCCAACGTGTTCTGCGGTTGGCCTACCACCAGGATATTTGCGCGGTGGGAAGTAAACTTAAAGGAAAACAGGCAGAAGAAAACCTAGGCCTTTAAGCCGCGTTCACAAAGACATTTTGTTGAGGAGAATTCTAAAGTAAAAGGGGAAGAGCATTCCGCTTTCGGCGGGGTGATCCGACTTCAGCCTTTCTCTTTCTCCTCCTGCACAAGGTCCGCAGTTCACAAAGACTTCCTTTACTCGAGCTAACAGTTACACAGTTTTATTTGTGGTAGCCATAGTGCACCGAAACCACGAGGTAAACAGTCTTTCGTTCTCTCGGCCCTCGGACTTCACTCTCTCTCGAGAAAACCGGTGTTTGTGTATCACATGACCGACACGACGTCATAACCGCTTCTCTATTGGCCAAAACTGGCAAGTGATTTTCAACCGAAGGTCGAAATATCAAACTGGAATAGATACGTATTGACCGCTGATTTCCCTCTCGTCTTGTGAAGTTTTCTCTCCCCTTTTGACTTTCGGCGTGTTTGTGAACCGCCGATTTCTAACTTCGTCTTCTACCTTTCGCTTTCAACTTAAAGGCCTAGGATTTCTTCTTCCAGTTTTCCTTGAAGTTTTCTTCCCGCCGCGCAAATATCCTGGTGGTAGGCCAACCGCATAACACGTTGGCCTACCACCAGGATATTTGCGCGGCGGGAAGAAAACTTCCAAGGAAAACTGGCAGAAGAAATCCTAGGCCTTTAAGCTATTTACCATTTTTAACGTCTTTGTGAACGCGGCCTTACGAGCGAAATACAAGTTGGGAGGGGAGAAGGGAAAGTATGCCTTGGGGAGGGATGGAAGTTAAACCAAGAAATAACGCCTCGTAGTGAGGAACGGAGGAACTAAGTAGCACTGGTCAAAGTTAGTGTATTTTTTTTCGTCGTTCTGTGGAGATGCTATCGCCATCTACCTACGGTATAATAACATAGACTATAAAAATATCCAGAAAGGCGACAATAAATAGTCTTTTATGTGGTCGAGCATTCATTAAACCTTTAGCATACGAAAGTACAGGATTGTCGCACTTTTGGTAATTATGTCCCTTTTGGTGATAGCGTAAAGAGGGCACGTTATCACCTATCAATTGATGTTTCATTTTACTTTCTACCACTTATGCCAAATAGTTGGACCCGTATACAGCTCAAATTCCTACAGTGATAATGACGTCTAGCTGCTTAAGGGCCGTGGGATTAATAGGGGTTTCTACGTCATTTAGCTGTAGCTCTTGAAGTTAGAGACAAAAAGTTCCTGTTGGCTATAATCATGGAACTAATCAACGCTAGGGACGGTTCAGCGTTGCCAGATAGCCAAAATCAAATTATAGACCCAAGGACTAAAAATTATAGATATCCAGTCCAAATTATAGGACACATTGTATTTGGCGGTAATTTCAATTTTTATGAAATTTTAAATGAAAAAAAACTGAAATATTAAAAATAATAAAAACACATTTATTCATTTTTATCATAAATTTAGTATTTTTCAGTCTGATATTATATTGAATTCCCGAACCTGACTAAATAAAATTGAAATTATAGGATTTATAGGTCATCAATATCGAAAAATCGGAAAAAATGCCCTATATAGTATACTGTTCAAATTATAGGGCACCGAAAATTTTGTGACAAAATTATAGATTTTCCCTATAATTATAGGGCGTCTGGCAACGCTGGGACGGTTTGCAGGCAGCAATATCTGAAAACGTTCATTGACAACGCTTCCTAGCGGATCTTCGCAGAGCGCCGGAAAGGTGATTCATTTTTTTGGGGGGAGGGACGTCACTCAGAGGGAAAACAAATTGTTGCCTGCTAGACTTAGATGATTTGGTTAAGGCTTAAGAATGTACAGTTGCGAACTTGTGATAAACCCTTTCGTATCTATAATTAATATTTAATATTTATATTTATATTTAATATATTATAATAGTTTTTTAATAATTTTTTTGCATTGTCAGAAATTTCAAATCATTTATAAAACATTTATAAACTTAGCAGACGACTGACTATTTTGGCGGGTAAATTTCCGTATATTAGTTTAAAAACCGAATGATAGACGGCGTTAAGAACTAAGTCGTTTCCGAATTGAATCACCAAATTTCTAGCCGGGGAAAAAACCGGGGGTGGCATGTTTTTCACTGCAAACCGTCCCTAGCGTTGAATAGTTCCATGCTATAATCAACATTTTGAGGGCGGGAGCCCATTTGCTGTCCCTCGCACCAGGAATCCATAGCTCTAGTTGAGGTATGGATTCCTGCACGCACCCATAAAGATAGAAATGAAAATGATACAGCAATCGGTAGGTGATATCGTACCCTCACCACCGCTGTTTCAATTTTGGGCCGTAAGCTGCCGCTCAAACCATTACCGATAGAATAATTAAGGGAGCCTTAATTACCATTTTCAAGGTATATCAAAAGAATTCAAAAAATTTAACAAAAGTAATTTTTTGTTAGAAAAATAATTATCTTCAATTTTTAATTAATTTTCACATTTAAATATTTTGAAAAAATTGTGAGATATAACACATTGTTTATTAAAATAGGGGAATTTTATGTTGAGTTTTCTTGCCTATGATTGGCGAAAATCCCGCCGGTTGGATAGAAACAGTCGAATATCGGAAGTCAAACTACGATCTCAGACGAATCTGACAAAATGTAGAACCTTTTACCTCTCCACGGATTCCTTAACGAAGACTTTTATAGGGTAGGGTCGGGCCAAAACTTCCCGACCCGGTCCAGATTTCTTTCAACGAAAAAAAAGCCCAGCCCGACCCGACACGCAAAAACTTAATTTTTATGGGTAATAAAATAAAATAATTTAATCACATTTAATTACTTGTATAATAATTTTAGTAAAAATAAATTTAAAGTTAAGGCTATCTTTACTCAAACTAAATAACCTAGATGGCGCTACTGTATTAAGTCTGACAAAATAACCCCTTACTTTAACTTCGTGACAACGGTTTAGTAGTTAGTAAATTTTACACTTCGTTATCAGTTTTTCAATCTATATAATTATTTAAGATATTACTGATTCAAATCATTAGTGGTCTTAAAAGGAATCTTGTCGTCGAAAAAGGCCGGTCCAGTTGTGAATAGTTGCATCTGAACCGTGGCTTTCGAGCTCACAAAGGGTTTCAACACAGTAAACAGCCACAGAACGCCAGGTACGTAAATACTCTGTTTTCCAATCAGAACCCCGAGTACGATTTCACCCGCTACGTAATGCGGGTCCATCGGACCAATCAGGCCGTCGTAATTATCCGGATTGTACAAACCCGTCTTTATGAGAGACGGGAACACCGTGGTGAACTCCACGCCGGCCCAGCCTCGCACGATGCCCTCCTGACGTAAACTCTCGACGAAACCCGTAACACCCCATTTGGACGATCCATAGTCACTGAGAGTGGGTGCGCCGGCCAGGGCGATTCCGCTGCTGACGTAGACCAAATGACCTCGACGCCGTTCGATCATGTCCGGTAGGAAGGCTTTGGTGGTCCAATAAGCGGACATCAAGTTGACCCCGATGACCTTCTCTATTTCCGTTTCGCTTAAATCGAGGAAGTACTTTCCGTTGACGATCCCGGCATTGTTGACCAGGACGGATACGACGCCCAGTTGTTCCTTGACCTTCCGGGCAACCTCATAAACGGCCGCCCGGTCCGATACGTCGCAAACGTAACAGCTAACTCGGTCAGTCCCGTATCTCTCCTCTAAGAATGCCCGGGTATCGGCCAAAGCGGAAGCGTCATTGTCCACTAGTATTATTCTACAACCGAGTTGGGCGAATTTTAAAGCCAAACATCGTCCCAAACCTCCAGCCGAGCCTGTTACCAAAACTAGCTGATTTTCCAAATTTTTCGGTTTACGATATGACGCCGGTATCAACGACCAATACGCGGTTTTCAACATTTCGAACAGGAAAAGAACCATGTATTTCAGACATAAAGCGTAGTTTACTTTAGACATTTTGTCAATAGTTCGAACAAACGCGTTACTGCTTCGAATATTACATAAAATGCAACGCGAAATATTATAAAACGGGTTTCTCTCGTTTAGATAAAGGAGCGTGATAAAATATGAATCGAAGCCAAAAAAACCCGTATTACGGCGGTGATACGCGGACAACGCCACTGGTATTAGCGGGAATATTATGCACTACGTATTAAACAAATAAACTATATTTACATTGGTGAAAAAGTACACTTTATTTGTCAGTAAATATCCTTGTGATAATATAAAATATTATTTACAAAAGCAGAAAATAAAGTAAATCTAATGCATATTCTCGAAAATACGATCCTCGCGCTCTCTATCGGGGCTGACGCGAGCGGATCTAGAGGCGCCATCTTTCTTCGCGACGGTAACGTTAGCGCTGTCTCCGTTCATTAACCTCTGTGCGGCCAAAACAGTGCGTCCCGAAACGAAAGTCTTGAACATGAACAAGATGCTGAGCATTTCGGGAACGTAATGAACCATGTCCTCTCTCTTCACCGCTTCGATGACTTCGTCGGCCATTCGAAAGTCATCCAAACGCGACACCAGTCCGTTGTAGAGTCGCTTCAGAACGGCGTTGTTAGTGGAATAGGGAAATACTAGCGTCGTCTTGATATTCTTGTACTTTTCGACGGCCAACTCCAATCTCAGAGACTCCAAGAGACCGGTCACGGCGTGTTTGGCCGCCGTGTAGTCCGTCAAATTGGCCGATCCCAGTAGTCCGCTCATGCAGGGCACGCTGACCAAATGGCCTTTACCCTTCTCCATCATGTCCGGTAGAAAAGCTTTGATGACCCATACTTGCGACAGGGCGTTCGTGTTGAAAGACTTTAATATTAATTCGTCTTCCAATTCCATGAATCGTTTCCCATTGACGATATCGGTGCAATTTACGAGAAGGCTCACCGACCCCACGTCCTTTTTGACCTTGACGGCGGTCCGGTAGACCGATTCGCGGTCGCTGACGTCCACTAGATAGCTACGAACTTTGACCTCCTTGTCGCCGGACGCGTCTTTGACCATTTGTACCGTTTTATCCAAAGCATCTTGCTCGTTATCCCAAATGACTATGGTAGAGCATTGCAATGCCAAACGCATCGCTATCTTTTGTCCAAGTCCTTGAGAACCGCCGCTGATTAGTGCTACGTCGTTCGACAAATCCTTCACTTTACGGAACCGATAGGGGACGAAATAGTTCACAAAATACACTAATAACTCTCCAAACATTTTTACAAATTTCTTGGTAATTCTGTACGCTAATTTACCCATTTTAAAATTTATTTTTCGTAATGAAGGAGTGCGCGAAAGAAGAACTAGGCCTTGGTTGAAATAAACGCGACTACGCGAGACGTTTTGACAAAGAGATTCCTACGAAATTGAAAGTAGGACCATTTTCCGGAGGCCATAAAAGTCAAATTTTCCTCGTTACCTGGACCGAGCTTTCTGACCCACTTTTGTATGAATCATTGTGGAAACTAGAATTTTTGAAATGGTTAAAGCGGAAAGTCTAACGTATAAAACGAGGAAAACTTTACAAGGAATAAAATACGATTCAATTAGATACTCCTATGAGCTGATTGTTCAGTTTAAACGGTGTAGTTTGGTAAAGTCATAACGAGATTAGGTGATTCAGTAACCAGTTTTAATATTATTTTATGGGTAATTTACTTATTTGAAAAACATATTTCGTAATACTTTGTAAAGAAAGTTAGATTTACAACCAAAGAAAAAGCAAATTTGGCGCTAAATGTGCTTATTAAAATTATGAGAAACGGGAACTACTTAGCTGTGCCATCTACCGAAATTATTAGCAACCCCAATTTTTAATTTTTTAATTTATTAGAAACGGTTAAACTTATGAAAATATACATTTTCACATTATAATTAAAGAATATAAAACTAAAATTGAAGAATTTTATATTGTTAATCAAATTGTAGTTTTAAGTTTATGATCAACAGATGGCAGTAGCGCCTTTAGATATATCTAACTGTCAGCCCAAGAGCCTGCTGTCAGTCTGTCAGTTGACCGAAAACTATTCGTTACGTCAGGCGCAGCTCCAAGAGTTCAGATGGCCGGGTAGCGGCTAAAGCAGACGCTATTAGTTTATCCTCATCGTTATTGGTAAATTTGACTTTATAAATGATACTTGCATTTTAATATAATTTTTGCATCGTTTGCTTATATTTTGATAAGTTCATAGAAAAACCGATCTTATGACTTTTTAATTTGTCTGTAGCAGACGCCAGATTATAGCTTGGAGGAATAAAACAAGTATACAGGAGTTGCGGAGAGCTGCGAAATCGGTTACGTCAGTGACCGTGAACTCGAGCGAGACGGAGGGGTTCAAACGCGACTAGCGCCAACTGCATACGGAATTTTGCAACTATTATCATTTTATAGCATTGTTTTCACGTCGTCTGGTTTGTTTTGAAACATTTCTAAATTCTTTGCGCCTTTTTCCAAAATGACTCGTATTTGTTTGGAGGAATAAAACAAACCAGACGACGCGAAAACAATGATATAAAACGATAATAGTTGCAAAATTCCGTATGCAGTTGGCGCTAGTCGCGTTTGAACCCCTCCGTCTCGCGCGAGTTCACTGTCACTGACGAAATCGATTTCGCAGCTCTCCGCAACTCCTGTATACTTGTTTTATTCCTCCAAGATTATAGGTGCTAGCTCGGTCACGGCCAACTTTGACACTCGCGCAATAGCGGCCAACCCTTTCGCTATGTATACCATGCTATAAACTATTGGCGTTCTACGCCACGCTCGTTTTTATCTGCTTCAATGCATTGAGTTGGGAATATTAATTTAGATATCCAATCAAATCTGCTCCCCGCCAAACAAGTTTTTGAAAATTACGAATGTGCCGTCTC
This sequence comes from Leiobunum rupestre, assembly GCF_980474605.1. Taxonomy (NCBI): domain Eukaryota; kingdom Metazoa; phylum Arthropoda; class Arachnida; order Opiliones; family Sclerosomatidae; genus Leiobunum; species Leiobunum rupestre. The sequence continues at coordinate 98,382,271 of NC_143384.1, read as the reverse complement.
CTCTAAAATGACGAGAAAACGTTATCATATGACTCGTGGCGCCATCCATTATTATTATTATTGCCGGAAAACGCGTCTTATTTGAACGAACCATTGAGAGATTGACGGCGCCACGGGTAGAATACTAGAATGATAAAGTTTTCTCGTCATTTGGGAGCAGACGGCAGTATTCTTATTTTTTAAAAACTTGTTTCGCGAAATACTGAAACCCGACGTTTTGATTGGACCTCTAAATTCCAAACTCAATGCTTCAATGCTGCATAGAAGGCAGTGTCTAGACAATTTATAAAATATGACTTGTTGTCTCGCCATTTTGTGCGGAATTTAGTTGACAACAACTTGACATTCACTTTTTAAAATGAGTAAACATCGTCGGTGTTATGTTATTAATTGCGAGGGTGAAAAAAAAGGCGCAGAAATTCGGGATTCTATCGGTTTTTATAAAATACCATGCATTATAAAACACCAAGATTTAAAAACGAAAGAAATATCATATGAAAGGCGAAGGCTATGGTTAAAAAAGCTAAGGCTTAGCGCCTTCAATGATATTAACAAAGTGAAAATATGTTCCCGACATTTTTACTCAGGTAAGCTATTTTCTATTGAATATTTTAAATACCCTAGCAACGCTTATGAACAATCATTATTTTTAGGTAAACCCTCAAGGCTGTATGATAAAACTAATCCAGATTGGTTACCAAATTTGTGTTTGGGTGACAGTGGACCCACTTCCAATTGTATGGATGGTCATCCAAAAATTAAAAGACACGAAAGAAGAATAAAGCGTTCTCAACTTCAACGTGTAACGCCTGTATCTAAGAAACAAAGTCACAAGGTCACATCCGCAGTACAAGAGCTTCTCAGGGAGTACTCCTCAACATTAGAAAATGGTAATTAAATTTATTAATTTTAAAATGAAATGAAATAACTCTTTTGTCATAGATCTTAGTTCTTCACCAATAGTAAAAACTACTAATAAAGCTACTTCATCAATTTCCGGAGACCATTCTCTCTCTCTTTGGGACAAATCCAAAAATTCATTTAACTGGAATGAAACTGATTCTATCTTAACCGAAAAATACCATTCTTCGTCGTCTATCACAGAAGCAGCTAGCTCCTGGTTTTATGGTATCAATTTATTTGGTTCCCCTCCCCAAAACAGTAATATTTCAATACCAAAAGGCCAAAATTTTAAAAGAACTATCCTCTCTAATCAAACTTCTCAACGTATTTACATAAATAACCCCACCCAAGTTCAGCCAGAATATGTTGATTGTAGCACCCAAACTGAGGTAGTACAAAAAGATTTTAGTACACAAATATAGAAAAAGAATTGTTGGATGCTTCAACACAAGCTAGAGAGAGATAAGAGTTGGAATATGCCCAAATTAAATTGAAAGAAATAGCTAGGGTTATTTAAATGGTTTTTAAAATCGAGTTGACAAAAAGTTTGTGCTTGTCTTCCCTACCAAAAAAGATTTTGCTACAACCAAGCCAAGCCCCAAACAATGAGGAATTTCAGCGTTCAAGGTTATTTTAAATTGAACACATGTATTTAAATTGACAGCTCTGTCATTTTACGAAATAAATGTCCAAAGCAATGAGGTCTAGGCTACACGCAAATCCGAAATATTTATCCTTAGGTTTCTAAGAAGGTCTTATTCCTCATTTCAAATCAAACTATACACAATATGCATAATAAGTACCAGAAATTATAGAGGACCAAAGAATAATTCTGCCTAATATGTACAATTTACTACCACAGTATTCGTGTTACGAAGTTTCCTCAACATGTTTTTTGATATCGCTAAAATAATATTAATATTATTATTATTATAAGTAACATAATAATAATAAGTCTGACAGTTCTTATTTTTTTAATGCTAATTTTATTACTGATCATTTTTCTCGACACTAACACCCTCGCTTAGTCTGAGTACTATGTTATTGTCCTTGATAGTAATATATTTTGTCAAATTTCCTGACCCCTTTTATAAATATTCCTGACTTTTTTAAGGCAATAATTTATCGTTTAGGAACTTTATATTTTACTTCTATCAGTTATTAATCTTTCAGGCCCGTATACGGGGAGCGCCAGGAGATGCTCAGCGCCCCCAAATGAATACTTGAGCATCCCCAACCCCAACGACCCAAAAGAAATCGATTGCACAACAACCAATTAATATCATATAACATCGCTTTCCTGTATTTTTTATAAAATACTCTGTTTTCAACGAAGTCGAGATTCATAATTTCAAAAAATAAAGCCAATTTCGGTATATTACTAAAATTAACGATTTTTAGTATCAAGGCATTGGCACCCCCCCCCCCCCCCCCCCCCCCCCCGAGATTTGACCTCAGTAATGATTTATATGGTCATTGTCAAATTATTCGTAACCTAGTCTAGGTGACGTAACGGCGCTAAGCTTCTCCGAGCCTGCACCTAAGATCTAGCGTCAGCTACAGACAAATTAAATAGTCATAAGAATGTGTTTTCTTAAATAAACTTACCAAAATTCAAGCAAATGATGCTAAAATGCGTGTATCATTATTTTTAAAGTCAAATTTCCGATGAGGAAAAACTAATAGCGTCTGCTTTAGCCGCTACCTATGCCCTATCTAGGTTTCAATGGTGAACCTAAGGGGGAGTAGCGATAGTTTTCGGTCGCGAATTGTTTAAATTCCCTGACTTTGTAGGCCTATACTTCCAAATTCCCTGACCTGTACCAACCCTGAGTATATTTAGGGGTCTCGGTGCTGAACTTAAACTCTGAAAATCAGTCTGGTTTTAACTTTTGCTAATTGTCAATTGTTATACTTTCCGGTCTTATGTTACTTATGTTATTAATTTTAATATAAAGGAAAATAAAGATGCAAAAACGTGCATAGAACGAGAGTATTTTATAGGAATATTTATATTCGTACAAGTTATATCACTATGTAAATGCTTGTCCTAATTATTCAAATGTGGTTTTAATGACATGAACATGCTGTATTCACAAGTATGTCAACTAGGTTTTTTGGTCTAATTTATGAAAAAAATTGAGGAAGTGGCAGTGCGCCACTAGGGGGTACCTCTTATAATAATAAATTATATTTCGAAATTATTTAGTTCCATCTCGTAATTCATATCTAAACCGAAAATGAATTTATAACTGCGAAGACTCTATAGAGATATTTCACTTGTATAGGGGTCTACGTCACCAATGCTTTTTCGTATTGAGAAACCCGCTCAGAATGGCGACCATTACACTGCAGCCAAAGCTAGGGAAAGCAGACGACATGAAATATCTCTATACCTAACCCTCGCGTACAGCGTTGCCAGTTCCTGAAACTCAAATTATCATACTAGAGTCAAAATATTATTTTACGCCTGAAAACTACAAATTGGAATTTTGTGTGAAATACTGTTTATTTAATTTAGTTTCGACAACTTTTAAATGGTTTTAATTTATAAAAATTAGTTTTTGCACAAAAATTAATGTACTGGTACTATCTATTTTAACATAATGAACGTGCAATCTAGGAGCAACAAACACTGTATTTGTTGCTCCTACGAAAGGGGTATAAGGTATAAAATATAATTTTTTGCTTTTTAAATGTTTCGTAAATACAATATTGTGCTTAAAGGAGCACGGAATCGTGTGAAAATACGTAATATATTGTAGATATAGTTTTAAAGTTATTAATTATACAAAATGCTATTTTTACAAATTCGTTCCGAAAATTAATTTTTTAAACTAAGGTAGCGTTATATTTTGAAAACTAATAATTATAATTTATTGTAATAATAATAAAATATCAGCTTGACGATTTGAAATCTAGCGTTTAATTCGTTCGAAATATTTCGAATAAAAAGTCAATTGCTTCCTTGGGTACGCTATTATACAAGGTGGGGTACATTTTAACTATTTGACCTCCAAGCGTTCAGTAACCCTCAACAAATGCAACATTTTAAAATCTAGCATATGCAACGGTTCAGATACCGCTGCAGGTCCGATCACTGTTACTGAACGCACCCTATGGCAGCGACCGATGGAGGCCGATTTTTCGGAGGTCACGTGCGGTAAGTGGGTAAACGCTTCGTTATAAAAGCGTCTATCAGAAAGCTCTCAGAATCCGAATCTAGGGTACGGAGTTCTATATTATCTTTGCTGATACGGACCTAACCGGGGTTTTTCAAAATGTTAGGCTTCACCTTTTCCATTGAGACGAAACAACTAGTTTATTAAAACTAATTAAATCAATTAAATGTGCTCTCACCGTTTTTGTCGTAAATTTTAGGAATTAAACGTCTTTAAAGAAGTTAAAAAAAGTAAACTACATGGCAAAATTCGTTATAACGCATCAGTGCGTACTTTGCAACGCCATTTATTTTCCAAGTTCAAACCTTACCGTTGCCTAGACAACGGTGTCCAGATACGAGAGCACTGTACTAACGAGATTACGCATAATATTTCCGAGTATTCCAGTTTGGGATTCGGTATTTCTTCCTAGTTAATTTAAAAAAAAAAGCTTGATTTCCCCGAAAAAGAAAGATTCAGAAAAACCACAAAGACATTAGTGTATTACAAAACAGATTTTAGGTCAAAAAGTAATTAATAAATTAAGTTCGTTCATAATTAAATTTTAAAAAGTCTATTTTCTTAAATTATTTACCAGGAAGAAAGTAAATATATTTTAAAAATGGTTAAGCACCATTTAATTGGATAATTTTCCAAATGTAGAATCAGAAGGTCGATTTCTTGTATATAGCCCAGGTATATGTTGGAAAATATTATCAGTGAAATATTAACACAACAATTTCATTGAATACAATGGTTTGTTTAAAAAAAATTACCCATAAATGAGTAGAGTTTCGTGTTCAAACCTGTGCTCCTTCGTAGTCCTGGACCTTTTGCGGCGTAAAATTTTCTGGTAGCCCTGTTGATGAAAAGCTGTTTTCCATACAGTATCTACTCATGGGCGAACTACTAGTAGTAGTTAAAAGCTTTAAAGGATCAAAATTAGGGAAAGTACACTTTAGGTCGTAACGGGGAAAATAATAAAAATGGTAGCCCCCAGTCGAAAGCGCCGCAAATTGTAGGGTAGCATTTTTAACAACATCGTAGGCTTAACGTAAAAAAAAATTTCTAAAAGAAACTTTAACATTTGATTTATTTTGCGTGAATAAAAAATTGTGGCTTATAAAAACATTCTTACAATTTTTTTAAAAATTTGATAAAGTTTAAAAAAAAAAGGTTGAAAAGGCACTATATACGAACGTCAAGAGAATCGTCGAAAAAACTTGACGATTAATTAAATCTGCCATCTACGTAGATCTGGAGGAACTAAACAGCATTATGGCAGACGAAATCACGTCAGCTAAGGCCACAAATTATGAAAAAAATTTCCAAACATTTGAACGTCGAGAAACAAATGAAAATTATCTTATTGCGAATTCCAAAAATTTTCAGATATCACTTAGAGCTTATCATGGATGAATTTTAAAATGACTCTTTTTATGATGAAATCGAAGAAAAAATTAAACGATATTTAAAAAAACAATGATAAAATGTTCCGGTACTTAAGTAACATTGGAAATTCTCTCCCTAAGAATACCATTGTCATTGAGGACAGTGTCCGATTTGGTCTTTTCGTTGGAAATTCTCTCCCTAAGAATACCATTGTCATTGAGGACAGTGTCCGATTTGGTCTTTTCGTGGACACCGTTGGTGGTACCGTTCGAGGTACGACCGGTGAATTTGTCCATGAAGGTCCTTCCGCCCACGGCGTCGTACAAGTAGTAAGAGGCGCTGATCGGGATCATCGACTTGATGACGAACAAGATCAGCATGGCCCAGGGAACTAGGACGAATTCTTGGTTGGTCACGACGCCGTTGACGATACAGTCAGCGACGTAGGACGGTTTCAACAGGGGCAAAATGGCGGTGCTAACGCCATCGAAGAGTCCCGTGTTCGTGAAATAGGGGCAAACGCACGTGCTCCTGACTCCTTGGACACCGCTGGACCTCAGTTCCAACCTCAGCGATTCTTCGAAACCCAAGATGGCGTATTTGGTGGCGCAGTAGTCGGTCAAATGAGTGGAGCCAGACAAACCAGCCATGCTGGACACGTACACCAAATGGCCGCTGTCTCTAGCGATCATGTCCGGTAGGAACGCCTTGACCGTCCAGCACGCGGCCAGGGTGTTGACCGCGAAAGTAAGTTCGATTTTTTCGTCGGGAATATCCAAAAATTTCTTGCCGTTGACGATTCCGGCGTTGTTAATCAAGATGTCCACGACGCCGACTTGCTCCTTGACCAATTTAGCCACGGCGTACACGGTGGCGCGTTTACTGACGTCGCAAACGTATTTGTGACATTCACCGCCTTCTTGTTTGACCAGACGACAAGTTTCGTCCATTCCTTGATCGTTCAAGTCCCAGATGACCACGACGGCTCCACGTTTGGCGAAACGAACGGACACTAGTTGACCAATACCGCTGCGATAATTCAAAATAGGCAAAATTAGTTATTTCGGTAGTTTACCTAAGGTTTTGATTGTCATTATAATTCTTGTGATAATTTTTTTATCTTTATTTAAAAACCTGAACCTTATCACGAGAAAAGGCGACGAATACGTTGCCATGGTTACATAAAAAGTCAATACCAATTCTCTACCTCAAAAAGAAGGTTAATAAAAACCACCTATGGACTATAATGCAGTTAAATTAGTAGAAACGTCCATAATAAAAAAGGAGGCAAAAAAGATAAACCGTAACAAATTTTAAGTAATGATAAAAATACTCTGACCAATAGGTCTTCGATGATAAAATTAAAACGCGAAACTCTGACCAAATTGAGCGTAGAATCAAAAACCAATTAAAATGGAATTCAAATAGCCAGATGGCTATTTGAATTTGATTTCAAATTGTAATTGAAAAATAAAGTACTGGTAATCGTTGATAACGTGACGTCGAATTAAAAAAAACTAACTCATACATAAGGTAACTTTTATACGTGGCCTAAATGATAACATTGGATTTACATAAGTCAACTACGTTAAAAGCAAAATTTTCAGATACGTTGGAAATGTCTAAATTTGAATTACAAAATAATTTGTCGAAATAGCCAAAATTCTACTAAGGGAAGATCAAGCCAAAAACACGATAAATTTCCATAGACACGTTTAAATGAAAAAACTTCCAATATTTACCTTCCACCACCCGTGATGAGCACAATTTTTCCAGTCACGTCTTTAGAAATGAGTCTATTCGGGACGAAAGCCATAACGATACTTTCGAGCCATTTTAAAATGAGCAAAATCATATTAGTGACCAACTGTACCCAAGGATTAACCGAATCTTTGGACTCCTTTTCGCCCATTTTGCGAGGAAATAATTGTGTATTTAATTTCTTAAAACGAAAAGAACTATTAAAAATTTAAAACGGGAAAAGTTTTAAAATCGGGACTCGCGCTCCGCGACTCGTGTCGTGGATGACTTTTTTAAAACTAAATAAATGTTTCTCTGGCAGCTGTATTTCACGGCTGGGCTGGTCTTGGATTCACTGGCGGGTGGCGAGCCGGCTCCCCATCGCGTGGCTACCCTCCCCCTTTCGACGTCACAAAAGGATCCACCAATAGGATCGTGTATTCTCAAAAAACCTTGATAAACGCTACCTCTGCGACGTGTTGTTCTTTTTTAATACGTATTCAAATTATTATTACGAAAATACGTTTTAGATTTATTTAATCGTATTTAGTACGTTTGGAAAATTGATGAAATGAAAATACGTTTTGGATTTATTTAATCGTATTTAGTACGTTTGGAGAATTTATGAAATGAAAATACGTTTTGGATTTATTTAATCGTATTTAGTACGTTTGGAAAATTGATGATACGAAAATACGTTTTGAAATTTTTTGGCATATATTTAGTACGTTTTAATGTTTTGGAGTCAGGAACGTAGGAAGGTATTTGGGGGCGAGATCAATTTATGCCAACTCAAAGCCTAAAAATTGCCAATTCATGGAATATATTTTTAACTAACAACTGTCTAATTAAATTCATAGTAAATGGCTTTGATTTGATAATTTCACTAAAAAAAATCTAATGGATTACGGGAAATATTTGGTGTAAATTAAATTTTAACGCCCATGGTTTAAAAATGCAACGCAAGAGAGTTTGACGTTTCGTTTTGGCGAGTAGTAGATGGAACATTCACTGGGTATTTTTGCGCTAAACCGGGGTACCCGAAGAAATAAAAAGTGCTTAGACGAGACTAAAACAATTATAATAAAAAGCTCATAGGATTTCTATTCTATTCTATTCCGTGCGACTACTTTCAATTCAGTAATATTTCTATTGTTGTAATAGCTAGTCTTAAACCCATTTCAAGCCATTGAATTGAGTCTCTCGTATGATCGTGTGTCTTTTTTATGTAGTCGAAGTAGCCGTACACGGTAGACCTACATCTATCTAATGGGCAGTGCCGGATTAAGAATTAGGCACACTAGGCACGTGCCTAGGGGCCCCCGAGGGTCAGCGGGCCCCGAAAGATCCCACGTCAATACGCTAGTTCAAAGAATAAATTATTTGAAAAAAAACATTAAGCTTATTTAAATTTAATAACAGTTTTACGGCATGTTTTTTCAAAATGAAAACAATCAATAACTTTGAAACTATATTGATTCTTTTTTTAATATTTATAATATAAATGAAATATGAAATACTATTCCGAAAAACACTAAAAAACGAATTCGAGTAAGTCGAGATAAGGTACCGCGTAGCAGTGGCGGACTGGCCATAGACTGGGCCTAACCGATGGCAGGTGGGCCCCATGATAAATTTGGTCAGTGGGACACCTTAAACCTTCAACAATATGTCAACATTATAGTAGCTTCAAAATATAATAGAAGTTCCAAAACCTTCAATATTAAATTATATTTTTACTGAATAAATTAATATTTTATTTATAAAAAACGTTCCAATGACATCGTCGGGGTGCCGAGGCGCTGGCGGTTCAGCGTGGATTCATTTTCAAAACAATTTTAACCATTTTTAACACATTTTTAAAAGTTTGGCTAAGCCCGAGTACCCGACGAAAGAAACTACGTAGTTGAACAGTACTAAGTTACGTCTTATATTTGGCAGGGTCCCGCTGATTTAAGAGTAAATGTGTTTAACCTAATAATGGACCGCATTGTCCAGTCACTAGATTCACGTTTTTTACAACACAAAAAGTTGTATAAAGATTTATCTTGCTTGGACACAGCAAATTTTAAAAATATTACAGAGAAGGGCCTCGAAGATGACGCCTTGGATGGAGTTAAGCTTTCTCCACGAATCAGTAAAGATGAAGTTATGTTGGAATTGCTTTCTTTTGCTTCGAACTTCGACGTATTAAAATTATTGCTGAATTGAAAAGGAATTGTTAGATGAATTGGATGTAAAAGCAATTATGGACAGATTCGCACAGTCATCTAGTGTATTCCAACGATTACTCAAAATATAGTGGAACATGAAACATGCTTTTAAACAACCGGTTAATAAGTAAAATTTCGGCATTTGTCTAAAATATAAACTAAAAATAACAATATGTATAATTATGTTTACATTTAGTATCGACTGTATATTGCCTTTAATATGTTATCTGTAATTATTAAAAACATTATATAGCTAAAAGATTTCTTTTATAAATGGCGACGAACCAGCGACCTATGAGTTGCCGTTTCAAAGAGTATTCCAATTGAAAGGAACTGTTACAACTAGGTGATATATAAAATGCTATGGCTTAATAAAAAATCGGGATATATTTTACGCGAGACAAGGGAACACCTATATTGTGGGCTTAGTAGTCCAAAAGGAAGAGGCGTTGGGACCGCAACCCACAGGTCGCTGGTTTGATTCCAGCCTGAGGCATGCCCAGTGGTATTCCTTTATTTAATTAAAAATATTATAGCATTTATCCTTCTAGTTTTCGGCAGTAGCGTAGTTCGCACACAATTGAGTAAAAATAATTAAAGCGAAAAAATTATTAACATAAAACAATATTTCAGGGGGGAATGTTCCTTTTTCGGAGGGTGTCTCCCCCCCCTGTCTACGCCTCTGGTTTTGGGTGGGCCCCCTTTGACCCCTGGCAGTCCACATTTTTAGACCCAGTCCGCCACTGCCGCGTAGCCTCTATTTCGTTTTACGGTGATCTATAGAGGTAGAACCGTACCAAAACGACTACCTTGTAACCTTGCATAACCAATCTCTTGTCCACTCTGTGACTCCGTGTCAGGCCGCTCAGCATAGAAGGGGTTGCCCCACCCTTGTTCACTTTGTTTGGCCCCAGCATAGTTTTTATATAAACATCGTTGGGATTTGAATTGACAACATTTTCCCAGCATTAAACAAATATGAAAAGTCTAACTATAATTTGGATAATCATGGTCCAGTTATTACTTCCTTTAAGTGGGTGCTATGGCATTTTTATTTATTTTTTTGGTTTAAGTTACGTTGTGAATTGTCACTTATGGAATTCAGGAACGTATGTAATTAAGTGCTTCGTCTTAAGAGGGGTAGGGCGAAAAGTTAGGGTTTTGCCTAGTCAAATAGAAAAAGGTTGGTTTTTGGGTTCAAACAAAGTTCAAATAGAGAGGAGCATGCAGTGGCATAGCCAGATGGGTTAACCAAGGGGCAAGTCCACCCCCTACGCTACTGAGAGCATGGACGCCGGCAGAAATTATTTCAAGTCATATAGCGAACTCGCCCGATGAAATATACAACCTTTACACATACAACGATCCGATAAATGAACGAGCTATAGCTAAAGCTTAGTAGGAATAGGGATATAAGTTTCCCGAAATTGATGTAACACACATTTCAAGTAACTGGATCACTCTTCTTCGTCACTGCACTCCCCAAAAAGTTCGACAGAAAAAAGAGGTATGGCTAAAGAAAGGGGTGGTGGAGCAATTTCCCCGTTTGCCCACCTCTGCGGGCGCCCATGGAAAAAAACCATTTCCCATTTTCAAAATGGTCATTGTGTCAACTCTAGAAAAAGTTGGTTTGCTTAGCTACCCTCTTACTCCATCCGTGAGTCCTCTACTTGTATTAAAGGGGCCAACGATAGCCTAGTGCCTAGAGGCCCCCAAGGGTCTTAATCCGGCACTGCTAATGGGCTCAAAATTACTTTGCTTAGCGATCGTATAGATACGACCAAAAACAGTTTCAACGATGGCACTACTTTGTTTATGGAAATTGAGGGTACGTTCAGCTACTAATCGTTGACATCGGTTTCCTACTGTACGCTTTGTCGCGTTTCCGGTTTTGACGTCACGATAGTCATCGGTTACTCACCGAAGTTATCGGCTGGAAAAGTCGGTTTTTCCGATGACTGACGTCATTTCTGACGTAAAACTACCATAAAAGCTACGGCATTTTAAAAAACAACGATGACTGAATAAAAGCGTTCAGCAACTTACGACGTCATTATGACGAAAAAGCTCATCGGTGGAAAATATCAAATCCATCGGGTTTTTCCGTTGACGTACCCTAAATAAAAAACAGCGTTTTTGAATTTAGTCAGGATAGAATAGACATGGACTAATTAATTAATTAGTCCATGGAATAGAGTTGAAAAAAGGCGAAATATAATATATTGGGATTTTGGGACCAATGCATCTGGAGAAGTGACACATAAATGAACCAAAATAGTGTTCGGAATTGTTTATTCATTATCCTAAAATTTTCCGATTTATTTAAAAAAACGTTGGTAAAACGAATATCATTTGAACTTATTTAATTATGTTTTTTACGCAACCAAGAATTAATTTGAATAAAACTGGTATTTATTTAAATAATCGTTTGTTTTATTTAAATAATAGGTTTATTCACCTTCGATTATTTAAACATTTTACAATTTTTATTCAACTATTGGTTATATATATAAATATTATTTAAATATAGCCGAGCTTATTTTATTCATGGATAAAAATTAATCGACTGCCGAACACTAAACCAAAATGTATATAGATACTTTAAGATTGAAATGGTTAGTTTTCCAACACGGGAAAAAAGTTGGTGAGGGCGGCTGCCCCCCTATTGCTTCGCCCCTGTTTGGAGTTCGTTGAAACTGTATAAATAGTATGTGGTCTAATTTCACCACCAAAGCAGCTTGCTTTCTCCGAATTCCTCTCGTATGACCCTCTATTGCAAACGACATTCACGCTGTTTTCAAGGGCATTGTTATCGTTGACAGCAGTTACAAAGCCAGATTCAATCTTTTGACATGTCCAGGGTCAGGAAAGCGCGGTGACCATCGCTAGGAGTGAGCTTTTAACGCCGACATGCATTCGAATTTGGAAACTGCAATGTATCAATATTTTCTCGTGCAATCGCGGGTTTTCCCTTTTGTGTTTTTTTAAATTATTTTATTGCCTCTTTCCGAGTTTTTCCCAGAATCCGAACACAAGATACTTGGGATTGGTCTTTTTTAGGGGGGTCGGGAACTTTGACCGGACAACTTACTATGTACTGTACTTATCATTTAGAGATTGTTAGTTTTGTCCACTATAGCCTACAGACCGAGATAAAACTGAAACATTTTGAGTTCTTAAGTCTTATTCCTTAGCTTGTCTATAGAGTAATATCGCCGTGACGTATGTCGACGTCACCCATGCTTTTTCCTATAGATAAAAAAACTGCCCTCAAAATGGCAGCCATAGCCAGTGGCGTAGCTAAGACCCGCGAGCCCCCCCCCCCCCCCCGCAAAACAATATTCGGAATTTTATCCGGTATCTAGTATATACTTTGATATGAAATTAGGGCCCCCCCCCGCACTGCGGGGTCTGCGGGGGCCTTATCTACGCCACTGGCCATAGCCCAAAGCTACAGAGCGATACTACTCTATTCAGATTCCCATTTTCTCACAATATAAATTCATTTATAATTCGCAGTTAAAATTGTTTAAATGTCGAAAATCCATTATGTATCGGTTTTGAATTAAAAAAAGTAAACCAAATCCCAGCGACTACGCAGCGGAAATTGAAACAACGGCAAAGAAAATCAATGACTCTGAATTTAATTTCGTTGATGAACCAACGGCCTGTAAAAATTAACGTTTAAAAGATTTTAAACAGTTCCAAGAATTTGTAAATGTGGAACCTCATAAACTCTTGAGACCATGTCAGACCCGATGGCTATCCCTGCAGGCTCTCGTGGCCCTCATGTTGAAGCAATGGGGTGCTTCCAATGGAATTTAATAATAATAATAATAATCAGCTAAGCTAATCAGTGTTTCCACTCTGCGGTCGAGATTTTCGCCTATTTTCGGGGAAATTTTACTAGTTTTCGCCGGTCCTATAGTCGATTTTCGCCGCCGTTTTCCCCATAGATTTACCTTATTTTCCTTTAGTGTTACCATAAGTGTATAATACCGTAACATAAGTGTGACACTTCCTATTCTTCACATGCAAAAGTTTTACTGAGAGCTATTCGCGAGACAGACTGCATTACGGGCTTCGTCGCCGTCCGCTCGCTAACGCGTCACACGTAGCCTTTGACAGCGCCTCGCTAGGGGGAGATTTTCTTCTTGTGATGACGTCACTCCGTTACTATAGCTCTCAGTAAAATATTCCCCAAAGTGACAAACTTATGGAACAATATTATAGACTTATGGTGTTACTGCATATATTTCTTCTCTTTATTTCCAGTCTTAGATTTAGGCAATATATTTATTTTTTACAAAAGATAACTATTTGTTTTTTAAATAAAAAAAGCATTTTAGATAAAGTTTATCTTTGTCAAAAAATGGAATGGGTTGCTATTGGGGGCACAGTAGGAGACTACAGAGACGATGATTTTTTAGTTTTTCTTACTGCAAATATAGAAAAATATTTTCGTCGCAAATTTCGCCGTTTTCAATAGTTTTCGCCGCTTTTTAAATTTCTGGTGCTCACCAAGACAGTTTTCGCCGAAAACACCCTTTTTCGCCGCAAAGTGAAACACTTGCTAATACCCAAGGCACAACCTTAGGCCCAAGTCATCTAGCGACTTTTTAATGCCTTTAATAATAATATTCAGCTATTCGCCACCGAAAACTACAGCTGCGCCACCTAGTCACACTGCCTAGAACTATATTTGGGTGATACGGGTAATGGCGTTATGCGAAAATGCGCGTTTTATAACATCAATTAAAACATTTTACTAACGATTTTAGCATATTTTTTAAAGCGTGTTCGAATGTTTTGTATTAACAAAGGTGTATATACGACATTTATTTATTAATTTTGAACTGTCAATAGGTATTGAATTCGTAAATATAAGTATAAATATTCGAGTTTAATAACACTATGAGTAGGCCTTGGAGAATTCATACACGGGATCAGTTTGAAAGTTTTAAAGGTATGTAGGAAATTTATTATTATCTTCACATTAGAACAAGCCCAGATTGTTCTAATTTCATAGACTAGTAGCTTGAGCATTTTGTATAATGTATAATGTATTTTAAATAATTTTATTTGGTATATTAGTGAATCGCTCCATGCTTGAAATTTTTAAGTATATTGGAGAGTAGTCTACTCTTGATCCATAGAATAAGGTGTGCGGATGCTTAAAACAAAAGTTAAAATTTGAAGTTGGTGATGGAAAACACAGCATTGAAAGTGTCCATTGTTCATGCAATAGTGGGTAAATATATTTTTTATTAAAACCCAATTCTTTAATGTAACCTGTTTTACTTATTATTCTAGAAATTCAGGCTTTTGCAAACATGCAGTAAATTGCTGGTCTATTTTATATATAAAGATACTGAGAGCTATCCCAACTTTCTGACTTTAGAAGTGGGGTAAAATGAAGGAAAAGAACTAACTGTGCCTTCAGTATTGTACGGTAATAAAATGGTTAGAGTTGCGAGGGTTAAATTTGGCTGGCTCAAAAAGGTTTATGTACTCTTATTTGGTCACTTAGTTAGTCTCAAAAATTTATATCTAGCTTTTAGTCGGGATGAAATATTTGTGGAGAGTCCATTTGTAGGGAAGAAGTTGGAAAGGAAGGAATATACTGGCTAACGACTGTAGAGGCTACTATGGAAAAATTCAGCTAGGGCTTTTCATTTTTTTGTCTATTCTCTCAAGGGCTATTTTTAATTGATATTAAGAGAGACTGACAATATTTGAAGAAAAACGTTGTCCAAATATATAATTTTTATTTTAGATTTTAGTTAAAGAAAACTTATAATTAAATTTACACTTCTAGTCAAGGAAAGTTATATTTTTAATATGTTAAATTAGTTCCTATTTTAAATTTTGGCCAATTAGTATTTGTAGATAACAAATGAACTGAACTATTTATGTTATGAATTTTCTACTCAAAGCCATGTTAACAAAAAAGGCAAAAACAAATGTATTATAGAATTAATTCAAAGTTAAAAGCAATTAAATTCATTGAAGAAACCACTTAATTAGAAATTACAATAGAAGTGAATAAAATGTTAAGATATGCAAATAAGTATTAAAAATAAAAACCATTTGAATTTACTGTATTATTTTTTAATCATATTGGGATCTGCGGCAATAGCTCGAAATGTTATTAATCAACTTGAAAATTCATACCGAACCATCAGGGTGGCAAAGATAGGAAAATTGGGGTCCAATACAAAATAGAAAAATATGCCCTTTTAATGCATAATTTTGTGGGCCTCAAATGTAATATTTTCCAGCGATAATGACAATCGAACGGCTTGACCTAAAATTAATTTAATTCATTAGCATTTCCTTATTTTGCAGTATATAATAAAACAGATCACCTTTAAAACGATTCACAAAACGTAGGGTCCTCTCTTTTTATTTAGTTACATTGGATTTGTAATAAGTCTACATGGTAAATTATTGCTTGGAATGGCACTGCATTTCATGCGTCTCTTGAATTCTCTTCATCTAAATGACAGTTATTATGATATATATTTAATAATATTAACTTTAAAATCAGTAATAACAAGTAAAATTTGTGTCTCACCATTTCTTTCTAAAAAGTCTTTATCTTTAAAATGGGCGCTGCAAATCTGTGCCCACTAACTAGGCATCTTCCCTGATTTTATATTAGTTAACCACACATTAAAAAGATTTTTGCATTTCGGAAAATTGTGAAACGATAACTCCAACGTTCTTTTCTCACCATTTACTCTAATTGTAATATTTTTAAAGGCAGTATTACTACAAAAAGGCAATTTATGCTACCTCTGCGCCTACAATCCGCCATATTAATCGTTTGTTTTGATCAACAAAGTACGCAGACAAACCAAGCTGCAGGGGTAGCGACTGTGGCGCCGCCTATACCCGTTTCGCTAGCGAATAGGCTAATACCCAAGGCACCACCATAGGCCTAAGTCATCAAGCGACTTTTAAGTTTTAAAGCCATTAATTCAGGTGGCCGGGTTACAATGCGTAGGAGGGTGGTGGCTACGCGAGGCTCGCGAGCCAACAGCTCCCTACACTCACTATTACCGTTAACCTCTACAAGTTTTTATGAAAGTTTTTCCCCTTTAGCCCCCATTCTCCATATCCGCCGACCAAAGACCCAAGCTTGGACTCCCCGTCGAGAGTGTAGGACAGTATGAAATGCGGTAGTGGATACACAAATGTTTTGAAATCATTTGCAATACTTTTACCCTCGCTGGGTAACAATAAAGAACTGGAGTGTCTGGGTTTTTCACCCCTTATTCAGGTGATAAATACCCCGGGCGGCCGGGCCCCGGGTATTATGGTAACTTATGAAACCGTTCATCAAACGCCGGTTTTAACTCGGGCAAAACCGCGCGAGTACCGATGCAAATATATTGTATTAGGCCTAACGGGTATTTTTTGCGTCGTAGGGTTTTTGCCCTAGTAATCCATGGTGAAACCTAACTTATAGCAATTAGTGTTGAAACATTTCGAATTTTCCGGATAGTCCTAGACGATACTACGCACCTAAATATAAATTTCCTACATTTCACGGGAAAACGAAAGTTGGCCATTTTCTTTATATTTCAAACCAAATAACGTGAATCTGACAACACTGCTAGCTGATAATGTTTTTGCCTAGCAGCGCTAAAAATGGCGGTCATTTGCGTTGCCATAATATTTTACTTTCGACTAAATATCATTTTGATTTATTCGAAACGATTTAGTAGCTTGTAAAATTAATTTTCAATAATGCAAAATGGCATATTTTTATAAATATTAACCCATATTTTAGTTATATTTGACACGCCCGTATCAGGGAGAGTTTCAGTTCCCAAATCCCAATATTATATCGTACACATCGGCATGAACTAATACAGGGTTGCCACAGTACCTGGAAAACCTGGAATTCCTGGAAAAGTCAGGGATTTGGAATATGGGTATAAATATCAGGGAATTTTAAAAATTAGTCTTAAAATCAGGGAAATGTCAGGGAATTTGCTTTGGTCCCATTCGACCGAAATCCCATTCGTTCGAAAACGATTTAACATTGAGTCCCAATCGATCGAAAATACCCTAATTGTGCGGTTTACAGCCCAATTTTGCACGTTTATATTATTTTTTATAGTACATCAAATTTCGTTTTTATGAGACGTTTTTTAAATAGGTTTACTTCTTATATAAATAAGTGTTGATAGTCTTATTGTAGCCAGTTAGCTAAAATGGAGAAAATAGCTCACAAAGGAGGATTCGAATGTAGAAGTCGCGTTAGCCTTACTCGACGCAATTGCTACAAACTTCACCATTCACATTAAAAAGTGGAATTGTTCGAATTATTGTATTCTTGATATAAATAAAAAGTTCAAAGCATAAATATATTTATAAAAGCGCGCCACCCTAGGGAAGTGAGAGACTAACCTAACCTAACCTAACCTTACCGTTAGTACACCTGTAGCAATTTTGTTTACGTATAACGTTTTTTGCGTACCCTGCTATATCTCGGGGCAAAGTAAAAACAAAACAAAAGGTCCCAATGAACCGAATCCGCCTTTTGGGCTATATTTCGGAAACATATACCGGGAATTTAATTTCGGTTGCAAATAGGAAACTTTTACTATTAAATATAGGTTTAAAAATACAAAATCTTGGCACAAAATAAGTCAGGGAAAATCTCCGGAGATGGCCAGGGAAAACCTGGAAAAGTCAGGGAATTTGATTGTGATAAAACTGTGGCAACCCTGTAATAAGTGATAAAAAAACCACTATATTCTCATAGCAGGATAATTACAACGTCGTAAACGGCCAAATGTTTGTAAAATATTATGATCTGGAAATGGTAGTATTGTGTCAAAATCAGAGATAGTAAATACCATAAGTCTATAATATTGTTCCATAAGTTTGTAACTTTGGGGAATATTTTACTGAGAGGGCTATTAGCGAAGTGACGTCATCACAATAAAAAAATCTCCCCCTAGCGAGACGCTGTCAAAGGCTATATGTGTCGCCCGTAATGTAGTTTGTCTTGTGAAACCTTTGCATGTAAAGAATAGGAAGTGTCACACTTATGTAGAGTGTTATACACTTATGTAGATAAGCGTAGTGGTAGATCGTTTTCAAACTGACTCTTATCTGATAAATTTACTACCTCTACGACGTCGGAACGCCCAAATATTGACCACTTTTCAAAAGCCCGATTTCGTGACTTACGCTATTAAAATAACCACGCATGATCGTAAGGGAAATTTCACTTTCAATTAACCGTAAATGCATAAGTAACATAATAAAAATAAGTATGACAATTACCAAATATTATCAGAGTTATTGGTCAATCTAGATTTAGTTCAGAACAGAGCCCCTATATATTATCCAAATATGTTCGAAGTGAAATATACTACTCAAACGATTTGCAGGTCCAAGTCCGGGCAGAAAATTAACATTAGAACAAAAGCTTTTGATTAAAACAATAGTGAGTGTTATATTTGTCATTGTTATCAATAGCGACATAAGACCCAAAAATGGGTCAGTATGGTATAATATTGAATGAGAGATGGTCGCGAATTAAAAAGAGGGAGTGGGAGAGGGGTTCTAAATACTTCATCCAAATTTGAAATTTTCTCCACTTCAGCGCCTCCGAGTGAGGCGTTTTAGGACGTATGTCTATTGGCCAGAAAATCCCGTCAGACTATAGACTAAGGGTTGGTTTTCACTAGCGCAAAACCGTCGTGACGGGGGGCGTGAACGCAAAAAGTTTCTATTAGGCCTAACGAGGATTTCAAAAGTTAGCGCCCGCCGTCACGGTGGTTTTGCCTTAGTGTAAACCAGCCTTTTCACACTCGACGGAAAATTAGCAGCGTAAAGTTGAACGTTAGCGGTATATCGAATGGGAATCAATTTTCAGCTCGGTGTTTATTATCGTCCTTCCGGCATATTTTCCGTCGAGTGTGGAACCAGCTAATTCACTAGGGCAAAAACGCCACAGCGGTGAGCGTCAACGTAAAAATATTGTATTAGACCTAACGGCAATTTTTCGCGTCGACGTTCAACGTCGTGGCGTTTTTGCCTTAGTGAAAACCTAGGAGCAACAAACACAAGGAGAACGCAGCTAGCCTTTAAACACGCTAACGAAGGGTTGTGTACGAATTTCATTGGACGAGCGTCACGAGCCTTTACGCTGAACGTTTTACGGGCGGGGGGGAAAGACAATTTCCGAATTTTCCCCTTCCGACGGCAGCAGGCGCTAAAGCGTCTAGCCAATGAAAAATGTACACAAGAAAATCCACGACTTTTGACGGGTTGCGTTCTCCTTGTGTGGGGTGTTGTGTTTGTTGCTCCTATAGGTGAAAACCCTAGATTAGGAATCCATACGTCCCTATGTTAACTGAACAAAAACAACGTGAGAGGGGAGCGCGCGCAGAGGGGGTATTTTATCTCGTAGGCGGGGTCAAACCCGTCAGAGTGATCTTACCATACGCGATACGCCAGGATAAGCATTCCAAGTAGAGGTATGGATAATCATCATCATTTTTCTGCGTTGAGTTTACAAGTTCTCACCTCACTGGTTAAATGGGTTTTTCCCCAAGCTCTTCGGTTTCCCCTTCCTTAAAAACTTGTTGAGTTGAACGGTAATAGTTAGTGTAGGGAACTGTTGGCTCGCGTGGCATGAAGGGCTTGCCACCACCCTCTTACGCAATGTAACCCGGCCACCTGTATTAATCGCTTTAAAAGTCGCTTGATGACTTAGGCCTAGGGTGGTGCCTTGGGTATTAGCCTAGCTGATTATTATTAATTTACTTTCAGAGCCAAGAGTCTTATGAAAATATTTTACGCCTACACCTGTGCAGATTTTACTGTGTAAAAGGATTTGAAATTAATTTACTCCCCCCCCCCCCCCAAATTACGACCCTAATTTTTAAAACTATGCATTCTCCCTTTAATTTTAAATCTCTATTTTACTATTTGCCCCAAGTTTGCATAATGATTTGCTTAGTAGAAATCGAGGGGGTAGTCACTCGTAAATATTTTGTACACCTGAAGACTGAGGAAAGTTTCGAAGTATTTCCAAAGTGGAGGTAGGTAAACATATTTAAGCGCCTATTGACCGATTTCAAAATTACGTTTTTGGGCGTGACAGTACCTTTACATTTAGGAGCAACAAACACAAGGAGAATGCAACTAGCCTTTAAACACGCTAACGAAGGGTTGTGTATGAATTTCATTGGACGAGCGTCACGAGCCTTTACGCTGTACGTTTTACGGGCGGGGGGAAGACAATTTCCGAATTTTCCCCTTCCGACGGCAGCAGGCGCTAAAGGGTCTAGCCAATGAAAAATGTAGTTGCGTTCTCCTTGTGTGGGGTGCTGTGTTTGTTGTTCCTAGCTTTACATTGTGAGGTATAGCAGGCATATTTACCCGCTTTTATACCCTAACATGGCTTCGTAATTTCACGCGCAAAATGAATTTTAAGATGCACTAATTGCTATTTCCATATATTAAAACCATAAAAACATTAAAGTGAAAAATGTTTTTATCCGCGTCACGAACATAAGCTTTTTAGTATTTCATGGGCACGCGCGTTTCGCACGTGAATTTCGAATTCCAAAATCTTTATCGACTCGACGGCGCGCTCTTTATCTTCAATAACTGTACACTCTTTTACGAAGTTGGCCATTTCATTACAGGCCTAGTTTAAAATAGTACAGGCAAGGGCGCCTGCCAGCTCGAGACGTCGTGTGCACTTGACCTCGTGAAGCGGCCTTGCATGCACTATTTTAAATCAGACCTGTAAAAAAAATGGCAGCTCTCACAAATAAGGATATAAAAGAGTGTATAACCTAGGAGGAACTTCTTCCATGGTATAGATCTATACATCCTCCTAGGTATAACCACAAAACTATATAGGCATACACTTGGAATGTCCGCGGAAGATTTTTACGGCCGTGATGAAGCTCGTAGAAACGGGCGTGTCTTAAAGCGGGAAAACTCACGAGAAAAACTCTATCGCCTCGCTACCCCCATTCGACGAAAACTCGTCATTAAGCCTAGTCATGGTTATGATATTATTAGCTTAACTGATTATCTCTTTTATAACCATACAAATACCTGAAATTACGTATCTTTCGCGAAGAACATATTAAGTACGATAACAAATTGAGGTTTTTAAATCCATTGTTTTATAAGCCTTTTTTTGCGCGGGAAGATCGCCTATTTGTTACCATGATGACGCATTCTTTTCGCGTCAAACCTCGAGCCAATGAATTTGAAATGTCGCGTTACGTCTTACACTTGACGTAGTTAAGCCCCGCCTTTTTCTCGATGCGCTTTCGTATCACCGTCCCAATGGAACCTTAGACATTCCAAGTGTATACCTCTATAGTTTCCTGCTATAACTAGTGACGTAGAAAAAACTTTACATGTGATTTCCCGTTTTAATAGACCTATTGTTGTATAGTTTCGAGCGTAATTCTGTCAACAAACACCAGGAGAACCCAGCTAGCCTTTAAACACGCTAACGCAGTGTTGTGTACAAATTTCATTGGAAGAACCTTTACGCTGATCGTTTTACGGAAAGGGGGAAGACAATTTCCGTATTTTCCCCTTCCGACGGCAGCCGGCGCTAAAGCGTCTAACCAATGAAAAATGTACGCAAGAAAATCCACGACTTTTGACGAGTTGCGTTCTCCTTGTGTGGGGTGCTGTGTTTGTTGCTCCTAGCTGTCACATACTTTTAGGAAAAGTAAATGAAGACAGTTTTCGCTCTCAAAGGCCCAGCTATTTCTCAAAATAGTCCACAAACCCGAGTAATTAGTCACAGTCTCTTACTTTTACAAGTCTAGGAGCGCGTGCTACAGTCACTAGGAATGCAGCAGTAGGTAAGAGCAACATTTTAACAAGTTGGGCAAGACCACTTTTATTTTATAAAATCAACTATTCTCCCAAAATTTGCTTAGTTTTTGGCGGGAAATCTTGGATTACGTCGGCCATATTTTCAGAGTGGAACGTCCCAAACATACATCAACGTGGAAAAATATTTTCGAAAAATGTGTCTGGCAGTCAAATTACACCGCCGAAAATGCTTAGTCATATCGACTAAGACTATTACCATAAGTTAATGAGGTATCATTAACTTATGCTATTACCCCACGATCGTGAATGAATGAATATTTATTTAACCGCATTAAAAAATGTTCCCATTTGGATGAGGGAGGAGGCAGCACCTCTCAGTTACATATTGAGATCATAAATTTAAAGATACGACTACTGGAAAAAAAATAGTGAAACAATAATTGAGACTGTTTACAGTACACATACAGTTTGAATAAATCAGCCCGTAAGGGGAGATTAGTCAGTTCTCAAATTACTCCACGAAAGGCGAATGTCCTTGGCGTTGTTGACTAGTGTCCAATCTATGTCACAACCGACTGATTGGAATCCCAAGAAGGATCGAATAACGAGATTGGGCTCCTCCGTGGCACCAGGAAGTACCGGAAGGTGGTCGAACGCGGGGCACGATACCAAAATCTCTGGTAGCCTTTGACAGCGCCTCGCTAGAGGGAGATTTTCTACTTGTGATGATGTCACTCCGTTACTAGCTCTCAGTAAAATAATCCCCAAAGTGACAAACTTATGGAACTATATTATTGACTTATGGCATTACTGAATGTAATCTACAGAAATGAGTCAGTGACACCTGACTCTAACGTGAAGGCAGTAGTACTATAGAGTGTTGTCGTCTGAAACCCTGCGACGTCACCATTGTAATTTGCCTATTGATAAAAAACGGTATCTGTCATGGCGGCCACTATTAACACTACAGCTGTGACGTTACAAGTTTTCAAAATCGTATCAGACGACAACATTCTATAATGGTCCGGCGAACTGAGAGAGGTCAGATGAATAGGCGGAAAATGTCCCTGTTTTTGAGTTTTGCGGAAAGCGCCAATGACCCAAGGGATGGTAAGTGATCAGCGGATATGAAAAGAGGTGTCAGAAGGGGTAAGCACATACTCGCTGGAACCCTTTTTTCGGGATTCGAAGTAAAACTAGGCCTTTAATCGGTTTTAAGCCATTTAAAAAAATTATCTTACATTATCGTACGCGCAAGCAGAATATTTTATTTACTTTTTTTTTAAATAGAGCTAATACCCAAGGCACCACCTTCGACCACATAAGCAATGTTGCTTGTGCGTGATCAAGTAACAGGTGGCCGGGTTACAATGCGTACGACGTGATAGTATGACGTGGAAATATCGCACGGCTCAAATGTTAGTTCGAAATTATCTACGTGTATGATAATTATCGTAAGTCTGGCAACGCTGGTCAGACGATCTGGGAAGCTATTCTGTAAAAATCCAAAATGACAAAAAAATCATTATCCGTCAAAAATGACAATGCGCGTGTGCGGAAGAGGCTGCTATCGAAATATCAAACTATCGATAGGCTAGGCTAATAATCAAGCAGGGCCGGATTAAGACTTTCGGGGCCCTAGGCCCAAGTTAATTTAATAATAATAATAATAATAATCAGCTAGGCTAATACCCAAGGCACCACCTTAGGCCTAAGTCATCAAGCGACCTTTGATGCCTTTAATTCAGGTGGCCGGGTTACAAGGCGTAGGAGGGTGGTGGCAAGCCCTGCATGCCACGTGAGCCAACAGTTCCCTACACTAACTATTACCGTTAACCTCAACAAGTTTTTATGGAAGGGGAAACCGAAGAACTCGGGGGAAAACCCCTTAAACCAGTGGGGAGAGAACTTGCAAACTCAAAATTTTGGTGCCCCCTTTCAATAGCGAGCTAGGCGCTTCCTAAATTTATAATTGAGAAATGGAAGGAAAATTCATTTTGCTGCCAGATTTAGTATGTCGTCAGGGGCTAGACGGCAGTCCGTCAGAGAATGTGACAATCAAACGTTTTTGGTTCATAGGGGTGGACGTATTTACTAAAATTACTCCGGAAAATATTTTGTGAAAAGCAAAGGATTAAAGTTTTGTACTTTTTTTTTCGAACCCTCTTGGTGCCCCTTGTAGGCTTGGTGCCCTAGGCCCAGGCCTATTCGGCCTATTGGTTAATCCGGCCCTGTACCCAAGGCTAATACCCAAGGCACCACCTTATGCCTAAGTCATCATGCTACTTTAGTCCAGTTCAAAATCATGGCGGTCTGTAATGCCGACGTAAGTGATTTTAATAAAATGCTTCGACATACGGTCGATGGCAGAGTTGGGCAAAGCTCCGAGTTAATTTGTGCGAGTGATTTGGCCCCACACTTTTCTCACTCCAATCATTAACACTGGTAAGAGTGGTGTTTTCACTTTTTCGTCACTCGCCGAGTGAGCTCGCGGGAAAAGAGTGAAGGTAGTCAAGATCAGCTCTTTCACTCTTATCGATTTTCAAGGCTATTAAAAGAAGGCGGGAATTTTGAATTTAATGACTTTACTGGAGAACGTGGTGCCATCTATTAACGACAAAGGGAGCTAAAATTTCCCGCCAAGAAAAAGAGTGAAATGGGTGACCTTGACTAATCTCACTCTTTGGGGAAGAGCAACTCGGCGAGTGACGAAAAGCGAGAGTGGGAAAGAGTGAAATGGGGGACCTTGACTAATCTCACTCTTTGGGGAAGAGCAACTCGGCGAGTGACGAAAAGCGAGAGTGGGAAAGAGTGAAATTGGTGACCTTGACTAATCTCACTCTTTGGGGAAGAGCAACTCGGCGAGTGACGAAAAGCGAGAGTGGGAAAGAGTGAAATTGGTGACCTTGACTAATCTCACTCTTTGGGGAAGAGCAACTCGGCGAGTGACGAAAAGCGAGAGTGGAAAAGAGTGAAATTGGTGACCTTGACTAATCTCACTCTTTGGGGAAGAGCAACTCGGCGAGTGACGAAAAGCGAGAGTGGGAAAGAGTGAAATGGGGGACCTTGACTAATCTCACTCTTTGGGGAAGAGCAACTCGGCGAGTGACGAAAAGCGAGAGTGGGAAAGAGTGAAATTGGTGACCTTGACTAATCTCACTCTTTGGGGAAGAGCAACTCGGCGAGTGACGAAAAGCGAGAGTGGAAAAGAGTGAAATTGGTGACCTTGACTAATCTCACTCTTTGGGGAAGAGCAACTCGGCGAGTGACGAAAAGCGAGAGTGGGAAAGAGTGAAATTGGTTACCTTGACTAATCTCACTCTTTGGGGAAGAGCAACTCGGCGAGTGACGAAAAGCGAGAGTGGAAAAGAGTGAAATTGGTGACCTTGACTAATCTCACTCTTTGGGGAAGAGCAACTCGGCGAGTGACGAAAAGCGAGAGTGGGAAAGAGTGAAATTGGTGACCTTGACTAATCTCACTCTTTGGGGAAGAGCAACTCGGCGAGTGACGAAAAGCGAGAGTGGGAAAGAGTGAAATGGGTGACCTTGACTAATCTCACTCTTTGGGGAAGAGCAACTCGGCGAGTGACGAAAAGCGAGACTGGGAAAGAGTGAAATGGGGGACCTTGACTAATCTCACTCTTTGGGGAAGAGCAACTCGGCGAGTGACGAAAAGCGAGAGTGGGAAAGAGTGAAATTGGTGACCTTGACTAATCTCACTCTTTGGGGAAGAGCAACTCGGCGAGTGACGAAAAGCGAGAGTGGGAAAGAGTGAAATTGGTGACCTTGACTAATCTCACTCTTTGGGGAAGAGCAACTCGGCGAGTGACGAAAAGCGAGAGTGGAAAAGAGTGAAATTGGTGACCTTGACTAATCTCACTCTTTGGGGAAGAGCAACTCGGCGAGTGACGAAAAGCGAGAGTGGGAAAGAGTGAAATTGGTGACCTTGACTAATCTCACTCTTTGGGGAAGAGCAACTCGGCGAGTGACGAAAAGCGAGAGTGGAAAAGAGTGAAATTGGTGACCTTGACTAATCTCACTCTTTGGGGAAGAGCAACTCGGCGAGTGACGAAAAGCGAGAGTGGGAAAGAGTTAAATTGGTGACCTTGACTAATCTCACTCTTTGGGGAAGAGCAACTCGGCGAGTGACGAAAAGCGAGAGTGGAAAAGAGTGAAATTGGTGACCTTGACTAATCTCACTCTTTGGGGAAGAGCAACTCGGCGAGTGACGAAAAGCGAGAGTGGGAAAGAGTGAAATTGGTGACCTTGACTAATCTCACTCTTTGGGGAAGAGCAACTCGGCGAGTGACGAAAAGCGAGAGTGGGAAAGAGTGAAATGGGTGACCTTGACTAATCTCACTCTTTGGGGAAGAGCAACTCGGCTAGTGACGAAAAGCGAGACTGGGAAAGAGTGAAATTTTTAATTTAGAGTGGATCTCTAAATATCACTATCGATTTGGCCCATGTCTGTAACTCATGGTTCAAGGTCATTCAAAATTTATATCAAGAACCAATGGATTTAGAGGAATGGTTTCAATTTAAAAAGTGTGTAAATTGAAATTTTAAGTCTAAATATCTTTTACCCGATGCAAAACACCACGATGAAAAACTTTCAAATTGGAACCATTTCTCTAAATAAATAGGCTCTCGAGATAAACTTTGATTGACCTTGAACCATGAGTTAAAATTAAAATCACGCCATACCAAAGGAGTATGTTTAGCAAATTTTGATACTCTAGCTTGAGTATTATTCAACCTGGTCTCTGGTACCTTATTTTCATCAGAACCTTCATGTTTTTGTCTAAACTCTTTCGACTTGTTGTTGGTCAAATAATCAAAGTTATTTACTCCTAAAATGTGAAGTGGAACACTTTTCTAATTGAAACCAACTTTGTATCTCTAATGGTTAATAATCAGCTAGGCTAATACCCAAGGCACCACCCTAGGCCTAAGTCATCGAGCGACTTTTAAAGCCTTTTAATTCAAGTGGCCGGGTTACAATGCGTAGGAGGGTGGTGGCAAGCCCTGCAAGCCACGCGAGCCAACAGCTCCCTACACTAACTATTACCGTTAACCTCTAAAAGTTTTTATGGAAGGGGAAACCGAAGATCTCGGGGGAAAACCCCTTAAACCAGTGGGGAGAGAACTTGCAAACTCAACGCGGAAGGAATTGTTCCGAGTTTTCACCCAGTGCCACAAGTTGGGATCGAACCCGGCTCCTCTTGCTGCGAGACGAAAGTGCTAACCACTCCGCCACCCCACCTTTTCTCGAGATAAATTTCAAATGACCTTGAAGAAACGCTTCAAGGTCATGGAAATTTCCGTTGTCAAGTAACCACCTGCACGTTCTATGTATCTTGAAAGTTTCAAATTCCTAGCTTAAATACATTTTGAGTTATTGGCCTTGTATCGTTTTAGTTAACACCCTGTATACAAAAATTTGAAAGGAAGGAAATTAGTGCCCAACCGATGAGAGAAAAGCAGTAAGGTCTTTCTTGACTCTTGAATCGCACTTCACAGATTTACTGCGATTTCGAGGAGTGTTTTTTTGCGCTGTTGAAATAAATACAATACAAAAATTTATCGGGAATTTTTTTTGTTTACAAACTGAATATATTTTTACCCTTTAAATTTGTACAAAAATTTACTAAATCCTAAATTTTATTTATACTAAATCCTAAATTTTATTTATACTAAATCCTAAATTTTATTTATACTAAATCCTAAATTTTATTTATACTAAATCCTAAATTTTATTTATACTAAATCCTAAATTTTATTTATACTAAATCCTAAATTTTATTTATACTAAATCCTAAATTTTATTTATACTAAATCCTAAATTTTATTTATACTAAATCCTAAATTTTAATTTAACTTAAATCCTACCCTTAATTTTTTATTTTTTACACTGGTGGGGTACGTTTTTAGCTATTGTGAAAAATCCTACACTTTGATCGTATTCAAAGGATGTAGAAGCTTGTTCTTGAATTTAAAAAAAAATGGTTTTTAAGTATTCTATTTTATTTAAAGAAAACATTTTGTTGTTGGTTGATCTTTGAACAGCTGATGCGATAAGATACATAACTACTCTTTGATCTTGGAGAAACGATTTAGAGGCTTATTATAACATCAAAAAAATTATATCTCATATATTTTGTTCAAAATAATTTTTTTAGTGGTGTTTGATCTTTGAACAGCTGATGTCATTTTTCAAAAAAAAAACTTAAAATTTTCTGTAATTTAGTAATTTGCTTCTACATAATTTTAATAAGATAAGCTATTATATTTTTATATTTTTACAAAATAAGTGACGTATAATATTTGTAAATTTTAACTAACAATAAATAAATTTTAATTTTTATCTCAGTTGCGTTTTGAAATTTAAACAATTAATTAACTTTAACACTAGAAAATCTAAACAACGTTATATTGTACGGAACAGCCTAGCAAATATAATCGTAATACCGAAACCTTGGCCCAGTAAAACAGGACATCCCATTTTACAGACAAAAGAGAAAGTGAGGCTAAGAACGCGACACAAACGTCGAGGAAAAACTGGCTTTATACGAGGCATTTCTTAAACCTACCGCGGCTAATATTTCACGTTAATAAATCTCTCTACTAAAATATTCGAACCTTGAGTAAAATTTTTTGACACTTAAGCACAGAGCAAATATTACGTTTGAAATGTATGTCTGGCCCGATTTAAACCCCCCTCCCCTCCGAAGAGGCTCTAGAATCTAGATGAAACTAGGCGAAATGTCGCCTACGGTAAATCATAAATCTCCAGTCTCAGCTAATAAGCGCATACTAATTACGTAAGATTGGGGTAAAGGTTTCTGAGATTATAATTTGTGTTGCATCAGAAGCTTATAATATATATGTACGATTTAAAAATTACATTACGTAGGCAAGAATGTATTTATTTATACTCAGTGAGAATGAATATGTCGATATTATTTTTAGCGTTTCTCCAATTCCACCCGTTGGGGCCCCCGGTATGCTCCTCCGCTTTAATAAAATCAAATAATACTGCAATCTCATTGGTTCTTAAATATTACGTTTTTCGACGCGATTAACGCTGCTGCGAGGACGCAAAAAATAAGACCGCCTCCTACCCCCCCCCCCCCCCCCTTAGCGTGACAGGGTTAGGGCCTCAACGTGTGCGTCGATAGTCTCGACATATTCATTCTCCCTGAGTATAAATAAATACATTCTTGACGTAGGGATATTTATTTATATCAAGACCAGATAGAGGCAAGTGAGAACCATTAACAGTGGCGGACTGGCCATAGAGTCACGGACCGTTTATGAAGTGGGCCCCTCAAACATGATAGCGTTATAGTTGTTGAAGCTGGGGCCCTTTGTCTTCTGGCAGCCCAAAATATTAGACCCAGTCCGCCACTGAGAACAAAACTGCCTTCGTTTGATTGAAAAACATTAAATATTTGAAAGAAACTGAAAACATCAGTCTTGTTTATTATTCGTAAAATTTTTATAGACTCGGGTTTGTAACCCCGCACATCGTCTGCGCCTAGGAGCAACAGCACCCCACACAAGGAGAACGCAACCCGTCAAAAGTCGTGCATTTTCTTGCGTACATTTTTCATTGGTTAGACGCTTTAGCGCCTGCTGCCGTCGGAAGGGGAAAATTCGGAAATTGCCTTCCCCCTTTCCGTAAAACGTTCATGGTAGAGGTTCATCCAATGAAATTTGTACCCAACACTGCGTTAGCGTGTTTAAAGGCTAGCTGCGTTCTCCTTGTGTTTGTTGCTCTGGGCGGAGTTTGCTAAGTGTTTGTTACGGGTTCTGGCTTGTAGAAGGCTACGTGTTACGATAGTTTCGGAAATTCTCCGCTAACTTCGCCGAAGCGGCGCTGCTGTCGCAAAAGCCATTTGCTGGTCAGGTTTTTTTTTTTCAAAGTGATATATCCAGGTAGGAACTACTATTATTAATCCAAGGTGTCATAATCGCCATCTGTGAGTTATATTATAAATTAGTATAATTCTATATTTATTTAATAATATATATTTATTTAAAAATTTATATTTATATAATATTTACGATTAAAAATTATAATAGTAATATAATTGATATTTATTAATACGTAAAATGTGATATAATTACCAATAATTAATATATTTATATTTATTTATATATCCCCGCACGCTATTGAAAAGAATTTTGATAAATGTAGCTAATAACTTTCGCATGATATGGATAGGGATACTTCTTTAGAGAAGGATAGTTATTATTTACTTCTGGTAGCACTTACAGAAACCTAGAAATCGCTTGCCAAAATTCTAATTTTTTAAACTAATTTATATATAAATTAATTAATTCGTATGTTACACTTATTACGTAATATTGAACGATTATTGGTAAAGTTTAACCATAAGTAACATAATTACCATAAGTATGACACTAGTGTAACATTTTTAATACATCGTTTCTTCTCAGTGACGCCGAAAAAATATATCAAAATAGCGCCACCTGTTAGTGACTTATTGAAGTAATTCTTTCGGAAATGTAATATCCTCTGCAATCTTGTTTACTATTTGAGGCCAAGGTTTAGTTAAGTTAAAACGCGTTAAAAATTAAAAACTAACTTTTACTCTGGCAAAATAAACAATTTTTCGTTTCTAGATGATTTTTTTTTAATTTTAGTTCCGAATTACTGTTTGTATCAAAATCAACCTATATTTTCTGATTATTATCGTCAAGAACCCATAGAAGTAACTTAGAATAATGAATCTTTAAAATGCTACCACCATGAAGTTATACTTCTCAAACTCAGATAATTGAGTGGCGCTCCCTAGTGACTACATTTACATACAATCAGGGCCGGACTTAAAGATCCTGGGCCCATAGGCAGATAAGGAGTCTGGGCCCCCTTTTCACGCGCTGCATTTACCGTTATCCCTGGAACTAGGATGTGCCTGAATTTCCCTGATTCAGCGTAGAAGTCTGAGCTCTACGGTTATATTACTAAATAAAAGCTCTGAACAATCGTCGACTAAATACGCGATAAATATGAAACATTGCGATTTAAGGCTGCGTCCGTAAACTGCCAGGCAGAAATTTTGGTAACTTCAAAACAAAATCTTCTACCTAGGAATTTCTCCAACATAAATTACGATTGATATTATAGATTTATGCCTTTGAATACAGTAATTACGGTCACTGGAGGGCCCCTTCCAAGCATGGGCCCCTAGGCCACGGCCTTGGTTGGCCTAGGCGGAAATACGGCACTGCATACAATCGTGGAAAATGAATTCTATAAATTATAATTTTTTGTTATTATCCTTATTTTTATAATTATACATTATTATACTTCAGATAGCTAAAGCAAATTTAAAAAAAATATCTTTCCATTTTTGAATTTTCACAGTGAGAAACAAATATCCAGATGGCGCTACAGACAGATTTTTAGGGCGTTTCCATTTTGAGAAGTATAACATCATGGCAGCAGGTGACAATGTTATTTATTTTACATAGTTCGTAGTTAGTTCTTGTTATCCATATAGCATATATTACTAAATTTCCGGATTATCGATTTGCTAATCCTACCACGAATTTGTCAGTGGTGATCAAAGATGGTCCACGGTGGTAGTGAGAAACAAAGTTACAAGCGTCAAATTTAATGGTATTATGTTACTTATGCTTCTACAAATTTGTTAGAGGTAGAAATAGGTTGTATTAAAAGAAACAATGCATAGACATTGCAAGGCTACAAGTGTTATACCATGGGCCAATAAAAGATATTCATCTGCTGCTAGGGTCTCATCAGATGAGTTCATATCATTAAAAATATCACAGCCAGCTAGGAGCAACAAACACAAGGAGAACGCAGCTAGCCTTTAAACACGCTAACGAAGGGTTGTGTACGAATTTCATTGGACGAGCGTCACGAGCCTTTATGCTGAACGTTTTACGGGCGGGGGGGCTGACAATTTCCGAATTGTGTTTGTTGCTCCTAGCAGCCAGCGTTAATCCCCATACAATCATCTAATTGAAACATTCTATACACACATTGATAATGTTATAATAAATTAAATAGTTCAACCAAACTATAAAAATAAAATAATACTTTATTAAACTCACTTTTAAATCCTAAAAATCCTTTTCCTTCATCCTTCAGACCTTCCAGTAGCGTAGCCAGGATTTTGTTTCGGGGGGGCACACCATTGAAAAAAAGTAAAAAAATAAAAATATTTGTACGTACAACCATACGTTTCGGGGGGGGGCATGTGCCCCCCCTGGCTACGCCACTGAGACCTTCACTCTTTGTCGCCATTGCACTTTTAAAAACAGCCTCCTTAACCCTTCCCCCTCCCCAAAAAAGGTGTCACGTGGGTTGTTACTCGTTCGCGTTTGTAATTTTTGCCAATAGGGTCCCCTAGTAGCTCGGCTGTTTCTCTTACGTCGTTAGTGGCCGCATAGCGATAAGAGAGTCATGTCCTGCTTTTATTGGCCCATGGTTATACTTAATGGCATTATGTTACTTATGCTTCTACTAATTTGTTAGAGGCAAAATTACGTTGTTGTAAAAAATGTCTTACCTAACTTACTATTGAACAATGAATTTGTTGAAATGAAGGAAATAATTTGAATTGTAAAAAACAATCGTGTGAAATTATTGAATCATTCGTAATAACAGGAATTAACAGCAAGGTCACGTGGAATTGTCTAATAATGAGCGATAATTTATATTTTGATTTAGTGTACGAGCGAAGATAAATACATAAAAGATTCCACAATTTTTATTTTCTTGATAAAAGCACGTTTCAAAATCAACTCAAGTGGTTCATAAATTATTAGCAAGAATAAAACTGGTTCTTAAATTCATCTGTAACGCAGTGAAGGGATGGGGATTTTTGTACCAGCGTTACTCAATATGAATGTAATAATTACGTAATAAATATATTATTATAATTATTGTTATAATTATATTATAATAATAATTATTATTATCTAATTATAATTATAAATATTGTTATAATTATATTATTATAATCATAATTAATATAAAATAATAATATAATTATATTATTATAATCATATTATTGTAATAATTATAATAATATAATAATTACATCGCATTGCATTACATTACATTTGATATTTTTAGGATTTTTGGTACTACTATATTCATAAGTAACATTAGAGTGATAAGTATAATTATTAGAAAAAAATATCACCGAATTAGCAGAATTTCATAAAACAACTCTTATGAGAAAATTATATTTATTTTATATAATAATTTTTTTATTTGCGTGAATTTCTCCACCAAACCGCGGATAAACTTGAAGAGTAATCGACCTTGAGAAGTATGAATGTTAGGAATATAGAGTTTAATTTTAAGAAAACAGCTGTAACGCCATAAGTAACATAATAACAATGAGTATGTCAATTAGAGAAAAATTATAACGGAACTGATTTAATAATAAATAATCAAGATTTAATTCATCACAGAGCCCCTAGTCCATTATTTCAACAAGCACCATATAAACAATAACTTGTAGGTCCTGGCGCTCGGAAGTATTTCTTCTTGGCGATTTCCTTGATGATGTTTTATTGAACAATAAAACAATAATAAGTCTTCTACAGAATATTTTAAAGATTACTGAAATAATTTATTTTCAGGACTATCGTCCTATAGTTTAACACGTGCAACTGGCCGTGGTTGGACTAAGCTCATGAACTTTTGGCAGCGTTGCGAAAGCGTATTCCAAATAAAGCGCTTTCCTTTAAAATCTATTTAAACTTAATTATAAATTTAAGCTTCTTGTAATTTTCATTTTGTACCTTAAATAATGTATAGCTTAACTCTAAAAAATATAACTACCTGTTTTCGCGCCAAAAATAACCAGTGTACTTTCTATTTCATTGTATTGTATTATTGTATTCCAAGCTTTTAAAGGTATTTCTCCCAACTTTCCTCCTGAAATAAACTGTCAACCTTTGGGAGCCTTTACCGATGATCCATTGCCAATAAAGTGTAGGACAGGGGAACGGTCGAATTTCCAAGAAACTCGCCAATTTGCGAGAGAGGGTAAGTCTCTCTGATTGTCCACCGTCCCATCGCCGCCATCCCCGAGAGTCGTAAGAAATCACTTCTCAAGCAATTTGACTTCTTTGGGATGCCGCGTGCCAAAGGAGGGTTATAAGGGGGATCTACCTGGGGTGTAAAAAGGGGGGCGGAACAAAGCTTTCGACGGTTCCCAGGGTCCTACACTGAGCAGATCTCTTGAGCCCGCTATCCAGAGAAGGTCTCCTTCCAAAATTTAAACTTTGATTTTTTCGTGTAAATAAATGCAGTTTTTCATATTTTCTAATTCCAACGCTTTATTTAACCTACTAACACGTTACCAATCACCAATTACCATCACCTAACTTCAAGACCGTTTCCTCAACTTCAAGACCATTTCCTTCACTTCAAGACCGCATCACCTACCTGTATATACCCACTGTTTCAGTCCGGTGGAGATATATATACATTTTCTCAAAGACAATTAGTCGTGGCGTTTTTGCCTTAGTGAAAACCTAGGAGCAACAAACACAAGGAGAACGCAGCTAGCGTTTAAATACGCTAACGAAGGGTTGTGTACGAATTTCATTGGACGAGCGCCACGAGCCTTTATGCTGAACGTTTTACGGGCGGGGGGGAAGACAATTTCCGAATTTTCCCCTTCCGACGGCAGCAGGCGCTAAAGCGTCTAGCCTATGAAAAACGTACACAAGAAAATCCACGACTTTTGACGGGTTGCGTTCTCCTTGTGTGGGTTGTTGTGTTTGTTGCTCCTAGCTTACAATGACAATAGGTCTTTCTATAAAATACGGGAGGTCACGTGTAAATGGTTTTTTTTCTACGTGACTAGCTATAGTGTGTTGTTGAAGATAGAGAGCTAGAGCCACGCGCTCGAGTCGATAAATATTTTGGAATTTGTAGCCCGCGTGCGAGACGCACGTGCCAATAAAATACTCAAAAGCTTTAATAATAATAATAATAATATTGTTTTAATTCAGGATAAAAAAGCTGTACACTTATTGGGCCCTGATACGCGATACAAAAGATACTATAACGCTCGAAACAAAAGAAACTATTTACATTAATATTAATTGATACAATGATAGTGCCTGAAAAACGAAAATAAAAAAACAGAATTTCTCAAAAAAAAGATACCTATGAAGCGACAGTAATAATATTTTAAAAAAAGGCTAATTGTAAGTAATGCTGAAATGAACAACAGTTCAGCCCCAGTTTTTATATGTATCTAATCGACACTTGAATGCCGATGCGGAGGATTCGGTCTTAACGGCAGCCGGGAGATCATTACAAAATTTAACAACCCGTTGGGTGAAGATAACCCGCGTAGCTACCCCGTTGCACCACTTTTTACGGATTGTGGGAGCCTTTTAATTTTCTTGTTATATGGAAACATATATTTTCACACCAAATTCCATATAATTTAAAACCGGTACTTTGAAGAAGATAAAAAAATTAAATAAATGAAAATCGAGATCATAACCTATAATCAATCAAAATCAGTGGGTTTACCAAATGGAATGTCGCGCCGTGCCGATTGCATGCTTTAGAAAAAGACGCAAAAATACAAACGTTAGCGCCATCTATAATTCAAAATTATAATTTCTTAATTAATAAAAACAATTATTTAAAATAGTTTTATAAGTATTTAAAAAGTATATGTTACTTACTTTTATTTAATAATGTTTTAGCTTTAACAATTGAGTATAGCTGAAAGCATATTTAGTTGTCAAATTAGCAAATAAAGATGTCAGCAAAATCGCCAAAGACGATTGAATGAAACAAAGACTAGCGACAACATAAATGCGGTTTATTTCGACAAAAAGTATATAAATAATTTCAAACGCGATATTCTAAAATGTAAAAATTCCGGATTTAAAACATTTTAATTCTTATTAAATGTGAGCAAAATTAGGTTCTGTCAAGCCGAGGGAATAATGCCGTAACCGCAATATTTTCAAAAACCGTTATCTTCGGGCATTTCCGCGATAACATAAAGTCTCTTGGACCAGGGTTCGATCCTACTTCGCTTTCTTCGATTTGGCGCTCTGTTTGACTTCCCCGTTACCGAACTGTCCGTTTTCGACTCGTTTCTGTTGTTGAGAGCTTGGCTCGCTTTGAGCTCGGCCACGAAAATTACGCATGGCCTCCGAGGCGCCCAGCAAATCACCCAAGGTCAGCAACGGTTCGATGGGCAACAAAATCTTAGCCAAAATCAACATGTACATGTATCCGGGTATCATCAATACCTTCTGATTGGTCAGGATGGCGCCCATAATTTGATCTACCGCGTAATCCGGACTCACGTTTGGGAAAGGGCCCATTTTGAAACCGTCAAAAAGTCCAGTTTGAATGGCCATCGGACATATGGCGGTGACGTTCACGTTCTTAAATCCACCGTATCTCAGCTCCATCACCAAAGACTCGGTAAAGCCCATGACGGCGTGTTTGGACGCGCAGTATTCCGTCAACTTTTCGACGCCGAAAAGTCCGGCCATGCTGGATACGTTAACGATATGTCCGTGGTCTAAGGCCATCATGTCCGGAAGAAACGCCTTGCACGTCCAGAAATGACTGATGGCGTTCACGGCGAAGTGTCTCTCGATTTGTTCGTCGGGAAGATCCAGCAAACGTTTACCTCCTACCAGTCCGGCGTTGTTGATCAGGATTGTCACTTTGCCAACTTCTTTTCGGATCTTCTCGGCCGTGGAATAGACCACTTTTCTATTGGTGACGTCCACGATGTAACCGTAGCTTTTACCACCCTTGTCTCGTACCATCTTCACCGTTTCCTCGTTACCTTGTTGGTTGACGTCCCACGTCACGACGGTAGCTCCCAATTTTGCGAATCTCAAGGCCATCAGTCTTCCAATTCCACTACCACCTGAGAAGTTCCATATATGATATTTAATAAAAATAATACCCCGAAAAACTCTGATAGGCTCCTTTGCATCGATATATCTCGGTGAAAATGGTAAACTCTTCCCAGTGGTGTTTCGTTTACTGCATGTGCGATAAACAAAACCACAGCGAATGGTTTGTAAGCGAAACACCACCAGGAATTAAAGCTTACAATTTTGGTCGGGAGATTGTAGCAGTGGCAATAAGTGAATAGAATTATTAAATTAAAATTGGGTAGGCCCTTACTCGGATAAATCTATCCAATCAAAGCACACGACGCGGTTTTTTAAAAAACATCGTCGTCAAGCCTACCAATAGAATACATACTTGTTGCCAAGACTACCAATGGACTAAATACTTGTTGGCAAGACTATCACTGAATTAAATACGTATTGGCAAGACTATCACTGAACTAAATACTTGTTGGCAAGACTATCACTGAACTAAATACTTGTTGGAAAGACAACCACTGATCTAAATCCTTGTTGGCAAGACTATCCCTGAATTAAATACTTGTTGGCAAGACTATCACTGAACTAAATAATTGTTGGCAAGACTACCACTGAACTAAATACTTGTTGCGAGACTACCACTGAAGTAAATACTTGTTGGCCAGGTCAGACTATCACTGAACTAAATACTTGTTGGCAAGACTATCACTGAACTAAATACTTGTTGGCAAGACTATCACTGAACTAAATACTTGTTGGAAAGACAACCACTGATCTAAATCCTTGTTGGCAAGACTATCCCTGAAGTAAATACTTGTTGGCAAGACTAACAAAGGAATAAATATTTGTTGTCAAGAGTACCAATGTAATAATTACCTCTTGCCAATATTAGCAATGTCAAAAGTGACATAATTACCAAAAGTGTGACAATCCCTGTACTTTCGAATTATAAGGGTTTAATGAATGCTGGACTCGAGATCGACCACATAAAAGACTATTTATAGTCGCCTATCTGGATCTTTTTTTAGTCTATGGTATTATATCGTAGGTAGATGGCGATAGCATCTCCACCGAATGACGAAAAATCAAAAAATACACTAACTTCCTCCGTTCCTCACTAGGAGGCGTAATTTGTGGGTTTTAACTTCCTTCCCTCCTCAAGGCATACTTTCCCTTCTCCCCTCCCAACTTGTATTTCGCTCGTAACATTCATTCATAAATAGGTCCGATTGACACACTTTTGGTAATTATGTCACTTTTAGCAATGTGATAATCAGGCGCCGTCTACTTAAAGGAACGCTAGATCAGCCATGCCTCTAGGGGCAAATATTTCTTACCAGCTCTTCACACGACACAATCAAGAAACCACCATTTATGGAAAATGCTCACCTCCCGTAATTAGTACAATCTCCTTGTCGACATTCTTATACCTCAGACGTTTGGGAACAAACCGCAAGACCATACTTTCCAACAACTTGTAGATGATAGTAAAGACACCAACAAGAATTTCGACAAAGGAAGCCATGACAGTCGAAGTTAAAATTAACAAATTTTAAAGAAATCCTGAACCAAACCCCTCAACTTATACTTTTGATGACTAAAACGTGAAAAGACGATCAGAATTAGCCCAGTTCTGTACCAATAGATTACGTTTCCTACTCCCCCTACATCTCGAGTCTTTATCATTATCGTAACTTTGCCTAAGCACGGCGATACGCCGTTTGAAGTGCAGCCCATCCAATGATTACTCGTTTGTTGAAGAACTACATAATCTACATTCGAGAGGTTGAGCAACTAGTGAAACTCGAACGTCTACGTTCGAACCAAAGGTTGCTCGAACGACCTAGACGATGGCGTTTACGCTTTTTGATGAGTCGCGGAAACTGTTTCTTACGCGGAGGGTATAGACTAAAGTCTATAACTGTCTATTATATGTCTTTCAATCTTCCGCGGAATATTAAAAGCCAAGGCCTGTGGTTTTCTAGCGTACCATACCGAAGGCAGTAGAAATAAATTGTAAATCACAATTTTAGTGGTCCTTAGTTGTGAACGTAACTTACGTAACCAAACGTTTTGTTCTTCCTCAATTGTGATTTTAACGCCATGTTTGTTGTAAGGTTTTAAGAAGTTAAAATAAAGAAGTTGTTGGTTTTGATTTGGGAAATATTTATTAGATGGTTTAGGTAAAATTTCGGGCCTCCGAAGAGGCCTCAGTTATAAAGCATTTTAATGATTTTATACATGCATGCATAAGAGACTGTTTGTCTGTTATACAAAATAGATAAGAGTATCAGCGGGTCTCAAAGTATCTTTTGTAAACCAATTGCAGATACCATCTTCGAGGGAGGCGGATAAAGCGAGCTACAGTCTACAGACAAAGTTATTTTTAAAAACAAAGTTCATTCACGAGAAGGAAAATATAAAATTCAGTCACGAAGCGGGACAATACAGAATTAATTCACGAAGCAGAAAAATAGGGAATTAATTCACGAAGCAGAAAAAAAGGGAATTAATTCACAAACCAGAAAAATAGGGAATTAATTAACGAAGCAGAAAATACTAAATTCATTCACGAACAATAAAAAAATGTATTTACTAAGCAGAACAAAAACAGTTGTATTTTATCTGTTCTTGGCATTTTTCAGTTGCTCAAGAACTGAATGCTGTTTTGATTTGTCTGACTGATTACGTCCCATGAAGTTCGTCATGGTATCGGCGGCACCCAAAAGGTCACACAGAGCTTCGAAAGCCTCGAAAGGTAGCAGAGCCTTCATCATAACCAAGGAATTGAGATACCACGGTAAGAGAACCAGTTTAGCTCCCGCTCTGATCGCTTCCACCATCTTGTCCGCGGCCTGGTTAGGCTCCAACGGCGGAATTAAACCCGAATTAAGACCAGCGAAGAGCCCGGTGTTGACCAAGGATGGACAGATGGTGGTCACTCGGATACCGTCGTAACCCAAACTTTTCATTTCGGCGCGCAAAGAGTCTCCGAATCCGACGACGGAGTGCTTGGACGCGCTGTAGTCCACTAGTTGTTGACACCCGAAGAGACCAGCCACGCTGGCCACGTTGACCACTTGACCACTGTTAACCTCCATCATGTCCGGTAAAAACGCTTTCGTGGTCCAGAAGTGGGAAACGGTGTTAACTTGAAATACCTTCTCGATGGCGTCGTCTTGCAGCTGAGTGAGCGACTTCCCAACCACAATGCCGGCGTTGTTGATTAAAATTGTTACTTTACCCACGTCATCCTTGACGTTTTGGGCAGTCGCGTAGACGGCGCGACGATCGGAGACGTCGCAAACGTAACCTTTGACCTTCCGACCTCGTGATCGTAGCAGACGACAAGTTTCTTCCATGCCCTCCTGGTTCAAATCCCATACGACCACGGTGGCTCCTATTTCCGCAAATTTTAACGCCATATTGCGTCCGATTCCGCTTCCGCCTCCGGTGATCAGTATGACGTCTTTGCCGACGTCACGGGCGAGTAATTTGTACGGTATCAATGACGAGAGCACGCCAACCAATATTTTATAAAATAATTTAAGAATGGCTAAAATAATTTTAGCCATTTTTCGTAATGAAAAGTTCTAAATTCAACGAAAACTAATTGAAGTTTGCATACGCGATATTTACTTTGAAACTATTTTAAAATTTGTAACATGAAACTATAGTTTACGCGAAAGCTAATCTACTTTGAATGAAAGCTAGACGATTATGATATCACAAAAACTGTTTTTTTATAACTCGGAACTAACGACGCTCCAACTTTCCCAAAATCTTTTAAATACTCAGAAATCGTAGAAACATTTTGGTCTGTGTTGCCCGTTATGGGGTCACATACGCCGCAGAGGAAAAAAAACAGGTATTTTATCAAATGTTTTTCCTGAGCCGCAAGATTTACGTGAATTTAACTTCCGGTAATTTTAGTAACCAGGTTTTTTTTCATTCGTAAAACTAGTTGAAATTGGGTCCCTCGTAAGATGTCGCGAAAATACTGGTGCCCCATCTGGTGTTAGTTATCTCATAATTATTTTGTAAATATTACTATATTAATTGAACATTAATAAAAATTTAAGTTAGCTTAATTGTTTATAAATATAAGTCAAACAGTCATCTAGCTAAACAAATTAAGATTTGTTTAATTAGTTAACTAAATCTTACTTATTATTTAATTAGTTAACTAAATCTTACTTATTATTTAATTAGTTAACTAAATCTTACTTATTATTTAATAAGTTAACTAAATATTACTTATTTAATTAATTAACTAAATATTACTTATTTAATTAGTTAACTAAATATTACTTATTATTTAATTAGTTAACTAAATATTACTTATTATTTAATTAGTTAACTAAATCTTACTTATTATTTAATTAGTTAACTAATTAAATAATAAGTAAAATTTAGTTAACTAATTAAATAATAAGTAAGATTTAGTTAACTAATTAAATAATAAGTAATATTTAGTTAACTAATTAAATAATATAAAAAATTTAGTTAACTAATTAAATAATAAGTAAGATTTAGTTAACTAATTAAATAACAAGTAAGATTTAGTTAACTAAATTTTACTTATTATTTAATTAGTTAACTAAATCTTACTTATTATTTAATAAGTTAACTAAATCTTACTTATTATTTAATAAGTTAACTAAATATTACTTATTATTTAATTAGTTCATTAAATATTACTTATTATTTAATTAGTTCACTAAATATTACTTATTATTTAATTAGTTCACTAAATATTACTTATTATTTAATTAGTTCACTAAATATTACTTATTATTTAATTAGTTAACTAAATCTTACTTATTATTTAATTAATTATCTAAATATTACTTATTATTTAATTAGTTAACTAAATCTTACTTATTATTTAATTACTTATCTAAATATTTTTTATTATTTAATTAGTTCACTAAATATTTTTTATTATTTAATTAGTTCACTAAATCTTACTTATTATTTAATTAGTTCACTAAATATTACTTATTATTTAATTAGTTCACTAAATATTACTTATTATTTAATTAGTTAACTAAATCTTACTTATTAACACCATCTCAGCATACTCGGAGTAAAAATCCTTATTACTAATTATTTAAAATAAAAATACTATGAATTAAATTTAATTTATTTTGTAGTAAAAACTGCGATAGAAAACGTCAAATAAATGCCACTGGCTTTTGTGTCTTTCATACAAATAAAAATGCAAAACACAACAAAATTATTTCACAAATTTACAAAAATATATTTCTCTTTACCATAAACTAAAGCGCTAATTTAATTTTTTTGGCAGGGATCCAAGTTCATAAAGTACGTAACGCAAAAAATCCGACTATAGAGTAACCAACCCTCAATTATGTAATATAATATTATATTTAATCCTAATAAACCTTAAAAGTATAAAATTAGATTAACAATTAATTTTATTTTTAGAAATATACAAATCTAATCATATTATTATAAATGAGAAAAACTTATATTAATTTGCCAGTGAACCTTAATATTCATTATTAGGTCTTGGTATAGTATTATGATATGTGACGTCACATATTGTACGAATCTGCCTATTTGCGTTGCATAATTTGTGAACTATCCCCTTTCCAATGATCCCTCCAATTATATTATATTATATAGGATTTATATTTATATAACTAAAATTCCCTGTAAAATTCCAAAAATAAAGATTTACATATATCTCAATATATATACAGTGATTGAGGGAACTTTTATTAGAACAGCCACCGTGATTAGATGGCGCCACTAAGTACTAGGGGGTTTACGTTATTTCCACCAATGGGAGAGAGGGTGAAAGGTCACGCTTTTTCATAGTCCAATAGAAAAGAAGGGGAGAGGTCACGCTTATTCATTCTCCAATAGAAAAGAATTAGAAAGGGCAATACCATTTCAATCGCTTTCCCATTGGTGGATATCGCTTAGTGGCGCCATCTAGTCAGTTATTGCTCTTAAAGATTTCCCTCATTGTTTTAAAATATTTTCAGAAGATGTTTTTGAGCTAGCTGGAAAATAAATTCGATAAAATATAGTACGCTAAGAATGTATTTATTTATAATTAGCAGAAATCCATAGCTCTACTTGGAATGCTTATCGCGGCAGATTTTCGTCTCGATGTGGCTAACGGTCTTTTGACGTCACTATGTTAACTTAACAAACAACAACGTGAGAGGGGAGCGCGCGCAGAGGGGATTTTTTATCTCGTAGGCGGGGCCAAAGCCGTCAGAGTGATCTTACCATACGCAATACGCCAGGATAAGCATTCCAAGTAGAGGTATGGATTCATGTAATTAGGGATAATAACTATGTTTAGACTCGTGGTCTATATTTCCCCTGCCACTAGCGTGTGTTCCGATGGCGTCCGAAGACGAACAGCTTTAGGGAACCAATGAGATAGAGGGCCGATTTAATTGATTATTAAGGGGAGGAGTTTACAGGCAGACTTTGAAGTTGATTAGGAGAAACCCTGACAACATAGTCATTTTCCTTGAATATAAACAAATACATTCTTGATAAGTCACTAACAGTAGTGCAAAAAATAAACATTTATACAAAATTTAGCCTAAATTGAAAATTAACTAATGCTTTGCGATATATAAACAATAGTAAGTAGCGTTTCAATCTCTTTTGGTCCATCCGTTTCCGTTTAGAACTGACTGACTTCCGGCGGAACCGGAAGAGCGCCCGCGAAAGTTCTTCATGGCCTCTGAACTTCCGAAAATCTCGCTCAGCACCGTGAAGGCTTCATTGGGCAAGATGCCGTGGCTGACCGCCAACAGGTTGAGGAAGCGGGGAAGAATGACCAGTCG
This sequence comes from Leiobunum rupestre, assembly GCF_980474605.1. Taxonomy (NCBI): domain Eukaryota; kingdom Metazoa; phylum Arthropoda; class Arachnida; order Opiliones; family Sclerosomatidae; genus Leiobunum; species Leiobunum rupestre. Next base: position 98,338,273 of record NC_143384.1, on the reverse strand, counting down.
TTCCTTGAGCAGCACGGAGGTCATGACCTCTTCGGCCACTCGGTCGGGTATCAGCGGAGGGACCAGGCCCATGTTGAATCCCTCGAAGAGACCGGTGCTGATCAAACCGGGACAAATGGTGGTGACGTTGATGCCGTCGTAACCGCCGTACCGCAGTTCCAAGGTCAGAGCTTCGCTGAAGCCAACTTTAAAGGTATTTTGTAAAGGTCAAATATTGATTGTTACCAAAAGTGACATAATTGACAAAAGTGTGACAATCCCCGTACTTTCGTATGCTAAAGGTTTAATGAATGCTCGACTCGAGATCGACCACATAAAAGACTTTTTATTGTCGCCTTTCTGGATCTTTTTTTAGTCTATGGTATTATATCGTAGGTAGATGGCGATAGCATCTCCACAGAACGACGAAAAATCCAAAAATACACTAACTTTGACCAGTGCTACTAAGTTCCTCCGTTACTCACTAGGAGGCGTAATTTGTGGGTTTTAACTTCCTTCCCTCCCCAAGGCATACTTTCCCTTCTCCCCTCCCAACTTGTATTTCGCTCGTAACATTCATTACGAAATAGGTCCGATTGACACACTTTTGGTAATTATGTCACTTTTGTTGTTACTAAGTAATAGACTGGTTAAATCATCCTCTTGAAAACGTGTAATATCCCTTCACCAAAACTAGACGAACGATATCAAATTGACAGCACGGGGGGGGGGGGGGAGTTCAAACCTCAAGGTTATACGTCTACATTATCGATAACGTACGATAAGGAATTTGACGTTAAAGTCTTTTCCTCCCGTTAAGTAGAACTTGATTAGCAATTACAGGAGTGTTGCTGAAGTCACACAGCAAAGGTTAGTGTTTTAAGCGACTAAAATAGTGGCTAAAAAGAAGAAAAACCAAGGTGTTAAAAGCTACCGAGTTTTCATATTCCTAGTTAAAAGTTAAAAAAATGCTTCGCCGCTCCAAAACACACAAGCAGACGAATTCCAATGCTCACTCCTTTTAAATGGTACTGCAGCGCAAAAATGAACAAGCTTCATAACTAGTAACTGTCAGAATTTTTAAAAAATATATAAAAATTTTTCGCCAAACCACACGGAATTTAAATAGTATAGAAGATATTTTTTAAAGACGAATAATATTAAAATCGCCAATTCCTAAAAAAATATATTTTCCTAAATATTGAATTTTTTTTTGAAAAAGTGACTTTTAGTGACAGAATTTTATGTGAGAAAAGTGACTAAAGTAAAAGCATTTTAAAAACGTAATACCAGACGTACGCAATAAAATCTATAAAGAGAAGTATCCATAGCTAATGTTGTTGGTTTGAAACGTGTAGTTTTGAAAACAATTGAAATATATTTTATAAAATTTTCTTAAGAATTAAATTAATGGTTTCTAAATCCATATAGAGTGTAACCATAAGTAGCATAATAATAATAAGTATGGTTTTAATGCTAATTTGCTGATCGAACCTTTATTCTACACTGACATTCTCGCCAAGCTCCAACTTGGACTCGCAACTGAACTCGCCCTTGGTAGTAGTTTATTTTACCTCAGGCATATTTAGACACTAGGGGTCTCTGTGCTGAGGACTAAAGCTAGATTTCTCAATAGCTCTGAAAATCAGTTCGGTTATAATTTTTCCTAATTGACATACTTATCGTTATTACGTTACTTATGGCGTTACAGCTGTTTTCTTAAAATTAAACTCTTTATTCCTAATGTCAACAACCCTACTTCTCAAGGTCGATTACTTTTCAAGTTTATCCGCGGATTGGTGGAGAAATTCGCGCCCATAAAAAATTGGAAATTTTTATAATTTTATCGTAAGAGTTATATTATGAAATTCTGCTAATAATTTTACATTATAAATAAATTAAAAAACGTTTTTAAAACACGACTGATACTTCATGGTTTATATTTTTCCCACTCGATTTTTCCTTTATCTAAATTTAAATCTCCTATATTTCCTTAAAATCTCTTTTGAAGTAATGTGGTTCTTTAAATAGAATATCACCATTATGTCCTTTTGTAATAATAAGCTAGGCTAATACCCAAGGCACCACCTTTAGGCCTAAGTCGTCGAGCGACTTTTAAAGTAATTAATTCCAAGGATTAATTCAGGTGGCCGTGTTACAATGAGTCGGAGGGTGGTGGCAAGCCACGCGAGCCAACAGCTCCATACACTAACTATTATTATTATTATTATTATTAAGTTTTTATGGAAAGGGGAAACCGAAGAACTCGGGGGAAAACCCCTTAAGCTAGTGGGGGAGAGAACTTGCAAGAGTGGTTCCGAGTTTTCACCCAGTGCCACAAGCTGCTGGGATCGAACCAGGCTTCTCTTTCTGCCACCCCACATAAATTTTATTTTCGTTTGACCTACGAAAATAAAATTTATGGTGAGAAGAACATTAGAAATATATTAAGTAACGGTAATGCAAATCATATCTGGAATACAAAATGGTGATATTCTATTTAAATAACCAACATTAATTCAAAAGGAAGCCACAGCGATTAAAAATATATGATATTTAAATTTAGAGTTAAATGGTAGCGTTAAAAATTAAATATTAAAAAACTGTACACAGATAGGAGAAATATTAACAAAATATTCATGTATTGAAATTAGTTCTGTTTCAAAATATGTAACGCTTGAAAAGGGGTCTTGTACTCGAAAGCTAGCGAATTAAAATTTTAACGAATGTATTTTTAATATTTTAATAAACTGTGAAGTATCAGTCGTGTGTTAAAAACGTATTTAAATTTATATGACTTTTACATAATATTTTCAAATAAAATTTGTGTAATGTCAACTAACTCTTGTGATAAGGGGTATATAAATAATATATAGAGGACATTTGTATAATAAAATCTTTTTACAAAACACTGCAGATAAATAAAAAAATTGCAAACCTATAGCGTGTTTAGTGGCACAGTAGTCAGTCAATTTCTCTAAAAGAAAAAATAATTTAAGTACATTGTGTTGACTGTAATCGTTAGTTTAATGTCATGACGGCTAAAATAATTTTAATCTTTGAAAAGGATGAAATAATAACTAAATTTTAAAGATCAAATTAGGTTTTAAAAAAATGAAATAATTAAATATAATATATAAATATAAATGAAATAAAAATATGCAAGATTAAATTAGGTTTTAAAAGAACGAAATCATTACTAAATTTGCAAGATGTAATTTAGTTTCAAATGGCTGAAATCATTATTGACTAAATTTCAAATGGCAGAAATCATTATAAACTAAATTTGAAATGGGTGAAATCATTATAAACTAAATTTGAAATGGGTGAAATCATTATAAACTAAATTTGAAATGGGTGAAATCATTACAAACTATGTTTTAAAAGAGTGAAATCATTATAAACTAAGTTTTAATTGGGATAAATCATAAAAATTTAAATCATTGTCGACTTAGATTTAAAAATTTAAACCTTTATCAACGAAGTTTCAAAATTTGAAATCATCATCAAGGAAGTTTTAAAAGTTGAAACCATTATAAACGAAGTTTTAAAATTTGAAATCATCATCAAGGAAGTTTTAAGAGTTGAAACCATTATAAACGATGTTTTAAAATTTGAAAATATCATCAAGGAAGTTTTAAAATTTGAAATCATCATCAAGGAAGTTTTAAAAGTTGAAACCATTATAAACGAAGTTTTAAAATTTGAAATCATCATCAAGGAAGTTTTAAAAGTTGAAACCATTATCAAAAAAGTTTAAAAAAATTTAAATCATCAAGGAAGTTTTAAAAATTTAAATAATTCATTTAAATATTGTGAAAGTTTTGTAGAAATGTTTAAAACAAAATCTAAATTTTTTTATAATAAACCTCAGATTTAAAAAACAGGCAATTTAAGATAGATGTCGCTACTTCTCAAAGCCGCCATGACATTAAAAACCAGAATCGGCGGTAATTTAAACCAACCTAACGGGAACAAGCCAGCCAAACTGGCGATGTTGACGATATGGCCCTTATTTTTAGCCATCATGTCCGGCAAGAAACTTTTACAAGTCCAAAAATGCGCCAAAGAATTGACCTTGAACAACCTTTCGATACCGTCGTCCGATAAATCGCACAATTTTTTACCAACTACGATGCCGGCGTTGTTCACCAAAACGGTGACTTCGCCGACTTCGCGTTTGACTTTTTCGGCGACGGCGTAGACCGATTCGCGGTCTCCAACGTCACAGTGATAAGCCTTGGCTTTTCCGCCATTTTGAGCGATCAAATCGCGCGTTTCTTCGTTGGCGTGCGCGTTAATGTCCCACGTGACCACGACGCAACCGGCGCGCGCGAAACGCACGGCTAAACTACGGCCAATTCCGGAACCAGCACCCGTTATAAGTACCACGTCGTTTTTTCCGATCGTCTTTTTCGTCCGCCAACGTTTGGGAACGAACATTAACACGAATCCTTCCAAAATACGATAGAATAAGATTATAAATCCTAAAACGATTCTCAAAGCACGATTCATATTTAAAAAAAAATATATTTTTTTTTCCACCGGTTAATTTTTGTTTTGTTAATTTTCGGGACTACGCGCACTTTTTACCGTAGTTATTTCTGCCCATATTATTACAGAAAATAAACAGTACTTTGTACCGTGTTCAGCCTTGGTTTTATCACTTTTTTTTAAAGGTTATTTTTTGTCGACGAACGAAGAGAGCACTTCGGGACGCGTTGCTGGAATTCGGAGGCGGAGGCGGTGAAGTGTTGAACTCGAATAGCACCCAAAAGCGCGGTCTATTTGTCAAGGCCAAGGCTTAGCTAGGCGTACTCAGGATATAACCGTTATAAAAATAGGCTAGGGGGCGCTAATGAACGCTTTTTTAAACGAATGTCAAACGGTTGAATCGCGTGCGAAGTACCGTTGTATTTTCTTCCTCCCAGCAACAGTTACAGAGGTAAATTTGTTCGAAGTTTGCGGAACTTTTGATGGTTATAGAAGTAGCGAAATATCCTCTACGTAATCACTGTTACAAAACGTAAATGTGTAAATATTCTCTAAACCTAAATTTCATGATTTAACTCACTTTTCGGGTTTTCGAGAGACAAAATGGTGGTTCGATTTGGTTTTCAGTTTCTCATTTATTTAGCTAAATTTAACGGAAACTTAGCTAAGCCTTGGTGGATACATCCTGAGCTTTTTATTTCGATCTCGTGCCGTAACGCGGATTTCAAGAACTGGGGAAATGACGCGAGAACATACGCAGGGAGTCCTGACTACCAAAATTAAAGAGGCCAAGTTATTAAAAGAACCAGAAAAAAAGGTTCCGTGATATTTTTTCGTGTGCTTCGGCCGACGTATGTAAAAACCAGAGTCAGAATTAAAGAGAAAACGCCTCCGGCGAATATTTGGGGTGATGCTACTTGGGATTGCCTGCTTTCCTCTGCCAAGTTCAGTCCGACAGCCCACAAACTCGCGCTAAAAGATTTCCGTAGTGACGTTTTAACGGTTTCAAATATCACACTCTCAACCAACAAACTTCGATTGTTAGTTAAAACAAAGGGTTTTAGTATTAAGTTTTTAGCGTAGGCTTTTTAAAAATTTCCTTAATCCAAAGATTTTTTAAATTGAGTTGTTTTTTGAAGTTTTAATATTTTATCTCTTTCGAAGGTCAAATCAAATGCTTCTAATTGAAAATATTCAACCTTGGAAACTAAAAATATTTTTGTAAACGCACGATAAGTTTTAACATAAGTGTATAATATTGTTATATTATATATACTATATTATAGACTTATGGTTTTAACAAGGTATTTTCTTTTAAAAATGGTGTAAACGATAAATTTGAATTGACAAAGTTTTTTTTAAACTTAAATAAAAATGACTTCTAAGATAAAATTTTTATTATAATTGCATTATCCCTTTAAGCTATCTTATATAAACAAAAATATATACGACAAATTATTAATCGAGGAGTGTACGATATTCGAGACAAAAATGCACGAAAAACTTTTTGAAGAACAATAAAGATTCAGCGAACCTTTCGCCATCTATGAAACATTAGAACAACTATTATTTTACTTTCGTTTAGCGTTATACCCGAAGTAAATAATAGCGCAAAAGTACGTAAATATGAACAATTCAGATTAAATAAAAATTAAAGTCGCGAAAAATAAAATACTTTTTTTTATAAAACCTACTATTTATAACAACTATTTTTTTTATAATTCCTATTTTTTTATAATACCTAAATTTTTTTTATAAAACGTACATTGGTTTTTATAAAATCTAAATTTTTATAATACCTATTTTTTTAAAGAACTAAAATTTTTATATTACCTATTTTTTTTAAAGAACCAAAATTTTATATTACCTATTTTTTTAAAGAACCAAAATGTTTTATGATAAATAATTTTTTTTATAAAAATTAAATTTATTGATAAAACCTACGTTTATTGATAAATGTTACACATATTTATAAAACCTACATTTATTGTTGAAACCTATTCTTTTTAATATTTTTTTTATAATACCTAAATTTTTTTTTATAAAACCTACATTTTTATAAAACTTGCATTTTTATAAAACCTGCATTTTTATAAAACCTGCATTTTTATAAAACCTGCATTTTTATAAAACCTACATTTTTTAACACCTTTTTATTAAAAAAACCTACCTTTAGTTTGATATTCGCATCAAATTTTTAATCTTTAAGGAAGATAAAATTAATGACGTTTAATCATAAATCATTCCATTAGAAAAACCACAATAAACTATGAATAATAATAATAAAAAGATATGATTATAACAAGAATGTATTTATTTATACTCAGGGAGAATGAATATGTCGAGATTATGTTTAGCGTTTCTCCAATTCCACCCGTTGGGGCCCCCGGTATGCTCCTCCGCTTTATTAAAATCAAATAATTCTGCAATCTCATTGGTTCTTAAAAATTGCGTTTCTCGACGCGATTAACGCTGATGCGAGGACGCAAAAAATAAGACCGCCTTCTTCCCCCCTCTCCCCCCTTAGTGTGACGGGGTTAGGGCCTCAACGTGTCCGTCGATAGTCTCGACATATTCATTCTCCCTGAGTATAAATAAATACATTCTTGATTATAAGCTAAGTATTTGTTAATTTGCCTTTTATTATACGGCCTAATGTCTATAGAAGATACTTAAAAAAATTGCACTCATTTAAGCTTTTTTCGTGTGTATGCCCGAAGAACTAAAAAACTCGATCTTTTGGCTAAGATCAAAGAGTAGTATCTTGTATATAGCGAATATACCTAATTATTAAATTAATTCAATTAAAGTTGTTTTGCCGA